>NW_028327174.1:126781847-127100138 GCF_987537825.1 Furipterus horrens | reverse complement strand
ATGCTAAAATCCTCAACAAAATATTGGCAAACAGGATCCAGCAACACATTAAAAGATCATACACCATGATCAAATAGGACTCATCCCAAGAATGCAAGGATGGATTAATATTCACAAATCAATAAACATACACTACATAGACAAAATGAAAGACAAAAATCACGTGATCATATCAATAGATACTGAAAAATCATTTGATAAAGTACAACACCCATTTATGATGAAAACACTCAACAAAATGGGAATAGAGGGAGCGTACCTCAACATAATAAAGGCCATATATGAGAAATCTGAAGCCAACATCATACTCAATGGGCAAAAAATTTAAAGCATTCCCCCTGAGATGAGGAACAAGAGAAGAATATCAACTCTCTCCACTCCTGTTCAACATAGCCTTGGAAGTTCAAGCCACAGCAATCAGACAAGAAAAATAAATAAAAGGCATCCAAACTGGAAAAGAGGAAGTAAAACTGTCATTATTTGCATATGACATGATAGAATACATAAAAAACACTATAGACAGCCCTGGCTGCTGTGGCTCAGTGGATTGAGCATCGGCCTGTGAGCCAAGTGTTGCTGGTTCGATTCCCAGTCAGGGCACATTACTAGGTTGCACGTCAAGTCCCCAGTTGGGGGCGTGAGTGAGAGGCAACCATACAGTGATGTTTCTTTCCCTCTCTTTCTCCTTTCCCCTCTCTCTAAAAATAAAATAAAATAAACAAACAAACAAATAAAAACCCTATAGACTGCACAAAAATACTTCTCAACATAATAAGTGAATTTGGCAAAATAACAGGGTACAGTTAATATTGCGAATTCGAAAGTATTTCTGTACAACAACAATAAAATATCAGAGATAGAAACTAGAAAAATATCCCATTTACTATAGCAACAACAAAAAAATATATAGTACCTAAGAATAAACTTAACCAAGGAGGTAACAGACCTGTACTTGGTAAACTATATGACACCAAAGAAAGAAATTAAGGAAGATATAAATAAATGGAAGCATATACCATTCATGGATGGGAAGAATTGACATCATTAAAATGTCCATACTAACCAAAGCAATTTATCAACTCAACGCAATTTGTATTAAAATATCAGTGACATTTTTAACAGACCTAGAACAAATCTTTCAAAAATTTATATGGAACCAATAGTCCCAAAATAGCTACAGCAATCTTGAGGAAAAAGAACACATAGGGGAATCAAAATATCTGATGTCAAACTATACTACAAAGCCACTGTAATCAAAACAGTCTGGTATTAGCATAAGAACAGACAAATAGATCAATGGAACAGAATACAGAGCCCAGAAATAAACGCAGGTCTATATGGTCAACTAATATTTGACAAAGGGGAAGAAACACAAAATGGAATGAAAAGAGTCTCTGCAACAAATGGTGCTGAGAGAACTGGACAGGGACTTGAAAAAAAATGAAACTAGGCCACCAACTTACACCCTATACTAGAATAAATTCAAGATGGATAAAAGACTTAAATGTAAGCCATGACACCATAAAAGTCCTAGAGGAAAACAGTGGCAGAAAAATTTCAGATATCCCATGTAGCAATATTTTTGCCAATATATTTACTAAGGCAAGAAAAATAAAGGAAAGAATTAACAAATGGGACTACATCAAAATAAAGAGTTTCTGCTCAGCAAAAGAAAACATCAGCAAGATTAAAAAAAAAAAAAAAACAACCATATGGAAAAACATATTTGCCAATGATACCTCAGACAAGGGATTGATTTCCAAAATATATAAAGAACTTATAAGCCTCAACATCAAGAAGACAAACAACCCAATTAAAAACTGGCCAAGGACCTGAACAAACCCTTCTCCAAAGGACATACAGAGGGTCCATAGGCATATGAAAGAATGCTCAACATCACTAGCCATCGGAGAGATGCAAATAAAAACCACAATGAGATACCACTTCACATCAGTCAGAATGACCATCATCAAAAAATCAACGAACAACAAACACTGACAAGGATGTAGAGAAGAGGAAACCCTACTGCACTGTTGGTGGGAATGCAGACTGCTGCAGCCACTATAGAAAACAGTATGGAATTTCCTCAAAAAACTAAAAATGGAACTGCCTTTTGAACCAGCGATTCTATTGCTAGGATTATACCTAAAGAATCCTGAAACAATTCATAAAAACCTATGCACCCTTATGTTCATAGCAGCACTGTTTACAATAGCTAAGTGCTGGAAACAGTCTAAGTGCCCATCTGTAGATGAGTGGATCAAAAAACTGTGGTACATTTACACAGTGGAATACTATGCAACAGAAGGAAAGAACTCCTACCATTTGCAACAACATGGATGGAACTAGAGAGAATTATGCTTAGCGAAATAAGCCAAGCAACAAAAACCAAATATCTTATGATATCACCTAATACATGAAACAAATGAACAACATAAACAAAAGAGCAAAAATTAATAAGAAGCATGTAAACAAGGAGCAGACTAACAGTTACCAAGTGGGATGGGGGAGGGAGTGAAGGGCAGTGAGTAAGGGAAGGGTTTCATCAAAGAACCAGTATAAATGACACATGGACATGGACAACAGGGTGGGGATTGACTCTGGGAGAAGGGTTGGGGTGGTGAGGGCACAATAGGGAAAAAGTGGGACAACTCTAATAGAAAAAGAATGAATAAATTAAAAAAATAATAAAGTGGTAAAGCTTAAAACAAGAAGACAACTTAAAAGCCACAATTGAAAAGTAGTTACTTTTCTACAAGGGAGCTCCCATTAGTCTGTCAACTGTTTCTCAACAAAAACATTTCAGACCAGAAGAAATTATCATGAAATTTTCAAGATGTTGAAAAGCAAGGACCTAGAAAAAGCCAAGGGTACTTTACCCAGTAAGACTATCATTTAAAATTGAAGGAGAAATAAGGAGCTTCCCAGACAAGAAAAAGCCAAGGGAGTTTGTTAACACCAAACCAGTACTGCAACAAATGTTAAAAGACTTGTTTTAAGAAAAAGAGGAAGAAAAAAAAAAAAAAGGAAAGAAAAAGAAAAAAAAAAAAACAGAGGAAAACAGTCCAACAAAAAAATGGCATGAAATATATATAGGTAAGCCCTATATAACACGGTTGTTAGGTTCCTAACAAATGCCATATTATGTGAATCCATGTTCTATGAAACAAAGAACTAGTACAAAACGGGGTGTTTCCAAAAATTAAAAACAAAACATACTATTGTATTTTTATAGTTAAGAGAAATATCTTTATTAAAGCAATTTTTATCAAAAGTATTACATATTAATATGAATTAAGTAATATTTTCCTCATCATCACTACTAAGTTCCATTAACCGAATAAATTTTCTTTTTGACAAGATATCCTCATCCTCTGAACTTCAGCATTATCTTGATTTCTATACTCTACTTTTTGGCAAAAAATCTGTTATTTTAGATTGCTTGCGTTTAGCTGAGAGATCTTTATAAATTTCATTATATGGTGCTAAGCACTTTTGAAGTTCTCTCTTAAACTTTGTACTCCTTTTAGTGCAAGGATATTCACTTAAGAAATATGACTCGAACCGTTTGGCTAAGTCTAGGCCTTTCTTTATGCTTTTTAGAGTAAATTGTTTAACTTCTTCATTTTTGCCCATGCTATCATCCTCTAAGTTATCTCTTGGCACATTCCAGATGTCATTTCCACCAAAATTGCTTCATCATTTTCTTCTTCTACAAGCAGTCCTTTGATATCTTCTACAGTCATATCATCTTAGAGTGAAACCGTGTTATAGAAGTACCATGTTATGTGGGGGGTTTCCCCAATTCTCTAACTGTGTTAGAGTGAAACCATGTTATAGAAGTACTATGTTATATAGGGGATATCTGTATTTATCAATGACCTTAAATGTAAATGGCTTACATGTTCCAACCAAAAGACATAAGGTTATTGAATGGATATGAAAACAAGACCCATAAATATGCTGTCTCAAAGAGATCCGTCACAGATAGAAAGATACATACAGACTAAAAGTAAAAAGATGAAAGAAAATATTTAATGCAAAGGTATAGAGAAAAAAAGCTGGGATAGCAGTACTTACAGCTGACAAAGTAGACTTCAGAATCAAGGCTATAGTAAGAGACAAAGGACACTATATAATGATAAAGGGAACAACCTAACAAGAGGTTATAACCCTAGTAAATATTTATGTACCCAACATAAGAGCACTTAAATATGTACAGCAAATCTTGATGGACATAAGGGAGAGATTGACAAAAATGCAGTCATCGACAGGGATTTTAATACATCATTTACTTCAATTGATAGATCTTCCTGGCAGAACATCAACAAGGAGACAGCAGCCTTAAATGACACACTAGATCAAATGGATTTAATCGATATCTTCCCACCATTTTACCACTAAGCTGCAGAATATGCGTACTTTTCAATTGCATGTGAAACATTTTCTAGGATAGACTGCATGTTAGGACACAAAGCAAGTCTTAATACATTTAAGAAGACTGAAATCATATCAAGAATCTTCTCTGACCACAATGCTATGAATCTACACATTAATCACAAAAAGAACTATAAAAAACATGCAAAGACATGGATACTGAATAACATGCAATTATAAAATGGAATGGAACGACAATGAGATTAAGAAAAAATCAAGTTACCTTGAAAAAACAAAACAAAACAAAATCTGTGGGACACAAAGTAAGCAATCCTAAAAGGGAAAGTCATAGTATTACAGGCCTGTGTTAAGAAACATAAAAAGCTCAAATAAACAATCACAATTCACACTTAAAGGAACTTGAAAAAGGAACATCAAACAAACTGCAAAGTGAGAAGAAGGAAGGAAATAACAAAATCAGAGCAGAAATAAATGAAAAGAGTAAAAGAAAGGGGAAAAAATAAACGAGATTGGCAAACCATTAACCAAACTCATCAAGAAAAAAAGAGAGAAGACCCAAATAAATAAAATCAGGAGTGAAAGAGGATAAATAACAATTGACAATAAAGAAAAACCAACAATTGTATACAAATATTATGAAAACTATATGCCAACAAAACTGGACAACCTGGATGAAATGGATAAGATTGCTAGAAACATAGAATCTTCCAGGTTTAAAGGAGGAAGAATCAGAGAATCTCAATAGACAGGTAATACCTAGTGAAATTGAAGCACTAATCAAAAAATTACCAGAAAAGAAAGCCCTGGACTGGACGGCTTCACAGGGGAACTTTACCAAACATTCTGAGAAGAACTCACACCTCTCCTTCTCAAACTCATAAAATTCAAAAGGAGGGAAGGCTCCTGAACTTAATTTATGAAGCTAGAATTATCTTAATTACAAAACCAAATAAAGACACTACAAAAAAAAATAAAATTATACGACAATATCAATGATGAACATGGATGATAAAATCCTCAACAAAATATTAGCAAACTCAATACAGCAATGTATCAAAAAGATCATACACCATGATCAAGTGGAATTTATCCTGGGAATGCAAGTCAATAAATGTGACTCACTATGTAAACAAAATGAAGGATAAAAACTACATGATCTTATCAGTAGATGCAGAAAAGCATTTGATAAAATCCAGTACTCATTTATGATAAAAACTCTCAGCAAATTTAGAATAGAGGTAACATATACAAACATAATAAAGGCCATATATGACAAACCCACAGCCACATCATACTCGATGGTCAAAAACTACACATGTTCCCCTTAAGATCAGGAACAAGACAAAGATGTCCACTTTTACCTCTCTTATTCAACATAGTACTGGGAGTCCTAGCCACAACTATCAAACAGGAAGAATAAATAAAAGTGATCCAAATTGGAAAGGTGTAAGTCAAATTGTCTTTATTTGCAGATGACAAGATATTGTACATAGACAATCCCAAAGATTTCACCAAGTAACTACTAGAACTGATAAATGAATTCAGCAAAGTAGCAGGACACAAAATTAATAACCAGAAATCTGTTACATATTTAAATGCCAATAATGAACTAACAGAAAGGGAATTTAAGAAAACGTTCCCGTTCACAGCTGCTTCAAAAAGAAAAAATACCTAGCAATAAACCTAACCAATTATGTAAAAAACATTTACTTAGAAAATTTAAAAAACAAAAACAAAAACACTGAAGAAAGAAACTAAAGAAGATACAAATAAGTGGAAACACATACCATGTTCATGGATAGGAAGAATTAACATCATTAAAATGTCCATACTACCCCCCAAAATTTATAGATTCAATGAAATTCCTATCAAGATTCCAATGATGTATTTCACAGAACTAGAACAAATATTTCAAATATTTATATGGAACCACAAAAGGGTCCACATAGCAAGAGAGATCCTGAGAAAGAAGAACAAAGTTGGAGGAATCACGCTACCTAATATCAAACTATACTATAAGGCCATAGTAATCAAAACATTAAGGTACTGGCATAAAAACAAACACATAGATCAATGGAACAGAATAAAGAGCCCAAAAATAAACCCATACCTTTATAGTCAATTAATATTTGACAGAAGAAGCAAGCACATACAATGGGCTAAAGATAATTTACTCAATAAATAATATTGGGAAAATTGGACAAATGCATACAGAAAAATGATACGAGACCACCTTCTTATACCACACACAAGAATAAATTCAAAATGTACTAAAGACTTAAATGTTGGGCCAAAATTGTAAAAATCCTACAAGAAAACATAGGCAGCAAAGTCTCAGACATTGCTTGTAGCAATTTTTTAATTGGTTATATTTTCCCAGGCAAGAAAAACAAAAGAAGAAATAAACAAATGGAACTACATCAAACTAAAAAGGTTTTGCACAGCAAAGGAAATCATCAGCCAAATAAAAAGACAAACCTAGAGTGGCAGGACATATTCACTGATACATCTGATAAAGGGATAATATCCCAAATTTATAAAGTACTTACAAAACTCAACACCAAAAAACAAACAACCCAATTTAAAAATGTGCAAAGGACCTCAATAGAAACTTCTCTAAAAAAGACATATAGACAGCCAATAGACATATGAAAAGATGTTCATTATCACTAATCATCACAGAAATACAAATTAAAACCACAATGAGATACTATCTCACACCTGCCAGAATGACTATCATTAATAAATCAACAAACAACAAGTGCTGGCAGGGGTGTGGAGAAAAAAAAAACATTTTTGCACTGTTAGTGAGAATGAGGGTTGGTGCAGTCATTGTGTATAGCAGTATGGAGATACCTATCTCAAAAATTAAAAACGTATCTATCTTTTGTCCCAGCAATCCCACTTCTGAGAATATATCCAAAGTAACCCAAAACACTCACTCTAAAGAACATAAGCACCCTATGTTCATTGCAGCATTATTTATATATGGATATAATATATATGGATGCAGCCCAAGTGTCCCTCAACAGATCAGTGGATAAAGCCACTATGTGACATTTACACAATGAAATATTACTCAAACATAAAAAAGTTTTTTTACCCTTTGTGTTTATCTGCCTAATCACCGTGGACACTTTTATTTGGCAACTGTTTTCTAATCTGTGAAACACTAACAAGAGGAACAAAGAAAGTTTATCATAGTCACCGTAAACATTGGAATAATTAGATGTGACTGACCAACAGTTCTGACATATGGTCTTAGCTCTGAGCCCTTAATATAGATTGATTTTTATATTTCATATTTTCTATCTGATGAAAGGAAATACTCAAATTTCTTCCTATTTTAGTAATATCAATACTATACTGATCATTATTTTATATTCCTTTCTATTCTAACTGACTTTCAGGAACTTTAAACCTATCAGTGCTTTAATTGTATTGTTTGACTTCCTTACTGGCATTTTTTGCCTTCTTTGTGGTTTATTAGATGGGAATTTGAGATAAAGAGCCTATTTTACTCACTAAAAGATATGAGGCCTGTCCCAAAAATGTTGAGCCATTGTTACTATAATGAGAATGGTTTGCATGACATTGATGTAACCTGGTAGCCAAGGACAGTGGACTGGAATGTACATGTGTGAACAATGACATCTTCACTGTACTAGTCTGTGGGGGTGACAAACATTGTTGAGTGAGCATGTGTACTGTGTGGCTATTGCATTCACAATGACTGACCAAGTAGAGCAACAAATCTGCATCAAATTTTGTGTTAAGCTTGAGCATTCCTCCAAGGAAACTATTTGGGTGATTCAGAAGGCCACAGCTATGGGCAACAGCTTAATCATGACAATGCATCCATTCATGCATCACATGTCATGCAGCTTTTTGTGTGTGTGTGTGAAACATCAAATCGCCCAGCTGATTCAGCCCCCGTACAGCCAAGATTTGGTGCCCTGTTGCTTCTGGCTTTTTCCAAAACTAAATGCACCTTTGAAAGGGAAGAAATTTTAGATGGTTGATGTGATTCAGGAAACTACAATAGGGCAGCTGATGGCGATTGTGAGAAATGTGTGAGGTTCCAAGGTGCATACTTTGAAGGGGACTGAGGCATCATTGTCCTATATACAATGTTTCTTGTATCTTTTATCTTCTTCAATAAATGTCTCTATTTTTCATATTATATGGCTGAATACCTTTGGGACAGACCTTGTACCCTTTTAAATAAATACCGAGCTATCTATTAAGAGAACTATGTAATTTCAGCATAGTTTAGTAAAAAAAAATTATATTTATTTATATCAGTAAACATACAGAAAACAAATCCTCAGCAGTCAGAAAACAGAATGTTACAGCCAATCAGCATGTCACAGCAGGAACCCAGTTAAAGAAAAACTTTATATGCCAACTGGCACTATGACTTATAAATAATAATGACAAATAAAAGGCTAATGAGAATTGAGCGTTGCATCCCCTCAAACCTGTAAAACCAAAGTAACATGCTAAGAATTTAATCAGAATGCACTTGTTATTTTATAATGGAAATATACATGTGGCAAATAGAAACTTCCACTGTATATTTTTACTACAGAGCCTATAAAGGGTAAATAAGTGACTATAGATGGACAGTAAAATATACTAACACCAATATAAATAGAAAAGACAACTGAATCTCTGATGGAAATTATGAGATCTAAGTATATTTTCTACATGAAGTAATAATATAATACTAGAGATTACACACATATCTCATATAATAAAGTTGATAAGGTGATATAATAGGAATAAGGTAGAAAAAGTAGGTTGAAATCATTTTTTATTAGACTTCCAGCCAAGATGGAGACCTAGACAGACATGCTATGTCTCCCTCCACAACTATGAAGGAATGAAACTACCTCAAAACTAGAGACAACCAGAAGTTCCAGAAAATTGAGCTGCATGGAAGTCCAACAAACAAATATATAAAGAAGAAACACTCATCTAGACAGGTAGGAGGGATGGGACCAGGGCAGAGAGGATGTGGTGTGGTGGCAGTAGCAGCGGCAGGTCAGAGGAAAACACAGTCACACATTTTAAAAAGTCGGGTGGACTCGTGGGGAGCACTCTCAGAACCAGACCAGACTGCACAGTTCATAGTCCCAGCAGCCTGGGAAAATAAGGCCTTATTGCTTTTGACTGTGCAAACCAGTCGGGGCTGGGGCGGAGGAAGAAACTGCCGGTCTCTCAGCAGAGACCACTTGTTTAAAGGGCCCCCATGGTCCTAAAAGTCCTCAGAACCACCCATTCTGAGAACAACAACCAGAGCAACAGCTAGAGAGGCACCAGTCCCATACAAAGTGGGAGAAGTGCCTAGAAAAGGGGCGAGTACTGAGCAAGTGGCATTGTTCCCTCTCATACCCCTCCCCCACAAACAGCGCCACAACATGGTGAAATGGGTTGCCCTCTACTGATGAATACCTAAGGCTCTGCCTCTTACAATGTAACAGGAGTGACAGCTCTACCTAAGACACAGAGGCAAACAAACACAAGAGCCTGTCAAGATAAGGAGACAGAAAAGTATGGCCCAAAAAGGAATGGATCAAGATTCCAGTGGGAGAACTAAGCGATGAGGAGATAGCCAACCTCACAGATGCAGAGTTCAAAACACTGGTGTTAAAGATGCTCACAGACTTGACAGATATGACTAAGTATGGCAAACGCATGAGGAAAGAAGTGAAGGCTATGCTAAATGAAACGAAGAAAAATCCACACAAAACCAATGGTAAAGGGAAGGAAACTGGGGTTCAAATCAACGATTTGGAACATAAGGAAGAAAAAAACAGTCAACCAGTACATAATGAGGAAACAAAAATTGAAAACAATGAGGAGAGGCTTAGGAACCTCTGGGACAACTTTAAATGTGCAAACATCCGAACCAGAAGGTGTATAAGGAGAAGAGGAAGATCCAGAAATTGAAAATTTATGTGAGAAAATAATGAAGAAAAACTCCCCAAATTTGGTGAAGGAAATAGACATACAAGTCCAGAAAGCAAAGAGAATCCCAAACACACTAAACCCAAAATGGACCACACCAACACACATCATAATTAAAATCCCAATGGTTCAAGATAAAGAGAGAATCTTAAAAGCAGCAAGAGAAAAGCAGAGAGTTTCCTACAAAGGGGTGCCTATAAGACTATCAGCTGATTTCTCAAAAGGAACTTTGCAGGCAAGAAGGCGCTGGCAAGAAGTATTCAAGGTGATGAAAAGCAAGGACTTACAACCAAGATGACTCTATCCAGCAAAGCTATCATTTAGAATGGAAGGGCAGATAAAGTGCTTCCCAGACAAGGTAAAGCTAAAGAAGTTCATCATCACCAAACTATTATTATACAAAATGTCAAAGGGACTTGCTTAAGAAAAAGATCAAAGTTATGAACATTAAAATGACAACAAACTCACAACTATCAAGAACTGAATCTAAAAAAATAAAAACAAAACCCAATGAAGCAAACCAGAATAGGGACAGAATCATAGGTGTGGGGATCATTTTCAGGGTTATCAGCTGGGAGGGGGAAGAAAGAGAAATGGGGAAATGGCGTAGGGATTAAGAAGCATAATCGCTTGGTACAAAATAGAGGGAAGTTAAGAATAATATAGAAAAGGGTGAAGCCAAAGAATTTATATTCATGACCCATGAACATGAACTAAGAGGAATGGGATTGATAGAGGGAAGGGGACTACTGGGCAGAGGGGAACAAAAGGAAGAAAAAATTGGGACTACTGTAACAACATAATCAATAAAATATACTTAAAAAAAGAAGACACTTTTTATTCCAATAAACAATGAATATATGAAATCAAATTGAAAACATCAGTAAAAACTCTTCACTTGATAAGTGATATTTTCTAGTTCTCTCACATAGACCTCCCAATAAGTAGTGTTGCCTATTGCAACAAACTTTTATTTATATACAGTACTTCAATGTTAACCTTATTCTCACTAAAAAAAAAAAAAAAAAAAAAAAGAAGGGATAAGGTTCTTAGAAGCTGTCTGTGTTTTGAGTCAGAGAAAATAAAGGCAGAAGAAGAAGATATTGCTCCTATTTTAAATTTTTAATCTTACTGTTGCCAGACAGTGAAAAAACACTTTTAGGAATGCAAATATTTCTGTTTAAATGAGCTTGCCTAAACAAGGTGGGATCAGCTAAGAATTATATAATAAAAAAATAGTTTTTTGAAAAATTATGAATATATGATATACTCAAAATCTGTTAAAGAATGGGTATATACAAATGAATTTCAGCCATTTACAGAAATTGCTGATTATGGGTATATTCAAGTTATAATCTAATTTCATCATGGTCAACAATTTAAATCTTATTATATTTATTTGGCAACAAAGCACTGCATTTTTAACCCTATGAGACCATAAGACACACCTAGGTTTAGAGGGGAAAACAAGAAAAAAAAATCTGAACCAAATACTAAAATATTTAATAAAATATAACAGAATAATATTTCAACTATATAAAGTGAACAACAGTCAACAGCAGTATTAAGAACCACCATCAGAGGACTTCCAGCCAAGATGGAGGCGTAGACAGACACACTGCATCTCCCTCCACAACTAAGAAAGAATACAAGTACCTCAAAACTAGAAACAACCATAAGTTCCAGAAAATCAAACTGCATAAAAGTACAGCAAAGATATAAAGAAGAAATACTCATCCAGACAGGTAGGAGGGTAGAGCTGGGGAGGAGAGGACATTGTGTGGTGGCGGCATCAGTGGTGGCAGCAGCAGCAGCAGCAGAGGCATGCTGGCAGAAAGTGCAGTCACACATTTTAAAAAGTTGGGAGGGACACCTGGGGAGCATTCTCAGCTCCTCACCAGACCCAGCACAGGGGAAAATCAAGCCTCATTGCTTCTGACTGTGCAGACCAGTGGGGGTTGGGGCAGAGGCAGAAACTGCTGGTCTCTCAGCAGAGTCTGCTTGTTTAAAAGGCCCCCACAGTCCTAGAACGTCTGCAGACCCACCCACTCTGGGAACGGAATGATGGCCAGGGAATGACATAACAGGAGCGACAGCTCTACCTGGGACATGCAGGCAAACAAATACAGAAGCCTGTCGAAATGAGGAGACAGAGAAGTATCACCCAAAAGGGGGAATGAATCAAGGTTCCATTGGGAGAACTAAGCGATGAAGAGATAGCCAACCTCACCGATGTGGAGATAGACAACCTATTAGATGAAGAATTCAAAACACTGGCAATAAAGATGCTCACAGGCTTGACAGACATGCTTGAGTATGGCAAACACATAAGAGAAGAAGTAAAGGCTATGCTAAGTGAGACGAAGGAAAATCCACACAAAACCAATGGTAAAGGGAAGGAAACCAGGGTTAAAATCGATGATTTGGAACATAGGGAAGAAAAAGACAGTCAACCAATGCAAAATGAGGAAGCAAGAATTGAAAAAAATAAGGAAAACTTCCCAAATTCTACAAAGGAGATGGACATACAGGTCCGGGAAGCACAGAAGGTCCCCAGTGAGCTGGACCCGGAGGGGACCACACCAGGACGCATCATGATTGAGATGTCAAAGGTGAAAGATAAAGTGAGTCCTGGGGGCATTGAGAGAGGCGGAGAGTTGCATACAGCAGGGTGCCTATAGGACTATCAGCTGATTTCTCAGAGGACACTTTGCAAGCAGGAAGGGCCTGGCAAGCAGTATTCAATGTGATGAAAGGCAACCTGCAACCAGGACTACTAGCAAGGCTATCATTTGGAATGGAAGGGCAAATGAAGTGCTTTCCAAACAAGGTAAAGCTAAAGGAGTTCATCATTACCAAGCCATTATTATATGAAATGTCAAAGGGATTTACTTAAGAAAAAGATCAAAGTTATGAACATTAAAATGACAACAAACTCACAACTATCAACAACTGAATCTAAAAAATAAAAACAAAATCCAACTAAGCAAACCAGAATAGGAACAGAATCATAGATATGGGGATCATTTGGAGGGTTATCAGCTGGGAGGAGGGAGGGAGAGAAATGAGGATATGTTGCAGGGATTAAGAAACATAATTGGTTGATACAAAATAAACAGGGGGAAGTTAAGAATAACATAGGAAAGGGTGAAGCCAAATAATTTATATGCACAACTCATGGACATGAACTAAGGGGGGTGGGATTGCTGGAGGGAAGGAGTGTACTGGGCAGATGGGAGCAAAGGGGAAAAAAAATTGGAAGTACTCTAACAACATAATTTATAAAATATACTTAAAATTTAAAAAAAGAACCCTTATCACTGTCATTAACAAATGAGGAGAGACTTTAAGGTTCAAATGCTCTTATAGTTTCCTAGGAATCCCAAGAACTCATTATCACTAGTGTCAGAATTTATGAGGTCTTTAATAACAGTTATTGAGGGAGTTAAGAGGTATCACTAGTTGTAACAGTCACTGAGAGTATATCACTATCCTAGTTACAGGTTCTGGCAGACTACCCCCAGTGCCTATTATGGCTAGTGGGACCCCTTAATCCTCTCAGTGCCTGTGTTACTACTAGAATAGTGACCCCACCATAATTCCCTTTATATACTACAAACTTCAGCATTTATGGCTGCTCATCTAGTTACTGCTGGCCTCCTCACACAGAAATCTGGTGTGCACTGGAAACAGCATGGAGGTAGACCACACAGATGTAACATCTATGGAACCAGTAGCCAGCAGAGAACATGTTACTTCAGCTCCACCCATCTGCCTCTTGGGACATGCAGAGCTTAAGACACAGTGACTGGTGACTGGAGGCAGTTCTACTGACACAGACCTCACCCAGTGTCAAAGATGATTGGCACTGTGCCTCACTCCTGTTATTAGCCTCAGCTGATTCAACAGGTCAGCGCTTGTAGCGGGGAGTGTCAGGTAGTTCTGCACTCTCCCAGGTCCTGGGTGATGGGCAGAGATGGATGGCAACTGACCAGATGCCCTGAGATTCAGCAGTAAAGTGGGACATTTAAGAGTCCCAGGGGCTTCGTGTGGGCCCTCCTCTTCCTCTTCTAACAGTTGTCACCAGTGCTGACAGGTCATAAAATACATATCATGGTCTGTGATGCAATACTTGCTTCATAATATGCACAGACATTTTCCCCCACGTTTTTGGGTGGAAAAAAGTATATCTTATGGAGCAAAAAATACAGTAATTAAATCTACTTTCAGATGGGATAGCAAAAATCTAAGTGAATGAGATCAGTCAACAAAAATATTAAGAACAGTGTAAGAATTTATATTGAATTTGTTAATCCCATGGAGATATTTATCTTTTATTAGTTTTACATTGGAAAATGACATTTTTTAAGGTTTAAAGTTTTATCTGATGGATTTATTATTTTATCATTTTATTAATTATTTTTCTATTACAGTTGTTCCATTTTCCCTCATTGCTTTCTCCTACCTTACCCACCCCACCCCCCAATATCAATCCCCACCCTGTTGCCCATGTCTATGGGTCTTTTATACTAGTTCCTTGACTAGACACTTCCCCTTCTTTCCCTGCTCTCCCCCAACCTCCCTCTTCCCAGTCACTGTCAGTTTGTTCCTTGTCTATATGCCTCTGGTTCTATTTTGCTCATTTGTTTATTTTGTTTATTAGTTTCCTGTATTAGGTGAGATCATATGGTATTTGGATTTCTTTTTATCTTTTTCATCTGTATAATTCAGAAATCAGCTGGACAAATGTTGGTTTGAATGAATGGACTTTGTCAACAGCCCCTAACACCCTCTCTAAATAGTCTCTCTTTCACAGACACACAAGCAAGAGATTATGAAGATGAAATCTATGGTATGTTTAGGGGATTTTCAATTACTCAAAGTAAAGTCTAGGTAGATGCATCCTGAAAGCTACACATAGATCCAAAAGATGTAATTTAGGTCTTTAACTCTAGTATAAAATCACAGTTGCCACAGCATGTATCAGATGGTCATTATATTTTGCTTCATTAAGAGAATGTATTTATTACTCTGGGGTATAGAAACAAATCTATTATTGAAAAATGTATGCAGTTTATGTTAGTGATATAAGTACAGAATTAAATTTTGGCAGTTTTGCTTTATGTATATATACTTGTTTATGTTGACTTAAATTATTAAATTAATCTGTTATGAAATTTACAGATATTGTTTATTACCCTTATACGCAATGCCTAAGTACATAAGAATGTTTTTCTCATAAAATGTATATATTTGATGAGGATGGACAGAGAGATTATTATGTTAAGTGAAGTAAATTAGAAAGAGCAAGAAATATACCATATGCTTTAGTACAATCTAATATGCCATATTATTTGTACAATCTTAAAAAAAACACACAAATGAGCTAACAAAACTAAAAAGAAACAAACTCATGGACACAGACAATAAATTGATATTTGCCAGAAGAAAGGGGTTGAGGAGATGGTCACAAAGTGGAATGGATTGAGAATGTACAGTATAGGGAATGTAGTCAATAATATTGTCATAACTTGATACAATGACAGTTGGATACTTGATTTTTTGTGGTCATTACTTCATAAGATATATAAATGTTGAACTACTAGTATGTTGTACACCTGAAATTAATATAATATGTCAACTATAATTAAAAATAAGTTAAAATGTATATATTTGCCTTGTTAAATCTTTGAAGTGATTAAAATAATCAGAGTAATTAAATTTTTGATTGTAGCTAAAGTCGAAGTGAATTTTTAAATTAAGTATATAAGTAGAGGTAAATATTTAAAATATATCTTAACCTCTCAATGGTATAAGTCAGTTGAAACCAAGTAAAATGCCTAATCTCATTGTATAGATAATTACTAGATTAAAATGATATTAATGACTCAAGGAAAACTAAATGTAAAGATTTTAACTATAATAATTGAAATATCAAAACAAAAGTGACTAACACTGCACCTTACTGTGTAAAAATTCTTCCCTCAGACACTAAAACACACACAAAAAAAAGACTAAGAGGACTTAAATTACATATCTTACTATTTGTTATAAAATTTATTTGCATTAAAAATATATTTTATCTATTTCATTTTTATATTAGTATCTTCAAAGATGTTCTACAATTTTTTTAAAAGGCTGATATTTTTAATTGTGACTTTTTTAACCTAATCTTCAAAATCATATTCTGTGAAGAAGAAGAAACTTAGGTAGCCATAAGATAGAGAGTACCAAACCTTGCTCTGAGCCAAGCTAAGTGACAAATAAGAAAGACGGATAAATTCTTGAATTAAATATAGTTTTATTAATGTAACTATGTTTAGCTTAAAATATATTTTAGATTCTGTTGTTCAACTAGGTGAAATAAAACTAAATATTTCATAACTCAGAAAGGAAAAAAATAAATAAAAAGTATATCACACCTTTACTTTAGATATTTTACACATCACAACTGGCATGTTCCAGTGGTTTCATTATAAGAGGATATAACTTTTTCTCCCCTCTCTCCCTCCTTCTTTGCTTTCTTCCTTCCTTTACTCACTCTTTCCTTTCTTCCTCCCATGATCTATTTCTCAATCTTTTCTTTCCTCTTTCTTCCCTCTAGATACCCCTCCTAATTTTTTCTCATTTCAACTCTCACTACCATTTATTTCTTCCCCAAATGTATATTTTATTGATGTATTAAGCATTACATTTCGTATGATCATTTTATTTTCTTATTTTTATTGAATGAATATCTTAATATCCAAATATCCAAGGCTTGGGTGTTAAGGTTTGCATTGAAGGTGTTACACATAAAGGGATACTATTTCTATAATCACTGGTCCTACACTGGGAAAAGCATATCTTTTAAAGTTGAATTTTTATCTGATAGAATCACTCAGCCTTGTATAAATTAGAATGTAAATGCTAGCTAAAAAATTGGTTGATTTAATTATTTTATTCAGCTCTCTGAATATGCACACACACACACCAAAATTAAAAGAAATAAACAGTTTCTACTGATACTAGATAAATACAAAAGTCTATGAAGTACAGTTACCAAATATAATAAAATCCAGATAAGAAGGAGAGGGGTAAATTAATCACTTCAGATTCTAAGTAATGTATGGATTTTCTACACAGCAACTGATTCATTTCAAAAGACATATCAAGCTCTACTCTGATTGTAGCAGTAACTTCTGGGTAACTGGCTAGATCACTGGAAAGTCAGAATATAGAGTTTGGAATGATCCTATATGCTGACTATCCTCAGGCTTCCTAACTAAGAGTTTGGAGAAGTTCCTTTTAAGATGGAAAATAACTAAGTAAAATGTATTAGTATATCATTTTATATACTTTGAATATAACTCCTAAATCTATCCCGAGTAGATCAAACTGATATAAGAATGTTAAGACAATAAACCCAGTAGAATCTGTTGACTGACCCAGCTGACTTGATCTGTTTAATTTATTAATAGCTTATGAGAGAACTTACATGAACTAATCTGTAAAAACTTTAAAAACTAAAACTAAAATATGAGGGTGTATTGCTGCTGTTTCTCAATTTTAAACCTACTTTTCAATTCCCTGTTTTGTGAGCCTGGACTAAGACAAAATCTAGCAAACACGTTTCTTTGCTAGCTGAGTCTGTGTTGGCTTCTACCAGCAGGAGGCAGTAGAGGAACAGTGAACTCAGGAAAAGGGAGAAGCCACACACCTTTCCTGCTTGCTCCCTCCCTGTGATTTTGCTCCCAGTTCCTCTTTATGCCTCCTGTTCCATCACTGTCACCAAAGGAACACTTTCTCATTCCCATGTGAAAGTTTGTCCAGAAGAAGCAGTTTGTTTCAGCTTGCAGTTTTCCAATACTCAGAGAATGAGACCCATCACACTGTCAAGGAAGCTCATCCTCAGAGGTCAGATTTCTAGACCATAAGGACCTTTATCCAATCTCAGAGACATCAGTCTTAAGGGAGCAACATCTCCCTCTTATAGACCAAGTTCCAGCTTTCAGCATTCCTTCCTATAAACATCTAAATTTTGATAATCCCCATCTCTTTCCTTTGTCCCCACACCTGTAAGAGAATACCTGTTTCCTACTGTTGCTATTGATGTAAGATCTTAGTGTTTCATTTTTACCTTTAAAGATCTTCCATAACTAGTTAACAATTCTTTATAGTAAATTATCTCTGTACTATAGTAAATGATATGATATAAAATGTCTTTATAATAAGCATATAGACTGCACTTCCTCAGTTCACCTACTCCTAATCATCTTAAATCCAGTTAATTTATTTCTGCATCTGGTAGCACTTGTATTTATGGTTCCTTATAAATATTTCTATAAAATTAATGAAAAATAGTTTCATTGACACTTGAAGGAGCTGAGCTTTTATCATTGGACAAATGTCGTAGGAACAGAATTGAAAACGTATTGTTCTTAAAAAAATAAATCTATAAAACCTGTCTCTATAATACTATCAATACAACAAAATTCAACTATTTTGCTACATGACTCAGAACAGTAACTTATTTCCTCAGATTTTATTAAGAGATATGCCCTTATTTTGGGGTTACAATATAAAAGTAAAATTCATTTAGGAAATCTTTATTATCAATTACTTCCCATGATACCAATGTGCCTAGTATTGTTACTTATACAAATCTGTTCTTTAGTTCTACTGAGTGGTTATTAATTAAATTTTAAATATATGCCAAGAAATGGAAAGTGGTATATAGATATGTCTTGATCCTTATGAACTTACTAAAATTTATATTTTGAGATATTTTATATTTACAAAGTAATTTAAAGTAATATAGGGTATGAAACTTTTTGACAAGGTCATGTTTTAATTCATCCCTTTAATATAGCACAGATGTAATAAACAATCCAGGATTATCTTTTATTCTACAAAAAACCTACAGCAAGACCTCTTATTGCAAGTAGCTTGTTTGCCATCTACCTATCTATCATCTATTATCTATCTATCTATCATCTTTTTTTTTTTTCTTGAGAAGAGAAGGTGAGATAACAATATTGAGGTCATTTGATTAAGGAGTGCACTACCAAGTTATTAAGTATTACCAATATATGATCAAACTGGATATAAAAATGGATATTCAGTTTGTAATTCAAGGAAAATTGATAGACAAACATGGGGGAGTGTGCTCAAATATCTTTTTATCTTCTCTTAGTCACTAGTACATGCTTGGAAATGACTGCTGTTCAGTGATAAGCAGCCCCCTTCTTCTATTCTTTGTGAATAAGGAATCTTTTATATACCAGCTCAGAGATTTCAGAAGACACAGTATAGCTCTGGTAATATCTACCATTGTAATAGAGATAAGAGATAGGGGAAAGTTCAACTTGACTTGATCTGGGTTTCAGTTTTTTGTTGTTTTTTTAATTTAAAAGCAATGTCTAATTCAAGGGTTATAACTCTCTATGGTCATTATTCCTAAATTGGAAAGGCTTTGGATATCAAGATATTAATGTTATTTTCATTTAATAGCAGTCTGAAAATTTGAGAGCAAGGATATGGAATCAAGTTAACTACTAACCATTTGATAATTAATACCTAGGAAAGAAAAAAAAGGAATCAATGTTTCTAGAGTATTTGTTCAATGTTAAGTGTGAACTAGGTTCTTTGAATATACTTTGCTTCATTTACTAAACACTACACCTCTGTGAGGTATGTTATTCTTATTTAAAGATTAGAGTTCAATTCTTGGCCAATGTGGCTCAGTTGGTTAAAGTATTGTCTAATACAGCAAAATGTTGTGGGTTCAGTTCCCAGTCATGGCACATATATCTAGGTTGCAGATTCCATTCCTGGTCAGGTGTGTACGGGAGGGGAGAGGCAACCAATCAATTCCTCACATCTCTCTCTCTCTCTCAAAAAAATTTTAAAAAAATGTCCTTGGGTGAGGATAAAAAACAGGTTACAGCTGAAGAAACAAAAAGTAAAAGTTTAATTAAGGTACACATCACATAATAAATTAGGGACTAAGTACACATCTCATAATAAATTAGAGACCAAACTAAGGTCGGATTTTAAGCTCAGGCTGTGAACTTTCCATTATTGTTTGCCCAGCTGTAAAACTAAGAAAAATATATCTTAGGTTTTTCCATCTCTGAAATGCTGATCCCTATTTTAAAAATATCTCAAATAGGTATTAGTAAAATTTCTAAATATTTTCCTTTCCTTGGCAAGTTGATTTACTCATATCTTCTTAAAGACCTAGAAGAGTAGATATGAATTGGACTAGAAAAATACATATATTTCTTACTCACTTGCCCTAAGGTTCCTAGACATATTTTTATGTTGTAGTGAACAAAGAAAGGAAATAATACATATAGCTTTAACACAGTTTGTCTCTACAATTCCCTTTAACTGCAGGGTTTCTTTGCTATTAGCAATTAAACAACTGCTCAGAGGGCCAGGCAGCAGAAGAAGTCTTCAATAGCTAGAGACATAACTCCATAATTTAGTTTTCATTTACTTTCCTATATATACACCTATGCACGTATATGTCTCATTTCCTCATTTACAGAAAAACAAAAACACAAACAAGAGAACTCTTAAGAAAAATGTTGTCCTTTGTGTGTTTCCTACACTTCTTCCTGCATCTCATTTCCCCTTAGCCAATTATTTCTTTGTAGTGCCTCACAGATCTCATGTAGATTTCATAATGGTACATTATTATCACTATTAATATTTGGGATTTGTTTCTAGATTTTATGACACCAGAAAATCTTAAAGCACGCACGCGCGCACACACACACACACACAGAGAAGAAAATTTAGCCTGAAGGGATTTTTGTTTACTAGGTTCCTGGTGCACAATTAAAATGAAAATAACATGTTAAAACAAGTGCACATTACTGATTTCAATCTGCCTCAACAGCAACAATCTGTTAAAGTAAAAAACGCACTGATGCTCCTGGCAACAAAAAGGAAATCTAAACTCAGAAACTAATATTGAGTGGGAAAGAGTAAATGTTTTCTGAACAGGTTGACAATCATTTTTATAGCTTCCCGGACTAAGGACAAAGAATATGTTATGGCACTATATAAACATGAAACTGGCAAAATTCTTCACTGATTTAAAATTCAAATGCCCATAATTTGACTAAATGACTAAAAAAACTTCTTAGGTATTTGTGTGTCCTTTATGTGTCTCCTAATATGATTATATTTATCTTCCTGGAATTGCTCCATAAGGACATACTGGATGCAAAATTTAAAGTTCTTTCAAAGGTCCTCAATATCCCTTGAAAAAAAAATCTATTACTATTTTGTACATCTCATTATTTGTATACCTTTGGTAATCCCGTACTGCTGTTCATACTTTTCTTTTTTTGTTTCTGCAACACTGAAAGCTCTAGTTCTCTTCTGACCACTTTTAAATTTTCTTTTGTGGAAATAGTTTCTCACTTCCTAGTTGATAAGTGTATGCATTATTTGTTCATTTTTATATTGCATTTTTCTCTTTAAATACTACCTTGGAAATAGTCTGATCCCTATATTTAACTATAAGAAAACTGATCTCACTCAGGCTGGTGTGGCTCAGTGGGTTGAGTACTGGTCTGCAGACCAAAAGGTCACTGGTTCAATTCCTAACCAGGGCACATTACTGGGTTGCCTGCCAGGTCCCTGGCTGGGAGCATGTGAGAGGCAGCCAATTGATGTTTCTCTCTCACAGTGATGTTCCTCTTCCTCTCTATCTCTCTTGCTTCCCTCTCTCTAAATGTAAATAAATAAAATCTTCAAAAAAGAAAGAATGCAGATCTCCAATTTGTGGTATTATCCCTAGCTTACTTTCTGAGTTCCAGCATTTCCAAGTAGCAGATACTTCTGTCTTATGTTAGAGCTGATAGTCCACTAATTATCTAAATTTAATGACATCTCAGATTTTTCTTTATAAAATTAGATGCATAATAATTCCAAAGGTAGTTTGAGCTCCAAAATTGTTTTCTCTGTCTATACAATCATGTCCACATCTTGGTATTGGCCTCATCTTTAGTTTGGTATTGATACAGCTTCAATACTCTGGGCACCATACTTAATATGCAGTTGTGCACACTAAAGCAAGGAACCAGCTCTTCCTATGATTTTTTTTCTTGTAATAGAAGCATATGGCCTTATTCAAAACCAGCCTTGTAGAAATCCCTTCACTTGTATCTGGCCATAACTGAAACTAATTTTCTTTTTTAATCCATATATATATATATATTTTAATTAATTAATTAATTTATTTATTTATTTATTTATTTATTTTTAGAGAGGGGGGAAAGAAGAAAGAAAGGGCAAGAGACATCACTGTGTGGTTGCCTCTCACTTGCACCCCCAACTGGGGACCTGACGTGCAACCTAGTCATGTGCCCTGGCAGGGAATCGAACAAGCAACACTTGGTTTGCAGGCCAACGCTCAATCCACTAAGCCACAGCAGCCAGGGCTTTAATCCATATATATTTTAAGGAGCATTGATAATCGTGATTGGATTTGACTGATCACCTGGGGTTGAATGGATGCTGGGGAAGCAATAACATCTACCACTATATTTTCTCCTTTATATCTCACTAGCCAAAATTTCACTGATCTTTCAAAATGATTGTCTTCTATGAAAATTTTCATGCCTATGTATCTTTTCTTGTCCTCATTACTTATAAAATTTCTACTTGGTACCTTTAGACCAACAATTCTATAAGCCTTAGCTAACTTAAATACACCTTTGCTCTAGTAATTTGTAGAAGCCAACTTCACAATGAGAGTTAGAAACAAAATCAACTGGATCCATAGGCCCCACCAGCCCCTACACCAGGCTAATGTTTACTGCACACTCCCATACCTCTGTGGGAGTCCCACCAGTGGCTCTCATAGACAGTCTGTGAAGGACCTCTGAAGTAACTCCACTCTAGCTTTTTTCATTGTCTGACTGACTGACTCTTCACTCACAGGAGGTAACAGTATTTTCACCTACAATTGACAGCATTACAATAAGAATAAATGTCAAATAATAAGAATAAGTCATTTTAAAATATAGAACCTAAATTGATAATATACAGGTATCTGGACTTTATTGGAAATATACAGGAAAAATACCAATCAATGCAGATTAAGTATTTAAAGAAAAATACTATATGTTAAAAGCAAAATAAATAAATAAATAAATAAATAAATATTTACTTATTTTATGAACTATTTAGTCCATGATGGTGAAGATGTAAGGTAAAATATATATAGGTTATCAGAGACCTGTTATTTGTCTTGAGATATTTCCAGTGTCTAGAGTCTGGTAAGTCACATCTTTAGAGAAATGAATTATATTCATTTTTACTTTTTAACATTTTTAAAAAAATCTAGGTTATATAGATAAGGACTTATTTATTTCATATCAGATAAAACAATTTAGAAATGAAGATTTGTGAAACTGTGATTATATATACAAAGTTGTCTGATTTTATGATAGATAGGAGTATTTTCACATGTAAAATTTAAATTTTTTCATTATTATAACTTCCTTCTGAAAATCTGAGAAACATACTCATTTTCCGTGTGCAGATAAAAATTAATATGTCAAAATCTCAGCTATATAGACATATATGTGAAAAAAAGATGTTCT
Organism: Furipterus horrens; assembly: GCF_987537825.1. Classification (NCBI taxonomy): domain Eukaryota; kingdom Metazoa; phylum Chordata; class Mammalia; order Chiroptera; family Furipteridae; genus Furipterus; species Furipterus horrens. The sequence continues at coordinate 127,076,160 of NW_028327174.1, read as the reverse complement.
ATGTTTCAATCAAATTTCTTTTAAATTTTTTTTGCTAACTTAAGTACTTCTGGAAATATTTCTTTTTCAGAATTATAGACATCTTTTAAACTCTGAATCTTTGATGAGAATAATAATAAGACTAAAACCTATACAGCTAGGTTTGTTGTTTCACTGATATCACAATATAAACACAAGTTGCCCTGGCCAGTTTGGCTCAGGTGGTTGCAGCATTGTCTCTTAACCAAAAGCTTGGTGGTTTGATTTCTGATCAGGGCACATACCTAGGTTGTGGATGCAATCCTCAGTCTGGATGTATCTGGGAGGCAACCAATTGCTGTTTCTCTCTCACATTGACATTCCTCTCTCTCTCTTCCTCTCTCTAAAAAGTAATGAAAAAATATCCTTGGGTGAGGATTTTAAGAAAAACACAGAAATGATCACACTATAAACACAATGTAATGTAAACACAAGTGATCCTCTGACTACTTATAGCTTTATTGACATGAAATATTTTGCTCTGTAGATTAAAAAATTAAATTATATTTAAGTCTTGGAAGCCATAGTTTTAGGGTTTAGGCTCCATCACCTTCTTTATGGAACTACAGAACTTTCTCTAGCAGTTTAGAAGTCTGAGTACATGAGATAAGAAGACATGGGACTTAAATATGGGGCATATGAGCAGAATAAAGTTAAAAACCATGTGCTCCTCTTTAAGAAACAGAAAACATAAAAAAAGTCATTTGGAAGAAAATATGACTAATTTAGATATAAAGGCAGAAAGAAAATATAAAAATAAATTGTTCAGATAAATAATCTAAAGCTTGATAAAGTGGCTGATTGTCAATATTATAAAACACAGTTTTTCTGGAAGGGGATGGCTAGAAAAAAGGTGAAGCTTGACAAGACACCATGAGCAAGGAATGGTAGCCTAAAGATTTCAATCATGGCAAACTATAATTAAAAATTATGCAATGATTTCAGTAACTAACCAATTCAACTCAATCCAAAATGAACAAAAAAAATGAATAAAAATTTAACAGTAGATATAACTATTACAAATACCGTTACAATAAACATGGGAGTGTAGATAGATATCTTTTCTTTGTCCTGTTTTTATTTTCTTAGTATAAATACCCATAAATGGGATTGCAGGATTAATCAAGATATATAAACACATGAGTGTTCATCAACAAATGAATGGATAAACACACATACACACACATACACATGCTGGCACACACACAATGAAATAATATTTAGTCATGAGAAGGAAGGAAATCCTGCTATTTGTGACAATATCAATGGATATTGAAGGCATTATGCTAAGTGAAATGTCACACATAGATGGGTACATGCTGTATAAAAGACCTGAACTCAGAGATAGAGAGTGGAGTGGTGGTTGCTAGGGGCTGGAAGATGAAGGAATTGAGAAGACAGGTGTTGGTCATGTTGGTCACAGGATGCAAACTTTCAGTTAGAAGATGAATAAGTTCTGGGGGTATAATACATAACATTCAGATTATAGTTAATAATACTAAAAGGATAGATCTTAAATGTTATCAACACAAAAAGGAAATAATAATTATGTGATGTGATGAAGGTGTTAGTTAATGCTATGATGACAATCATATTGCAATATAAGTCTAATCAATATGTTTCATACTTTAAAATTACACAATGTTATATGTCAATTATAGCTCGGGGTGGGTTGGGGAGAGCTTTTAGAAGCTTCTCAGAAGATTGCTGTATAGTAGCCCTAGTGTATTACATTAGTAGCTTTAGCTTATGACAGACAGCAGCCAAAAAGAAAAAAGAAAAATCAGTGGAAAATAAAAACTTTAAAATCTTGTTCTTGCCTTACTCTTAGTCAGTGCCCTTGGACCATCATTTTCTTCTCTCAATACAGTGGACCAGCAGTGTTGCTATATGCATAGAACAGATGAGCAAAAGTTTTGCTAGTATAAAGTACTGGGTTAAAAAAATGAATGAGAAACAAGCTACACTGTAACATCCAATTCCTTACATCTCTTCCAAAATTACGATATTATAAGCTTATAAACTCAAGTGATGACCTTATTTCTACTAAGATGTAACAATTTAGTACTGAATATATGTATATATGTACATGTATGCATTATGTATATATGTTTGTATTTATATATTCAGACTCACAAACAAGCTGAGGTTAAATAATGGTGATATTTAAAAATATACACAGGCATATATTCATATTAGTAATGAAAATAAACCTTAGCACTAACAACATATACCTAGCATGACTTTATCAAGATGCAAAGGCATACAAACCATAAAAAATATATAGAAAATAAAAAACAGGTAGTAGAATAGTAGTAGGTTTGCACACCAGATATCAAGGTATGTTGTAGGGACTTGGTCAAGATGGTGGCTCAGGCAGATGTGGCTCGTCTCTTCATACAACCACATCAAAATTACAACCAAAATGTAAAACAACCATCAGCCAGAACCATAATAACTAATAAGTAATAAATTAGTTTTCAAAAGATAGCAATTATAGTTAATTCATAGTATAATCTTTAGGAATAAGTATGTTCTAAAAAAATAGCTAATATGTATTCTCAGTGTTGCTGAACACAGGAATAAAAATGTACAACCTGTCCAACTAAAGTCTAAACTTAAGTATAGGGACTTATATTGGTTTCTGTCTTAATCACTTTGCTCCAAAATTTGTCAATGGAGTACAAATGGAAAACATCCAGAATCATTTCAGGCAATAAGTTGGTTTTATACTTTAATGCATAAAAATATGTTAAAACTTGAAACAATAAAGTACCACTACATAATCATTAGAGTGGCTAAAACCAAAAAACTGATAAGCCATTCCTGGAGATGATATGTAACAGAAAAAACAAAACAAAACAAAAAAACCCTCCTATTTATTGCTTTTGGTAATGAACAATGAGGTAGTTCTTTAGAAGACCATTTGGAAGTGTCTTACAAAGCTAAACATAGTTTTACCACATAATCCAGCAATTACTCTTTTAGATATTTGTATAACTTATTCAAAAATGTTTGTATATGCAGAAACCTGCATGCAGTATTTATAGATGCTTTATTCACCAAAACCCTGTAACCAAGATATTCTTCAATATGTGAACAGATAAACAAACCATGGAGCACCCTTACAATATAATACTGTTATGCAATAAAATAGAAATAAACATACTTCCAGTTTCTGGTTTTGCATGTAAGGAGCTTGGAAGTTGCCACAGTGTCCTAACGAGTAAAAGGCTGAACAGACTGAAAAATTAACAACTCTTTTTGGATCCAAAAGAGTGAAGTTAGCAAGAAAATCATTGTCTCTAAGACTGGAGAGACACACAGGTAAATACAGGAGGCACAGCTTACCCCAGAGCAGAGACTCAGAAGCAGAAACTGGATAGGAACCAGCATCTGAGTAGGAAAATATGAACTGTAAATGATGAATTTCTGGGAGCTCAGTGAGAATAATTCTGAGTGTTAAAACTCTAAGTTACCTAGCCATAAAGGGACTCCAACTAATTTGTGAGATCTACTTCCAGAAGCTCAACCAAGTTGCCACAGTAAATATTAGAGACAACCCCACTCCCAAGCTTCTAGCAGAAAGAGGGGAAAGGAAACCTTTTGAAATAGAAGAAAACACTTTTTTTTCCTAACAAGCCTAGCCACTGGGGAAGCTAGTTAACCATAGCCTAATCTGTTGGGCTATTATCAGTATTAACTGATACTGGGGAAAGGAAGTACCAACTCTAGCCCATTCTAGCCATTCTGTCCCACATAATGCAGTAGAACACTGAGTCTTGAGACCTAATCATGAACCATATTGCTACCACTCCCCACTCACTTGAACACGATACTAACAAAAGCCTATTTATAGTTGTTTTGTCCTGTACATCATGCCTGTTATTAAGAAAAATTACAAGCCACATCAAAGGTGAAAACAGACAATTTGAAGAGATAGTGCAAGCATCAGAACCAAACATAACAATAATGTTGAAATGATCGAACTGGGGATTTAAAATAATTAAAATAGGCTAAGGACCCTTGATGAATAAAGTGAACTACATATAGGAACTGATGGGCAATGCAAAGAGATAGAAATCCTAAAAAGTAAATACTAGAGATAAAAAATGTATATATATTAAAAGAAAGAAAGAAAACAGTGAAACAGCAATAAAGAGTGTCCTTTATGGGCTTATTAGTAGATGGGACATGGTTGAAGAAAGGCTCTCCGAGATAAAGGATAACATATATTTCAAAATCCGAAAAGCAAAGAAAACAAAGACCGAAAAAATCAATACCTATGAAATTTGGAACAACTCCAAAAATGTGTACCATACACATTATGGAAATACTAGAAGGAGAGAAAGCAAGAAAGAAACACAAAAAATATTTGAAACAATAATGACGGAGAATTTCTCCAAATTAATGTCATACAGGGAAGCTCAGAGACTATCGAGCAGGATAACTGAAAACAAAAATTATAAACCTAAGCACAGTATTTTAAAACTACAAAGAATTTTGTACTTCCAGTCAAGAAGGAGGTCTAGGCAGACACTCTGTCTCCCTCCACAACTAAGAAGGACTACAACTACCTCAAAACTAGAGACAACCAGAAGTTCCAGAAAATCAAGCTGCATAAAAGTCCAACAAACAAAGATATAAAAAAGAAGTACTCATCCAGACAGGTAGGAGGGCTGGAGCTGGGGGGCAGAGAACGCAGTGTGGAGGCGGCAGCAGCAACAGCAGTGGCAGGCCTGTGGAAAGCACAGTCACACATTTTAAAAAGCAGGAGGGACACCTGGGGAGCGTTCCCAACTCCTAACCAGACCGTGCAGCTCATGGTCCCAGCGCCAGGGGTAATCAAGCCTCATTGCTTCTGACTGTGAAAACCAGTAGGGGTTGGGGAGAAAGAAGAAACTGCCTGTCTCTCAGCAGAGTCCACTTGTTTAAAGGGCCCCCACAGTCCTAGAACGTCTGTAGATCAACCCACTCTGGGAAAGACGACTAGGGCAACAGCTAGAGATGCATCAGTCCCATATGAAAATATGAGAAGTACCTGGAAAAGGGGCAAGTGCTGAGCAGGTGTTATTGTTTCCTCTCTGACCACTCCCCCATATACAGCGCCACAAAGTGGTGGAACAGGTCTCCCTGTACTGATGAATACCTAAGGCTCCACCCCTTACGACATAACAGGAGCAACAGCTCTACCTAAGATACAGAGGCAAACAAACATAGGAGTGTGTCAAGATGAGGAGACAGAGAAGTATGACCCAAAAGGGGAAATGGATCAAGGTCCCAGTGGGAGAACTAAGTGACAAGGAGATAGCCAGCCTAACAGATGCAGAGTTCAAAACGCTAGTGATAAAGATGCTCACAGGCTTGACAGATATGCTTGAGTAAGGCAAACACATAAGAGAAGAAGTGAAGACTGTGCTAAGTTAAACAAAGGAAAATCCACACAAACCCAATGGTGAGGCCCTGGCTGCTGTGGCTCAGTGGATTGAGCGTCAGCCTGTGAGCCAAGTGTCGTTGGTTTGATTCCCAGTCAGGGCACATTACTAGGTTGCATGTCAGGTCACCATCTGGGGGTGTGAGTGAGAGGCAACCACACAGTGATGCTCCTCTCCCTCTCTTTCTCCTTTCCCCTCTTTCTAAAAATAAACAAATAAACAAATAAAAGCTCAAGTGATAGTTTATTTTTTAAAAACCCAATGGTAAAGGGAAGGAAACAGGGATTCAAGTCAATGATTTGGAATATAAGGAAGAAAAAAACAGTCAATCAGTACAAAATGAGAAAACAAAAATTGAAAAATATGAACAGAGGCTTAGGATCTCTGGGACAACTTTAAATGTGCCAACATCCATATCAGAAGGAGAAGGGGAAGAGCAAGAAATTGAAAGCTTATGTGAAAAAATAATGAAGAAAAACTTCCCAAATTTGGTGAAGGAAATAGACATACAAGTCCAGGAAGCACAGAGAGTCCCAAACAAGCTGGACCCAAGGAGGACCTCACCAAGACACATCATAATTAAAATGCCAAAGGTAAAAGATAAAGAGAGAATGTTAAAAGCAGCAAGAGAAAAGCAGAGAGTTACCTACAAAGGGATGCCTATAAGATTGTCAGTTGATTTCTCAAAAGAAACTTTGCTGGCAAGAAGGGGCTGGCAAGAAGTATTCAAGGTGATGAAAAGCAAAAACCTACAACCAAGATTACTCTATCCATCAAGGCTATCATTTAGAATAGAAGGGCAGATGAATTGCTTCCCAGACAAGGTAAAGCTAAAAGGGTTCATTATCATCAAGCCCTTATTATATGAAATGTTAAAGGGACTTATTTAAGAAAAAGAAGATCAAAACTATGAACACTAAAATAACAACAAACTCACAACTACCAATAATTAAATATAAAACATAGAAACAAAATCCAACTAAGCAAACCAGAATAGAAACAGAATCATAGGTATGGGAATCATTTGGAGGGTTATTAGCTGGGAGGGGGAAGAGGGAGATATGGGGAAATGGTGCAGGGATTAAGAGGCATAATTGGTTGGTTCAGGTTAGACAGGGGGAAGTGGAGAATGATGTGGGAAAGGGTGAAGCCAAGGAACTTATATGCATGACCCATGGACATGAACTAAGAGGGGTGGGATTGTTGGGGGAAGGAGGGTACTGGGCGGAGGAGAGCAAGGGGAAAACAATTGGGACTATTGTAACAACATAATCAATAAAATGTACTTAACAAATAAAACTACAAAGAATTTTTTAAAATAACTTGGAATCAGTCAGAGAGGAAAATGAACACCCTACCTGTAGAAGAACACAGATAAGAATTGTACTTAACTTTTTCTAATAAACCATAAAAACAAGAAGAGGGTAGTGTGAAACATTTAAAAAGTAAAGAGATAAAAACTGACACCAAAGAAATACAAAGGATTGTAAGAAAATATTATCAACAACTACATGTCAACAAACTAGACAACCTGGATGAAATGGATAAATTTCTAGAAACATAAAAATTTCCAAAACTAAATAAGAAAGAATCAGAGAATCTGAATAGACAGATTATACCTTGCGAAATTGAAGAACTAATTTTTTTAAAAATCGCAACAAACAAAAGTCCTGAAACATGTGGCTTCACAGAGGAATTTTGCCAAATATTTCAAGAAGAACTAACACGTCTCTTTCTCAAAATATTTCATAAAACTTCAAGAGGAAGGAAGGCTCCAAAACTCAGTTCAGCATTATCCTAATCCCAAAACCAAATGAAGACACTATGAAGAAAGAAAATTATAGGCCACTATCCCTGATGAACATATATGCTATAAGAGTCAACAAAATATTAGCAAATCCTATACAGCAATGCATCAAAAAGGTCACACACCATGATCAAGAGAGATTTATTCTGGTAATGCAAAGTTAGTACAACATTAACAAATCAATAAATGTGATTCATCACATAAACAAAATGAAGGATAAAAACCACATGATCATATCAATAGATGCAGAGAAAACATTTTATGATAACAACTTTCAGCAAAGTGGGAATAAAGGAAACATACCTAAACATAATAAAAGCCATATATAGCCTACTCACTGCCAGCATCATGCCCAATGGGCAAAACTACAGGCATTCTTCTTAAAACTGGGAATGAAATAGGGATGTTTGCTTTCAACTCTTTTATTCAACATTGTACTGGAAGTCCTAGCCATAGCAATCAGACAAAAAGAAATAAAAGGCATCCAAATTGGAAAAGTAGATGTAAAACTGTCATTATTTGCAGATGACATGATACTGTACTTAGAGAACTATAAATATTCCACCAAAAAAATTACTATGATATGTGAATTCATTAAAGTAGCAGGATACAAAATTAATACCCAGAAATAAATTACCTTTTTATTTGCCACCCTGAACTATCAGAAAGGGAAATTAAGAAAACAATTCCATTCACAATTGCTTAAAAAAATAAAATAAAATAAACGAACCTAATAATAAACCTAACCAAAGATTGTAAAAAACCTGTATATGGAAAATTATGAAGCTGAAAAAGAAATTAAAGAAGACATGAAGAAGTGGAAGTACATACTGTGTTCATGGATAGGAAGAATAACACCATTAAAATGTTCATACTACCCAAAGAAATCTATACATTCAATGAAAGTCCTATCAATATTTCAACAGTGTATTTCATAGAACTAGAACAAATATTTCAAAAATTTATATGGAACAACAAAAGGCCCTGCATAGCAATAGCAATCCTGAGAAAGAAGAACAAAATTGGAGAAATCATGCTACCTAATAACAAACTATACTATTAAGCCATAGTAATCAAAGCATTAGGTACTGGCATAAAAACAGACACATAAATCAATGGAACAGAATAGAGAGCCCATAAATAAACCCACACCTTTTTAGTTAATTAATATTCAACAGAGGAAGCAAGCACAAACAATGAGCTAAAGATCATTTATTCAATAAATGGTGTTGGCAAAATTGGACAGATACATGCAGAAATTGAAACTAGAGCACCTTCTACTACACACAATAATAAATTCAAAATGTATCAAGGACTTGATGTTAGACCTGAAAGCATAAAAATCCTAGAAAACATAAACCGCAAATCTGAGACATTGTTCACAGCATTTTTAAAAAAAATCAAATATATCTCCTTAGGGAAGGGAAACAAAAGATAAAATAAACAAATAGGACTACCTCAAACTAAAAAGGTTTTGCACAGCAAAGGAAATCATCAACAAAATAAAAAGACAACCCACATGATGGAAGATATATCTATAAGGAGTTAATATCCAATATTTATATAGTACTTAAAAAACTCAACACCAAAAAAATGAACAACCTAATTAAAAATTGGGCAAAGTAACTAAATAGACACTTCTCCAGAGGACATACAGAGGGCCAAAAGACATATGAAATGATGCTAAAAGTCACTAATAAACAGATAAATGTAAATTAAAACCATGACGGGATACCATCTCACACCAGTCTGAATGGCTATCACCAATAAATCAACAAACAGCAAGTTCTGATGAGCACGTGAAGAAAGGGTAACCCTTTTGCACTATTGGTGAAAATGCAGATTCGTGCAGCCACTGTGGAAAGCAGTATGAAGATACTTCATAAAATTAAACATGGATCAGCCTTCTGATCCATCAAACCCACTTCTGGGAATATATTCAAAGGAACCCAAAATACTAATTCAAAAGAACATAAGCACCCCTATGTCAGTTGCAGCATTATTTACAATCACCAATATACTGAAGCAGCTCAAGTGTCCATCAATAGATGAGTGGATAAAACAGTATGGGATATTTACACCATGGAATATTACTTGGCTATAAAAAAAGAAAAGAAAATAAAAATTGTCACCATTGTGACAGTATAGATGGACCTGGAGAACATCATGCTAAGTGAAATAAGTCATAGAAAGAAAAGTACTATATCATTTCACTCATATGTGGAATCTAATGAACAAACTGAAGTAACAAGATCAATGGGGATAGGCTCATAGATGGAGAGCAGATGACAGCTAGTAGGGGGGAGGTTTAGGGGGTGGATGGGTTGAGCAAAAAGGAAAAAGGGCTCCTGGATGTGGACAATAGTGTGATGATTGCCTAGGGGAGAGGGTATAAGGGGACTAAATAGCACTACAAAAACAATACGATAAAGATTAAATTAAAAAAAGAAAAAAACATGGAGAGAAAAAAATCAGATATTTTTAGCCTATGAAATTATCCTTCAAAGTGAAAAAGAAATAAAGACATTCTACCTGGAATAAAGGCATGTTAAATATCCCCTCAATTCTGCATTTTTTCTTCTGGCTGCCTGAATCCAAGTTGAACCTTCCAGGCCTTGAGCATCTACAGAACACCCATCCTTGCAAAAATTTTGAAATAAGTTATTCAGAAAGAAGAAAAATAACATAAGTCAGGAACTCTGATTTACGTTCAAAAGAAAAAAAAAAAAAAAAAAGGAAGAGCACCAAAGAAGAAACAATTGAAGTTAAAATACTATTTTTGTTATTATTTCTTTTAATTTTTACTTTTTAATCCTCACCCAAGAATGTTTATTATTTATTTTAGAGAGATAGGAAGGGAGAGAGAGAGAGAGAAACATCAATGTAAGAGAGAAACATAGATCAGCTGCCTCCCATTAGCACGCTGATTAGGGATCAAATCTACAAACTAATTGATCTAGTAGATAAGTTTGTTCAAAATAATATTTGAATATATATGCTTATATATGATATATATATCATATATATAATGTGCAATACATACATACATGTATTTATATATGTATAATCATATACACATATCTTTAATTAAAATTATATAGAAGTAAAATAAATGACAACAGTGTTGCAAGAGGTGGAAGAGAGGAATTAAAATTAATTTGTAATTTAAGGTTTTAGACTACCCATAAAGTGGTTCGTACACTATTATTTGAAAGTAGACTTGGATTATCAGTAAATGTATATTGCAAACTCTAGGGCAATCACTGAAAAAAGTGAAAAATAAAACATGCTATGAGAGGAGAAAGAATTATAAAGTGCTCAATTAAAACCACAAAAAGCAAAAGAATGTAAAGCAAAATAGGAACAAAAAAGAATGGCAGCAAATAAAAGACAATAATGAATACAGTATATATTAATTGAACTATATCAATAATCATTTTAAACATCAATGGTCTAAATGTACCAATTCAAAGAATATGTCAGACTCTTTTAAAACAACAAGACCCAACTACACATTGTCTACAAAACCCCACTTTAAAGAAAGACACTATAAATTAAAAGTGAATGGATAGAGAAAAATATGTTATGCTAATACTAATTAAGGAAAACAGGAAAATATGTTAATTTCAATTAGAGCCAACTTTAAATCAAGGAAAGTTATCAATGATAATGAAGGACATTACCTAAAAATAAAGGCTCAATTCTTTAAGAAGACAAAGCAGTTTTTAATGTGTATGAACTTAAATAACAGTGCATCAAACTATATAAGGCAAAAATCAATATAATTGCAGAGTAATAGATTACTATACAGTTCAACATATCTCTATCAAAAATGGACAAGTCTAAAAGTCAAAAAATGAGTAAGGACATAGTTGAACTAAGTAACATGATTATCAGTAATTAAAACTGGATATAATTGACATCATAGACAAGATTATCCAATAAAAGCAGAACACATATACTTCCCATGCTCGCAGGGAACACTCATCATGATAGACCACAGTCTGGGCCATCAAACACAGTTTAACTAATTCAAGTAAAGGTAAACCATACAATATCTACTCTAAGAATACAATAGGATTAAACAGAAATAAATAGCAAAGATGAATGGAAACTCCTAGAAAATATGGAGCTTAAAAAACACACTTCTAAATAACATGGATAAAGAAGAAATTACAAGATAAATTAAAAATACTTTGAACTATATAAAAATCAAAATAAACATATTAAAAGTGTGTGGAATTCAGAGAAAACAGTAATGAGAGGAATATTTATAGCATTTAGCACATATTATACTATATATATGTCAAGAGAATAAGAAGATAAGCCACAGACTGGGAAAATTCTTTTGCAAAGACAAAGCTGATAAAGGACAATTATCCAAATTACATGAAGAACTCTTAAAACTCAAAAAAATAAAACAAGAAATCTGATTAATAAATAGACAAAATATCCTAACAGACACCTCACCAAAAAGCTAAAGATGTCAATAAGCATACGAAAAGATAATCTTCATCATCTGTCATCAGGGAAATGCAAATGAAAACATCATTGACATACCACTACCCACATACTTGAATTGCCAAAATCTACAACACTGAAATACCAAATGTTATCATAGATGAAAAACAAGACAAATTCATTCATTGCTCTTGAAAACACAAAATAGTACAGCCACTTTAGGAAAAAGTTGATGGTTTCAACACAGCCTTACTATGGAACCAAGCATTCACACTCCTTGGTATTTTCCCAAAATAGATAAAAATACGTCCACACAAAATTCTGCACAAGAATGTTGATGTAATAGGTTGTTGAATAACAAAAATGTTATTCAGAATTGCCAAAACTTGTAACTAACTAAGAGTAAGGTGAATAAGTAAGTAAACAGTAGAACATCTAAACAATTAAATATTATTTAGCACTAAAAAGAAATGAGCTATTGAACCATGAAAAGACATGAGGAACCTTAAATGCATATTACTACGTAAGAGAATTCAATCGGAAAGGCTATATACTATATGATACCATCTAATATATGAAATTTTGGAAAAGGCTAAACCATAAAGTTTAGTGGTTGCCAGAGGTTGGAGGGGAAAGGGAAAATAAATAGGTAAAGCACAGAAGATTTAAGGGTGATGAAAATACTCTGTATATTATAATGATGAATATATGCCATGAATATACAATGGAAAAAGAATAGTCTCTTCAACAAATGTGCTGTGTATATTGAATATCCACATTCAAAAGAGTGAAATTGAAATAATATTTATCATACACAAAAATCAACTCAAAATAAATTAGACTTAATGTAGACCAGAAATTATAAAGCACCTGGTGGGGGGGAAACATGTGGGAAAACATAATGACATTGATCTTGGCAATGATTTTTTTGGCTATAACACTAAAAGCACAGGCAACAAAAACAATAAGAATAAAATAGACATGTAGTATTACACCAAATTAAAAAGCTTTTGTTTAGCAAGGGGGGGAAAAAACAAAACAGACTCAAAAGGCAACTACAGAATAGCACTAAATGTTTCCAAGCCATATATCAGATGAGGGGTTAATTTCCAAAATGTTTAAGGAGCTCCTACAACTGAATAGCAAATAAACTAGTAATTTGAATGAAAAAATAGTCTAAAAATGTGAATAGGCATTTCTCAAAAAAAAAAAATAGACATGAACAAGTATATGAAAAGATGTTCCTCAAAACTAATCACCAGGCAAATGCAAATAAAACACAATAAGAAATCACTTCACACCTATTAAAATGGTTATTGCAAAAAAAAAAAAAATGTGTTGGTGAAGATGTGAAGAACTTAGAAACTTTGCATGTGGCCAAGAAATTTGACAACCTGGGCAAAATGGACAAATTTTTAGAGATATATAATCTTCCCAAACTTAATCAAGAAGAAACAGAACACCTAAATAGACTAGTAAAAACTCGTGAAGTTGAAGAGGTAATCAAAAACCTCCCAGCAAACAAAATCACTAGACCAGACAGCTTTACTGGTGAATTTCACCAAATATTTAGGGAAGAGCTAACTCTTATTCTTCTCAAATTATTTCAAATAATTCAAGAAGAGGAAAGGCTCTCGATTTATTTTTTGGGAAGCCTGTATTATCCTAATTCTTAAACCAGATCAAAATGCAACAAATAAAGAAAACTACAGGCCAGTATCATTAATGAATAGAACTGTTATAATACTGGCAATATAGATCCAGAAATACATTAAAAAGATCATACACCTTGATCAAATGGAATTCATCCCAGGGACGCAAAGATGGTTTAATATTTGCAAATCAATAAATGTAATACACCACATAAACAAAATGAAAGACAAAAATCACATGATTATATCAATAGATGCTGAAAAACTATTTGATAGAGTATAGCACCCATTTATGATAAAAATGCTCAGCAAAATGGAAATAGAGGGAGCATACCTCAACATAATAATGACCAAATACAAGAAACATACAGCCAACATCATACCCAATGGGCAAAAACTAAAAGCTTTTCGCCTCAGATCAGGGACAAGACAAGGGTGTTCGCTTTCACCACATTTATTCAACATAGCATTGGAACTTCTAGCCATCATGATCACACAAGAAAAAGAAATAAAATCATTTAAATTGGAAAGGGTGAAGTAAAACTGTCATTATTTGCAGATGGCATAATGGAGTACATAGAGACCCCTACACACTCCACCCAAAACTACTTAACCTAATAAGTGTATTTGGCAAAATATTAGGATACAGAATCAATATTCAGAAACCAAAGGCATTTTTGTACACTAACAATGAAATATCAGAAATAGTAACTAGAAAAAAAATCCCATTTACTATAGCAATGAGAAAATTAAAGTACTTAGAAATAAACCTAACCAAGGAAGTAAAAGACCTATACTTACAAAACTACATACACTGAAGAAAGAAATGAAGGATAATACAAATAAATGGAAACATATACTGTGTTCATGAATCGTAAGTATTAACATAATTAAGATGTCCATACTATACAAGGCAATCTATAGATACAACTCAATCTTTATTAAAATGTCAATGACATATTTCACAGAATACGAACAAATATTTTAAACATTTATATGGAAACAAAAATAACCTGGAATATCCTCAGCAATCTTGAGAAAGAAAAACAAAGTAGGAGGGATCACAATTGCTGATATCAAACTATATTACAAGGCCACTGTAATCAAAAAAGTCTTATACTGGCATAAAAACAGAACAGAATAGAGAGCCCCAAAATAAATCCAGGTCTCTATGATCAATTAATATGTGACAAAGGGGGAAGGAGCATAAAATAAAGTAAAAATAGACTCTTCAATAAATGGTGTTGGGAGATCTGGACAGGTACATGCAAAAAACTAAAACTGGACCACCAAATTACACCATATGCTAGAACAAATTCAAGATACATAAGAGACTTAAATAAGCTGTGACACCGTAAAAGTCTTAGAGGAAAACATAGGCAGTAAAATTTTGAATATCCAACGTAGTAATATTTTTGTCGATATATCTCCTAGGGCAAGGGCAATAAAGGAAAAAATGAACAAATGAGACTACATCAAATTATAAAGCTTCTGCATGGCTAAAGAAAACATCAGCAAAATTTAAATGGAATTAACTCAATGGGACAACATATTTGCCAATGATACCTCAGACAAGTGTTTGCTCTCCAAAATACACATAGAATTCATATGACTCAACACCAGGAAGACAAACAATCCAATTACAAAATGAGCAAAGGTCCTGAGCAGACACTTTTCTAGGAATGACACATTGAGACCATAAGCATATAAAAGAAAGTTCAACATCACTAGACATCAGAGAAATGCAAATCAAAACCACATGAGATACCATCTCACGCTGGTTAGAATGGTTATCATTGACAAATCAACAAACAACAAGTGCTGGTGAGGATGTGAAGAAAAGGGAACCCTAATGCACTGTTGGTGGGAATGCAGACTGGTGCCGCCACTATGGAAAACAATATGGAATTTCCTCAAAAAATTAAAAATGGAACTGTTTTTGATCCAGCAATTCCATTGCTAGCATTATACTTGAAGAACCTTGAAACACCAATTCAAAAGAACCTACACATCCCTATGTTCATAGCGGCACTATTTATAATAGCCAAGTGCTGGAAATAGCCTAAGTGCCCATCAGTGGATGAGTGGATCAAAAAACTGCCATACATTTACACATTTTAATGCTGCACAGCAGAAAGAAACAAGGAACTTCTACCTTTCATGACAGCATAGATGGAACTGGAGAGTATTATGTTAAGTGAAAAAAGCCAGGCAGAGAAAGACAAATATCATATGATCTCACCTATATCAGTAACCTAATAAGCAAAATAAATGAGCAAAATAGGACCAGAGGCATGGAAACAAGGAATAGACTGACAATAACCAGAGGGGAGGAAGGAGGGAGATAAGGGGGTATAGAAGAGGAAGGGTCTAGTCAAGGAACTAGCATAAATGACCCATGGACATAGACAACAGTGTGGGGATTGACTGTGAGTGGGCAGGCAGTGGAGAGCAAACAGGGAAGTATTGGGACAACTGTAATAAAACAACAATTTTAAAAATGTAGAAACAACATGAATATTTAATTGACAGATTAATTTATAAAGAAAATATTGCACATATATGCAATAGAATATTAATCAGCCTTTTGAAAAAGGACATCCTATAATATGCAACAGCATGAACGGAGATCTTAAATATATTATGCTAGTGAACAAGCCAGTTGTGAAAAGACAAATACTGCATTTCACATTTATTATATAGCTAAAATAATCAAACTTATAAAATCAGAGAACAGAATGGTGATTGTCAGGCTGGCAAGAAAGGGAAATGGTGAGGTGCTAACCAACAGTCATAGTCTTAATTCTACAAGATGAATATATTCTATAAATCTGTGATATAACATTACCATTATATTTAATAGTACTATATTGTACACTTAAAACTTTGGTAGAATTTATATCTTATGTGTCTTATATTAAAATAAAGTTAAAATTCAAAAAAAAAAACTAGGACTGTAAGATAAAAGCAAAAGTAGATCAAGATAGTTACCCTTCTTTATAATATGACAGAGGAAGAAGTACAGAATAGCATATAGCAAAATGTAAAGTAAATAATTATCATCAAAATAGTAGATAAATGAAGATTAAAAAACCCACAATGAAAAACTTCCACAATGATTGAAGTATGTCAAAGGAACATAGAAGCAAACTGAAAAAAATTTCAATGGCCAAAGCTAAAACAATTTTAGCAATACTTATAGTATTATAAAATGTTAACTCAGAGTATAAAGTAAATGTTATTAGTCCTACAAATATTAATAAATAATTGAATAAATAAATGAATAAGGGAGAATAGGTTAATTCCCTCTTTAAAATGATTTTCAAATAATTTATGTAGATATTCCACTCTCAGAGTGTTACAGCTTAACTCATTACTTCCTAAAATTGGGTTGTGCCTAATGGACCTGAATCCAAGGAGTACAGTATAGAACAGGGGGAAAAGTAATGTGGTGGAGAAACCTGGAAAAAACTAGCTCAGTCGAGTGATTGAGGTTAATATCAACAATGATAAATTATGTCAATAGAATATATCCTAGATATGATGAGATTGAGAGGAAATGGCATTTTACCTCAGTGGTAGACTTCTCCAAAACACACAGCCCTTGCCTAATTATCAGAAAAGCATTAAACATATCCCAGTTGACGGACCTTCTACAAAATATATGACCAATACACCTCAAATCTGTCAAGATCACACTGATGGTTTCCCAAAGGGAGGGGATTGGGTGTGAAAAAGGTGAAGGGATTAATAAGTACAGAGTAGTTGTTACAAAATAGTCTTGAGAATGTAAAGTTCAATATAAAAAACATAGTTAATAACTTTGTAATAACTATGTATGATTATTACTGTGCATGAGGGTTATTGGTGGGATCAGTTTGTAAATTATATAATTGTCCAACCATTATGTTGTAGACCTGAAACTAGTATACTATAATATTGAATGTCAACTGTAATAGAAAAAATAAATTTAAAAACTATCAAGGTCATCAAAAACAAGAAAAGTCTAAGATTTTTCGGAAACAAGAGGAGCCCAAGGAGATGAGACTACTCAAATGTGATTATCCCACAATTTCAAAGAGTTATAGACTAAATTATAGATCATAGTTAGAGCTTCCAAAAGCTCCTGTTTGCTCTATGAGTATCCATGACTTGAAACCACCTCGTTGTGCCAAAAATTATTGCTTAGGTAGAAGTTACAATTTAAACATCTTCACATCTTTTTTTAACTCTTTTATTTTATTATTTATTTATTTATTTATTTATTTTCAATGAACTCTTAACTTTTTATTGGCCTCTTGCCCCGCAAAAAGATCCCCCACTTCTGCTGCCTTTAACGGCTCAAAACTTTGGTGTCGTTGACCTCAGACACCACTTTGCTGTCCACAATCTTGCAGGTGGTGGTCTTTTGGATGGTTTATAAGGAGTGGCTGTTGTCCAGAGCATCAACAAGATCCAAGCTGTTCCCTTCTTCTAGTAGTCAGCGTAGGTGGCAATCTCAGCCTCCAGCTTGACCTTGATGTTCAGCAGGGCCTCATACTCCTGGGCCTGGCGCTGCCCCTCTGCCCGGGTCTGGGCCAGCTCTGACTCCAGGTGCAGCAGGATCCCATTGAGCTGCTCCATCTGCATGGCATAGCGCGTCTCCACCTCCCTCAGGCTGTGCTCCAAACTGGCCTTCAGATTTCTCATTGAGTCCAGGTCAGTCTCAAAGGACTGGACCGTACGTCTCAGCTCTGTGAGTGTCATCTCAGCAGCTCCTATCTCAGTGATCTGCGAGGTGACCCCTGTGGTGCTCTCCTCCATCTGATGGAACCAGTACTTGTCTAGCTCCTCTCAGTTCTTCCGAGCCAGCTCGTCATACTGGGCCCGGATGTCCGCCATGATTTTGCTGAGGTCCTGAGATTTGGGGGCATCCAACTCCACAGTCAGCCCGGAGTTGGAAGTCTGGTTTTGTAGACCATTTACTTCCTCCTCATGATTCTTCTTCATGAAGAGCAGTCCTCCTTGAGCATCTCGATCTCTACCTCCAGCTGCAGCCGAGTGATGTTAGTGTCATCAATGACCTTTCGGAGCCCATTGATGTCATTCTCCACAGACTGGCACATGGCCAGCTCCATCTCATACTTGACTCTGAAGTCATCAGCAGCAAGACGGGCATTGTCAATCTGCAGAATGATGCGGGCTTTGTCCACAGAATTTGCAAAGATCTGAGCCCTCAGGTCCTTGATGATCTTGAAATAATGCGCCCAGTCTCTGACCTGGGGTCCCTTCCTCTCTAGGTGTTCCCGGATTTTGCTCTCCAGTCTCCGATTCTTAGCCTCTAGGCTTCTCACCCTCTCCAGGTAGGAGGCCAGGCGGTCATTCAGGCATTGCATAGTCTCCTTCTTGCTCTGGATGCCCCCTATGTCTGCCAGACCCCCGGCCATCCCTGCAGCCAGGCCCCCGGATCCCCAGTTGCCCCACATGCTGGTGGAGTGGGATACCGAGATCCGGGAGCCTGAGCCACCAGCGCCTGCATAGACGCTGGCCGCACTGCTGGCCGGCTGGACCCGGTGGCTAGGAGACTGCACGGAGCCCAGGCTCCGGTAGTTTGTGGAGAAGCTGAAGCGTGTGATGAAGCTCATGTTGCTCAGGGAGAAAGGCGAGAAGCCAAGACTCAGGTTGAAGCTGCAGTCTATACTCTTTTAATTTGCTACTTTAAGGGGTCACATTGTTTTAGAAGTTACTACAGAAGATAACACACAAAAAAAGGCCATTCTGAAAAGGAGAGACTAAGTATATAGTGCCTAGTTAACTATAAGCACAGAATTTATTACTAAAATCAACTAATCACCATAACTCTAACAGTTATTATCTACAGGAGGATATACACCAGGAAAGTTAAGGCAGAGTGTCCTTGAAATACATAAAATATTCCAGACATGATTTGCTGATCGACTAAAACTCATCTGTGTTTTGTTGTGACAAAGCTAATGTTTGAGCTCATTTAACATGTATATTTCTTGCAGACTAACTGATGTTCACATTGCTGCTATCTGTTCACCTTGCTGCCTGCTTACAAACAACTTCTGGGGAATCTTAAGAATAGACAATACTGTACACAACAAACTACAAAATCATTTTCTCATAGTTTTGACTTTTGTCCATAGGTAGGAAATATATGCATTATTGACACAGTAGCAAGGACAAACGTACTGATGGAGAGAATGAAATCAATCAGTAGATGTGACTGTAAATGTGGGTCATTCTGGTTTTATATTTTGTTTGTTTTGTTCTGTTGTTTTGTTTTTGATAAATTAGAGGCCTGGAATATCTGTCATGTGTAAAGATTGTCATTACTTCATTTTAATCTCTTAAAAATTTCTGAACTGAAACATTACTTTAAATTTGACTATGTTGTAATAAATAGAGTTCTAGCAGCAATGAAATGTTACTCAGCTAAAAAGTTAAGAAATCCAGAGGTCCACACAACATAAATGATCTTATATTCATATTAAGAAGTGAAGAAATAGAAATATAAGAAGTATGTAATTTGTAGTTCCATTTATATGAAGTTAAAAAGGGCAAAAGTAATTGATAATGTTCAGAAACAGAATAGTAGATACTTCTTGTTGCAAGGAAAGGGCACATGGCAGTCCTCTGCAGTTGTTGGGGTTATTGTACATCTTGACCCTAGGAAGTGTTCTCACAGCACACACACATACACACGTATACTTCATACATATAATTAAAGTCCACAGCAGTGCTTCAGCTTTATAGTGAGGAAACCGAGGCTTAAAGACCTTATGTAACTGTTGATGGCCTGACTGTGAAAGTTGCAGAATGGGAAATTTACAGTATTAAGAAATGTTTGAAAATGTGATTTTTAAATTTATATTTTTAATGTTTCAGAATGAACTATTTTTAATGCTTTATTCCAAGTTTAAAATTAAATTTGAACTTTATCTAAAGTTCTAAGTACTGTATAGTAAAATTGTCACCTGTGTTGTTGGCTTGTTAAAGACATAAGCAATTTAGAGAGGGTTGCCTAAGTGATATTTAAGGGATGCCAAGTGGAACTTCTAGAACAGAGGTATTTGTCCACTCAGGACAATTTGTTATAAAATTAAAATTTTATATTCCCTAGTTATTGCATTTCAGAGAACAGAATCTTGTTAAATGTAAAGATATCACTTTAATTATTTGAATTCATTTTTATAACACCTTTACACATATTTTTTTCTTCAGTGACATTTATACTGTCATACATACTCTGTTTTTATCAATGTGTACAGTAGCACATTTTAAAAATAGCCTAAACACATTTTTATTTCCCTATTTTTATGTCAGTGTTTTTAAGAAAAGTATATTTATATTCTTTATTTATAAACACATTATTAAAAGTAAGTTGAGAGAACTTGGAGATTCATATATTTTAATAGAAAAGATTGTATATAATCTCAATATTTGAACCAATTCAGCGTTGGATGAATACCATTAGGTAGCCAGCCCTTGGACTATGCTGTCTGCTTATGTTCTAACTGCAGGAGCTTCATTAAATGTGGTTGTCTTAGTCTGCTCAGTCTGCCATAACAAAATATCATAGACTGGGTGGCTTAAACATAAATGCATTTTCTCACAGTTCTAGAGGCTAGAAGTCCAAGGTCAAGATGCCAGTGGTCGATTTATGATAAGAGTATTCTTCTGAGATGTAGATGGCCACTTTCTCCTTGTGTTATCACATCACAAGGAAAGAGAGAAAGATGGCAAGCTCTCTGGTGTTTCTTCTTATATGGGCACTAATCCCATCGTGGGGACTCCATCATCGAGACTTACTTTAAATTTAATTATTAAATATTTCTCAAAGATTCATCTCCAAATATTATCACATCAAAGGTAGGGGTTTCTGTTTTGTTTTTGTCTTTTTAATTTTGATTTATTGGTTGTTTTTCTATTACAGATGTCCCACTTTTTCCCCCATTGCTCCCCCACCACACAGACCTCTTCTCTCACAATAAATCCCCTCTGTTGTCCCTGTACATGGGTCATTTATACTAGTTCCTTGACTAGACCCTTCCCCTTCTTACCCCACTTCTCACCTCCCCCATTCTCCCTCCCCCCTGCTCCTTGTTTACATGCCCCTGGTTCAATTTGCTCCTTTGTTTGTGTTGTTCATTAGTCTCATGTATTAGGTGATATCATATGGTATTTGTCTTTCATTGCCTGGCTTATTTCACTAAACATAATTCTCTCTAGTTCCATCCATGTTGTTGTAAAAGGTAGGAGTTACTTTTTTCTTTCTGCTACATAGTATTCCATTGTGTAAATGTACCACAGTTTTTGATCCACTCATCTACAGATGGGCACTGAGGCTGTTTCCAGTACTTGGCTATTGTAAATAGTGCTGCTATGAACATAGGGGTGCATAGGTTCTTTTGAATTGATGTTTCAGGATTCTTCGGGCATAATCTTAGCAATGGAATTGCTGGATCAAAAGACTTCTATTTTTAGTTTATTGAGGAAATTCCATACTGTTTTCCATAGTGGCTGCACCAGTCTGCATTCCCACCAACAGTGCACTAGAGTTGCCTTTTCTCCACATCCTCACCAGCATTTGTTGTTTGTTGATTTGTTGATGATGGCCATTCTGACTGGTGTAAAGTGGTATCTCATTGTGGTTTTTATTTGCATCTCTTTGGTGGCTAGTGATGTAGAGCATTCTTTAATATACCTATGGACCCTCTGTATGTCCCCATTGAAGAAGTGTTTGTTCAGGTCCTTTGCCCATTTTTAATTGGATTATCTGTTCTTGGTATTGACTTGTATAAGTTCTTCATATATTTTGGAGATCAATCTCTTGTCTGAGGTACCATTGGCAAATATGTTTTTCCATACATTTGGTTCCCTTTTCATCTTGCTAATGTTTTCTTTTGCTGAGCAGAAATTCTATTTTGATGTAGTCCCATTTATTTATTCTTTCCTTTATTCCCCTTGCCTTAGGAAATATATCAGCAAAAATATTGCTATGTGGGATAGCTGAAATGTCTTAACATATGGGTTTGGGAGTAACACAGTTTAGTCCACAGCAATGGTTATTATAAAATTTGTGGCACATGGTTTTAAAAGGTTTTCCTGTTCTTATATTGTACTTCATGTGGTCATTTTATTTAAATAATACATTAAGTGTTTTTTCATTATTTATTTTCAGTTTCACCTGCCATATTTCTAAAGTACTCTAGAGTTGTACAGAAAACAATTTGATATGCACTTCACAAATTATCAAGAACTTTAATTTATATTATCATTTTAGTTGACATGAATACACCAGGGTGTACAAAATATTGATAAACTAAAATGGGTGTATCAATAAATTGGGAACTTTGTAAATAACAATATTGTTCTTCTCTGGCTGGTGTGGCTCAGTTGGTTGGAGCATCATCCCATACACTGAAAGGTAGCAGGTTCTATTCCCAGTCACATTATATGCCTGGGTTGTGGTTTTGGTTCCAGCTGGGGCACGTACAATAGGCAAGCAATTGATGTTCTCTCACATTGATGTTTCTCTCCCTGTCTCCCCCTCCTTTCCCCTTATTCTAGAATTAAAGAAAGAAATAAAGAGAAAGAAAGAAAACAATATAGTTCCTATTATGCAAGAAGCAAAGTAGTGTTTAAAATTTAAATCATTCTTATTTTAAACTGATCTTATTCTTCATTGTAAGTGCTCAAATTTCCAGATACTATGCTAATACATTTATAAACATATACATGAAACTCA
Source organism: Furipterus horrens (assembly GCF_987537825.1). Lineage (NCBI taxonomy): Eukaryota > Metazoa > Chordata > Mammalia > Chiroptera > Furipteridae > Furipterus > Furipterus horrens. The sequence goes on along the minus strand of NW_028327174.1, from coordinate 127,053,033 downwards.
AATAAAAAATACAAAAAACTGAAAAAATGCTTCCTTAAACATGTATTTTTAACTGCTGATCCTGAATTCAGTTTTGTAATTGGATGCTAATCACAAAACATTAAAATTTCCGTAGTACCCTAAACATGGAAAGCTCTGTTTAAAAATTTTGTTCAAAGCTAGAAGAAATGCATACACATTTATATAAAAGAATTTTTAGAATAAAAGTATTTTACAATTAAAACAATTAATGCGCTAAACAGATAAGTTAAAAATAAAGTTCAGGGGTTGGTACATGGTGATGTTGCTATGGTTCACTTGGTCTCTACAAAATTAAGCAATAAATCAGGAAAAGATCTCCCAAAGATAATTTAATCCAAGTAAAAAATAAGAAAATGGCAGAATAAGAACATCCTATATGCCAGAGTGACCTTCAGCTAACCTATACATATCTATATTTTAAAAATGACTTTTATCACTTTTTACATTAAGCATTCTTACTAAAGTGTTGCAACGCAGGCAAAAAAAAGTGTTTTCATTAATGAGATTTCTATAACTTAAAAAGTAAGACTCTAAGGAAAAATATTTGCAAAGGGGATATCTGACATAGGATCCCTGTATCTTTTTTTACATTAAATATTAGATAAGTATATAACAATTCTCAATACAATTAAAATGTTAACTTCTATGTCCAAGTAGAACAACAATTACTATGTAATATTGCTTCATAAAATCTTTGAGATAATTTCTACTGTCTCCCAAATTTACTATTGGCATTTTCAGCTTTGCCCTTTAGGATATATTGTTTTTCTGTTATGAAACATTCTTCTGCTCTTGTCTGCTCAGTAACTATTATTACTTGAATTTCTTTGAAAGGGAAGTTTTTCATTGATTAATTTTGGATATGTCTTAGGTAATTGTTTACAGGGATAAAAAGGTGGAAACTCTTGCCTCAATAGAGGATTACTCTGTGAAGCAGTTTGTACATTTTACCTGAGAATACAATTAAGAAAATTTTATTTATTTATTTATTTATTTAATTTTTAGAGAGAGGGGAAAGGAGAGAGGGAGAGAAACATCACTGTGTGGTTGCCTCTTACTAGCGCCCCCAACTGGGGACCTGACTTGCAACCTAGTCGTGTGCCCTGACTGGGAATCAAACTAGTGACACTTAGCTCGCAGGCCGACACTCAATCCACTGAGCCATGAGAACACAATTTTATACTACTTTTTTCCTTTCTATGTTCTGCTGTAATATCTCAATATATAACTGAATTCTTGTCTCAGGCTTTTATTATTACATTCTTTAAGTATATTTTATTGATTATGTTGTTACAGTAGTCCCAATTTTTTCCCCCTTTGCTCCCCTCTTCCCAGTACTGCCCTTCCCTCCAGCAATCTCACCCCCACTTAGTTCATGTCCATGGGTTGTATATATAAGTTCTTCTGCTTTACCCTTTCCAATATTATTCTTAACTTCGCCCTCTCTATTTTGTATCAACTGATTATGCTTCTTAATCCCTGCACCATTTCCCCATTTCTCCCCCTTCCCTCTCCCAGTTGGTAACCCTCCAAATGATCCCCATACCTATGATTCTGTTCCTATTCTGGTTTGCTTAGTTGGATTTTGCTTTAATTTTTTAGATTCAATTATTGATAGTTGTGAGTTTGTTGTCATTTTAATGTTCATAATTGTGATTTTTTTTTCTTAAGTCCCTTTGACATTTCATATAATAATAGCTTGGTGATGATGAGCTCCTTTAACTTTGCCTTGTCTGGGAAGCGCTTTATCTGCCCTTCCATTCTAAATGATAGCTTTGCTGGATAGAGTAATCTTGGTTGCTTTTCATTACCTTGAATACTTCTTGCTAGTCCCATCTTGCCTGCAAAGTTTCTTTTGAGAAATCAGCTGATAGTCTTATAGGCACCCCTTTGTAGGTAACTCTCTGCTTTTCTCTTGCTGCTTTTAAGATTCTTTATCTTGAACCTTTGGCATTTTAATTATGATATGTCGTGGTTTGGTCCTTTTGAGTCTAGCTTGTTTGGGACTCTCTGTGCTTCCTGGACTTATATGTCTATTTCCTTCACCAAATTTGGAGAGTTTTCCTTCATTATTTTCTCACATAATTTTTCAATTTCTTGCTCTTCTTCTTCTCCTTCTGGCACCCCTGTGGTTCAGATGTTGGTGCATTTAAAGTTGCCCAGAGGTTCCTAAGCCTCTCCTCATTGTTTTCAATTCTTGTTTCCTTATTCTGTACTGGCTGACTGTTCTTTTCTTCCTTATGATCCAATCATTGATTTGAACCCTAGTTTCCTTCCCTTCACCATTGGTTTTGTGCAGATTTTCCTTTGTTTCATTTAGCATAGCCTTCACTTCTTCCCTTATGTGTTTGCCATACTCAAGCATATCTGTCAAGCCTATGAGCATCTTTATCACCAGTGTTTTTAACTCTGCATCTATTAGGTTGGCTGTCTCCTCATCGCTTAGTTCTCTCAATGAAACCTTGATCTGTTCCCTCTTTTGGGCCATACTTCTCTTCCTCCTCATCTTGACAGGTTTCTGTGTTTGTTTGCCTCTGTGTCTTAGGCAGAACTGTTGCTCCTGTTCTGTTGTAAGGGTTGGAGTATTTGTCAGCACAGGGCAACCTGATTCACCATATTGTGGTGCTGTTTGTCAGGGAGAGGTCTGAGAGGGAACAATGCTGCTTGCTCAGCACTCAGCCCTTTTCCAGGCACTTCTCCCACTTTGTATGGGATTGGCACCTCTCTAGCTGTTCCCTGCTGTTATTCCCAGAGTGGATGGTTCTGCAGACATTCCAGGACTGTGGGGACCATTTAAACAATCAGACTCTACTGAGAGACTGGCAGCCTCTTCCTCCATCCACTGCAACCCCACTGGTTTGCACAGTCAAAAGGAATGAGGCTTTATTTTCCCCGGCACTGGTACTATAAGCTGCAGGGTCTGATCTAGTGTCCCTGCCAACTTTTTAAAACATGTGATTGCACTTTCCACTGGCCTGCCACTGCCACCTCTGCTGCCACCACTGTAGCAGAACCCCTGGGCTGCTCCAATTGCAACAGAACCCACAGGCTGTTTAGTTAGGGGCCCGATTGCCCGCTGCCAGAATTACAACTCTCAGTACTAGAGTTTAGTAAAAACAAAAAGAACTGTTTATGTAACAGTTAAATAGATTTAGATTATTTGTGGATTTCTGCTGTTGAGTCTTATGTTCTTTAAAAAACCCACAAACACATAGTTCTGCCTCCCCCTCCCAAACCAGGCCAGCCTTATAGAAGTCAGAAACACAATTTCCCTACTTCCTAGGCACAGTTCAGCTTTACCAGTAGCTACCAATCACTCAATTCTGATTAGGGAGTCCTTTCTGTGCCACGGTGCCCTCCAGATTTTAATGCAGAACTGCGTGGATTCTCAGCCTCCTTGTAAATTGCCTTCTTCCTGCAAACCACCTTCTTCCTGCAAACCACGTGGATCTCTTCTCCTTCTCAAAACCACATGGCAAGAGCCTCTTAAAGCAGCCTGGAGAACCCTCTCAAAACTGAATGGAGAACTCAGCTTCTTTAATCCACGTGGAGAACCTAGCTTCTCAAAATCGCATGGAGAAGGCCCTTTCACCAAGCTGCATGGAGGGAGCGCATGTGAGAGAGCAACCTGGAGAGCCCCCTCCTCCATACCACATGGAGGGAGAGCGCGAGAGTGCGAGAGCGTGTAAGCCAGAGAGCTGGAGAGCCCAGCTAAAATATCTGCAGCTGCTTGTATATCCCTGACTGTGTCCTCTGATGCAGTAGGTGTTGCAGAGAGCCCCAGCTAAAATGTCCGCAGCTGCTTATATATCCCTGACTGCATCCTCTGACGCAGTGGATGTTGCAACCAGTTCTGACCATTCACAGAACCCTACGCAGGCTCTGTAGGCTCCTTCCATACCATCCCATAGTTCGAGACTCCTCCCATCTTCGTGGTCCTTGGAAGTATCAAAGCCATTTTGCATAACAAAGATACTAGCTACTAGCCCCAGGCATGCAAAGGCATCTTAAAAGCTGCTTCTTTTTCCCCATCCCCCAGCCGCAAACTCTGGGGTTTGTTTTTGGACACCCCTGTTTCTGTAACACCACCACATTACATCCTCTCTGCCTGGGTTCAGCGCCTCCTACCTGTCTGGATGAGTATTTCTTCTTTATTTCTTTGTTGGACTTCCATGCAACTTGGTTTTCTGGAACTTCTGGCTGTCTCTAGTTTTGAAGTACGTAGTTGTATTCCTTCTTAGTTGTGGAAGGAGATGCAGCATGTGTGTCTAGGCCTCCATCTTGGCTGGAAGTCTTATTATTACATTTTTAAAATTTTTATTAGAGGACCTGACCCTTTCTAGTTTAACTTTGCATAAAAATTAAACAAACTTCCTTTTTCTAGCTCTTTATCACTAACTCTCAGCTTCAGAGGCAGGTCTTTACTGGGGATGAGATCTGTGATGCAAATGAAGCTAGTTTTTTGTTTTCCTCTCTGTCAGATAAAGATTTGTGTTTATGGATCTTCTTCATCTATCTGCTTTGTAGCTTCCCAAATGCCACTGTTGTCGATTTTCTCATTCTTGATGTTTTTATAGCATACCATCTTAAAAATTACCTCCTTGTTATTATGTTAGAGTTTCTGAAGGCAATCAAAGTGTTTATGTGTTCAGTTTGACATTTTTATTCATCTACTTCTTGTTAAACATAAAAACATTGCATTTAATTTTGCTATGTATTTATAATGTGAATGCATAAATTTCAGTGTAATTAAGGAAGAGAATGTTTCCACATGAAATTCACTGTTTTATATTGTGAAAAGATATATTATTTTTGGGGTACCCTTTGCTGAGCAGGCCTATGACCTTGATAAACATGACTGCCATTTTACTCTTCTGAGCTTATGTTCCCAGGACTGGAAATTACTGGAAAGCAAAAACAAAACATGACTAACCAATTTCTACATCCACAGTCAGAAGATAACATTGGGAAAAATTTCAGCCAAATGTTACAATGCCCCCAACAGCCCAGGGGCCACACAACTGCAACTCCCCATGCCCTTTTTCATTACAATTATAATCCAATAAAAACACAAATCCTTCAATTCTGGTGTATCTCTCCACCCTTTGCCCCTCTCCTTTCTTGAAGAGTGAAAAAAAATTTACACGTTCTTCTTTTTTTGTAGGTCATACCTTCAGTTCCTGAAAAAATAGCTTTTAGATGCATTAATTACTATGCTTATTGACTGTTGTCTAAAACTACAACTTCCCAACTCCTGAGTTCTCCTTTCAAAGTCTGTAAATTTTTACCTAATTATGGTAGATAGAATCTTCCCTAAACCTTATCGCATTGATATACACACAGATTCTGCCAGTTATTCAAACACAAATCTAGGTATTTATGTAAAGTGCTTTTAGAAATGTAATTAAGGTCACAAGTCAGCTGACCTTAAAATAAGGAACGTATCTGGTTGTGCCTGACATAATCACAGTAGCCCTTTAAGAATGGGCCTAGAGGTCAGAGATGGGAGAGTCAGAAATTCAAAGCACAGGAAAGATTTTATACTCCATTGTTGGATTGAAGACAAAGGAAAACAAATAGCAAAGAATGCACGCAGCTTTTGGACCTACTGAAAGTCAGCAAGAAACCAAATTTTACTCAATCCTACAACCCTGAGGAATTTGGTTTTATCAATAACAAGAAGGAGCTTGGAAGCAAGTTTCTCCACAGAGCTACCAGATAAGAACTCTACCCAGCCAACAGCTTTATTTCAGAATTGTGATATCCTGACAAAGACCATGCTGGACTTCTGACTTAAACCTATGTGAACAAATAAGTAGGTGTTTATTTAAGCTGCTCATTTTTTTTAAGCTGCTCATTTATAATAATTTGTTTCAAAGTAATAGGAGACTAATGTACTGATATCTTGTAGTTTTACTTTACTGTTTCTATTGTGATTTCATTTGTATTTGACCTTCCTTCTGTAAGGGATAAAGAAGCCAGTGACTCTCATACCAGTCGGTCGGCAGCCGTCCGTCTCGAGAGACGATGGTGTAGCATCTTAAGAGTCTATCTGCACTGCCAAGAATGGCTGTGCAGTCCGACTCGGGAGTGACACGGTATCTGTCTCCTCCCGTGTTGAATCGACATCTTGCGATGACGCTGGAGTGTCCTCTCCAGTGGAGCTGAAGCTACAGAGCCTGGGCAGGGTGATATGGAGGGTCTGCTGTTGCCCATGCAGCAGACCCCCCCCTCTCTTCCCAGCTGAAGGATCCAAGGGAAAGACGGAGTCAATACAGCTTGGCTTCAGGTGCGCCGCAGGAGTTGCCGGTGTTGACTACAACGTCAAACCGCCTTAGGGACTCCGGCTCCGGATTTTCTGTCGGGGTTTACTCCCTTAGCCTTTCCCCTGAAGAGGTATGCCTCGAGGCAGCGGAGGTTTTTTGGAGTCAGAGTTTTCCTTCTCTGATGTGCCCTGACTGGAAGATCGAACCAGCGACACTTAACTCGCAGGCCGACGCTCAATCCACTGAGCCAAACCAGCCAGGGTGATCTCATACCAGTAGGAAGTAGTTAACAGATGAATCATGAAAAGGGGCAAGGAAATAACATTCCTCAGCTCCTTACACTTATCTCTGGGATTAAAAGGAGGAAGACTGTCATCACCAAACACAGAGAAATGGGAAGATGTAGCTAGATAACTTTGCAAATAAGTTGGAGATAGACCTATAACTAGATTATCCCTAATTAATCACACCCTTAGTTAAGTAGTTAATTGCATTAAATTGTGAACATGGATTAACCAGTAATGGAGAAATGGGGGAGAATGAGAGGAGAGGGGAAGCTAATTGCATTAGGGAGGGAGAGCTAATCACATTAATATATAACCAGTCTACTTCCTCTACTTGATGCATGCATGCCCCTGGCTGGCTGTGCACCTGACTCTGTAGACTTGTGGATAAATTCCTTGCTTTGCTGCTCAAGTCCTGTGCCCTGGTGTTTTATTGTGAATGTTTCTCATGCTTCTGATTTGGGACTCAAATGTTGGGAAATTTTAGTTTCAGGTAACAACTAATAAGCTTAGTAATCAATGTATGTAAGAAGCTATTGTTTCAGGAACTGGAGGTATGACCCAGCTTGACTCCAGGAGACCATAAGCAGTTCCACCTCTGTGCCTCTGGAGGACTGCAAGCAATCAAGACGGTATCTGAGCCATTGTACTCCAGGGTGAGATGACTGCTGAGGACACAAAGACCACAGCCCAGGGCACGAGGACCACTACCCAGGACACAGATGAAGGAATGCTTCAGCTTTTATCTGATTAACTTTTTCCCTGAATTCCAAACCCCTTACCTACATTTTTCTTCTCCTTATAAAAAGGGTCTATTGATAATGGAATTTAAGACAGTCTCTTAGGGTATAAACCCACTGTCTTCTCAGATCGCTGACCATATGAATAAAGCGCCCATAAAGATGCAGTCCCCATCTCTTATTGGGTCTGGTAGATGACAGGCAGCATGAACACTGGCTTTTCCAGTTTTACTTTTCATCATTTATGTAGATTTTCACTATGAAAGCTATGTCTTTATTAGTAAGTTTAGGAAACTTATTAGCTAGAATTTTCTAAGACAAAGGAACAAACATTATAACAGAAACTGAACTAATTAAAATATTGACTTACTCCTGAGGAAATGGAAATGAATGGGTGAACATTGAAGAGGATTTTTAAATAATATTTAGATCAAATTATCTTCATATATCTATTGGTCATTTGTATGTCTGTTTGGGAGAAGTGTTGGTTCAGGTCTTCTGCCCATTTTTTAAGTTGTTGTTACAATTTATTATTAGTATTAAATTTTATTATGTATTGGTTTTAGGTGTACAACTTAGCGATTAGACGATCATATACTTTACAGAGTTCCAATACCCTATGTAGTAATCACAATATTATGAACTATTTTTTCTATGCTTTGCTTACCTCCTCATTGTGGGCAACCACTCCTCATGGTTTAGGGAATTGTAGCCCCAGCCTGAGCATGACTACCGCTGGCATTCCAGCTGTGCTTGTCTTTAAGTCTCAACATAAGGCTGTGTGTGGAACATGACTGAAAACCACTCAGAGGGTTGCCATGGGAATTAGATTTGAAAAATGCTTATTATGCTTTTATGCTTTAGAACTTGCTCTGCTTTCTTTATCTGTAGTATAACATAAACAGTCTCTAGATAAGAATGTATGAAACCTTGCACCTAATGCCAGTGTGGTGTCAAGGTGTTTGATAGACACTGACGCAGACTGGTCACTGTACCCTCTGTACTAGTACATGTAATCTGTTATTGTTAGCTATAACCCTAACACCTCCAAATTATTAATGATTCGTGAATCTTGACCTTGTATCTCTCATGTGTATCCTCTTCAATAAAAGGCATGAGGGAAGAAGGTCTAATCACTGTTCTCCACTAGAGAGGCAGCCACCTTCCTTTTCCCAGACAATGAAATGTCCTGGGTAAAAGTTTGTTCATCAGGCATAATAAAGTGTCCTGGGTAAGAGTTTGTTCCGCCGTGGTCACGAAGACTCTGCTGGACAGAGCAGCTTCCAACCAAGCCTAGAGTGTGTGAGGCACATCCACCTCATCTCATGGCTATTTTGTAACTGTCAATTTGTGCTTTTTAGAGTCTTCACCTGTTTTACTGTGTCCCCTAACTCCCTTCCCCTCTGGCAACCTTCAGTTATTTCTATGTAACTGAGTTTGTTTCAGTTTTGCTTGTTCATTTATTTTGTTTATTAGATCCTACATATAGGTGAAATTATATGGTATTTGTCTTTCTCTGACTGACTTGTTTCACTGAATATAATACTCTATAGGCCTAATCATGCTTTTGCAAATTGTAAGATTTCATTCTTTTTTATGGCTGAGTAATATTCATATATATATATATATATATATATATATATATATATATATATATATACCAATACTTTTTTATCCACTTATCTATCAGTAGGCACTTGGGTTGCTTCCATTGATTGGCTATTGTAAATAACACTGCAATGAACAAAGGAGTGCATATATTTTCTCAAATTAGTGTTTTAATTTTCTTCAAATAAATCTATGGAAGGGAAATTACTGGGTCATAAGGCAGATCCATTTTTAAATATTTGAGAAAAGTGAATGGTGTTTTCCATAATGAATGTACCAGAAATGGACTGCTAAAGCTGAGGACATAGGTCCATGAGGTGGGGACTCATCAGGCTCTCTGGTTATAGGAGGATCAGGATAGAAGGGGAGAAAAGAAATTTTTTGTGGATGTCAGTCTTTTAACTGATTTTGAGATAAGCCACAGGCTTGAATAAAATGTTTTCAAAACACATATCTGATTTAAAAAAACTGGTATCTAAAATATATATATATATATAAAAAAACACTCATATCTCAGCAATTAAAAAAAAAAAAGGCCTAATAGTAAAATGACATAAGTTCTGTACAGACTCCTCACCACAGAGGATATGTAGACAGCTAGGGATGCAAGATAGCTGTGGACGAGGTGGATGTTGCACTCACCGGTTCCCAAGGTCAATTCAGAATTATAGAACAATCAACCTGAATAACCAACTGAAGACTAACTGAACCGAAGTCTTATAACCCAGGATTTCAAAAGAAGCCACACTCAGTTGATAAGAAGGAGAAAGAAATAAAAAGGGCTGGCCCCATAGTCTCAAGCAGTGGTAGAGAATATGCAGGAGCACCTCAGCTGCAAAGGTTCCCTTTGAGGAGCAAGGGGTCTCAACCCCATTCTGGGCTCCTTAGCCCAGAACACCAGAGCCAGAATGGGAGACCCATACAACATCTGGCTATGAAACTCAGTGGGGATTCTGTCTGACAGAGAAAGACAGGGTCTGATATAAAACCAGGAGCCCTCTTCAAGGGCCAGTGCACAAAATCTTGATGTTGGGCATTCATCCCTGGCTCTAAAAAAGAATGGTGGCTTAGAACAGATTGAAGTTATGCAGGTAAAGGTATGGAGGGACAGCTGCCAAAATCCCAATGCAGAGTTCATCTCCCAAACTGTCACAGACACCATATTTCCTGGGCCCACCACTCTCCCCTATATGGCACAAACTTGGGGAAATTTGACATTTTCACCCTGCCATGGTTGAGCCCTGTGCAGGAGTCTTCCAGGTGTGATAAGCCTGGGACCATGGTGCAGACTTGTTTGAGGGCTCCTGAGGCAGTCTTAGAAGACTCGGTGAGTAGCAGAGATGGAAAGGGAGAGACTTAGTTTGTGGCTCTCGTCAAGGGCCATTTTTTCCCTTGCAGACCTGGCCAGCACCACCATTCCTGTGCAGAGCCCTTCCTTTTCATAGCCAACTCTTAATCTGTTTTAGCCTGATAAACTCTACTGGCTTCCAACTGAGGACTCTCTGAGGCATCAACCCATCACAAAGGGCTACAGACCCAGGTGGGTGGTGGTTGACTTGGTTTGTCCTAAGACTTGCTGAATTGCCTCAGGTGCAGCACTTGCACTGAATTTGAATCTGTAAGCACTGCTTGCCCTTACCCAGTGACTTACTAAAAAACTATCATGCAACTCATGTACTGCCAGCAACTATATAAGTGACTGAGTCTAAAAGGCCAGTAACTGGGGGTAGATCTTGGGGTTCCTTGAGATTTTGCTGACCTGCCTTCATGGACAGTACTGGTGGTAGCTGGCCTTGGTATGCCACTTGGCTCTCCCACATGTACCAAGGCCCAGGAGACACAACCATAAACTGTGGATTGCTTCGTAGATCCAAACAGGTAGTACAGGGCCAGTTACAGTCAGCATATGACAATGACTTGTATTGGAGACACTCCCAAGAGGCCCCAGAACCAACACACCTGGTGGCAGGCTTCAGACTACATCAGAGAATGACCTGATTAGCTCCACAAGTGGTACACCCAAAGGGGCATCTTGGCCAGCACCAAACCCTGCTGGACCAAATTCAGCTTTGTGAGGTCAGCCCCAGCACAGCAGCTCATGCATTATGGTCTGGGTCGATCCTCATAGTTAGCTAGCCTGAGCATCAATCCTACCTATGGATCAGCCAATAGCAATTAATATTCAACTACAGCAGGAAGGCTCACATAATCCATGCAAAAGACATTCCTGGAGACCCAGCCCTGAGCCCTGCAGGACATCAAATATGTAAGGCCATCATACCAAGACTGGGAGATAAGATCATCTACCTAATACACAGAAACAAACACAGAGAGGCAACCAAAACAAGGAGAAAAATAAACGTGTCCTAAATGAAAGAGCAGGAGAAATGCCCAGGAAAAAGGAGCTAAATAAAATAAAGGCAAGCAATCTACCAGATTCAGACTCAAACAATGGTTATAAAGGTGTTCAAGGAACATAAAGGAAGAGTAAATGAACTAAGTGAGAACTTAAAGAGAAAGTAATCATTAAAAAGGTCATAGGAACCATCAAAAAGAACAAGTCAGAAATTAAAATACAATATCTAAAATGAAGAATACACGGGAAGGAATCAACTGCAGATTAGATGAAGCAGAGGATCATTTCAGTGACTTTGAAGACAAGGTATCAAGAAACACACGATCAGAGCCCCCCAAAAGAAAAAAAGAAGAAGAAGATAAAGATAGTTTGAGGGACTTCATCAAGCATAACATTTGCCTCATATGGGTACCAGAAAGAGAAGAGAGCGATAGCAAGGAATTGAGAATCTATTCAGAAAAATAATGACTGAACATTCCCCTAACCTAGTGAAGAAAATAGACATACAAGTCCAGGAAGCACAGAGGGTCTCAAACAAGATGAAGCCAAAGAGGCCTACACCAAGACACATCGTAATTAAAGTGGCAAGGGTTAAAGACAATGAGAGAATCTTAAAAGTATCAAGAGAAAGACAGTGACCTACAAGGGAGCTCCCATAAGACTCTCAGCTAGTTTCTCAACAGAAACATTTCATGTCAGAACAATGGCATGAAATATACAAAGTGATAAAAGCAAAGACCTACCACCAAGACTAGTTTACTCAGCAATGCTATTGCTTAAAATTGAAGGAGAAATAAAGAGCTTCCAAGGCAAGAAGAAGCTGAAGGGGTTCATTACCACCACACCAGTATCACAAGAAATGTTAAAGGGACTTTTGGAAGGAAAAGAAAGGAAAAAAGAAGAAGAAGATAATTAAACAGTAAAATGGCAATAAATGTATACTTATTGTTAATAACTTTAAGTGTAAATGGATTAAAGTTTCCAATCAAAATACACAGGGTAGCTGAATGGATAAAAAAACAAGATCCTCATATATGCTGTCTAAAAGTGAGACACTGCAGAAGGGAAGATACACACATAGATTGAAAGTGCAAATAAAAGCAAAAAGAAAAAAGCGGGGTAGAAATACTTATATCAGACAAAAAGACTTTATAAAAGGGTTATAACAAGAGGCAAAGAAGATCACTGCATAATGATAAAGAGATTCATCCAGCAAGAGGATATAACCCTAATGAACACCTATGCACTGAACACAGGAGCACCTAAGTATATAAAGCAAATCTTGATGGACTAAAAGGAAGAGATCAGCAGTTATACCATCATAATAGAGAATGTTTACACCAATTTGGCATCAATGTATAATTCTTTCATTCAGAAAATCAAAAAAGCAAAGTGCCCCTAGGTAACACTCAGGACCAGATGGATTTAATTGATATTTTCAGAGCTTTTCATCCCAAAGTTGCAGAATGTACATTTTTTTTTCAAGTGTACACAGAATATTTCCTGGGTAGACCACATTAGGACACAAAACAAGTCTCAATAAATTTAAGAAGATTGAAATAATACCAAGCATCATCTCTGACCACAATGGTAGAGAAGTGGAGAAATTACAACTGACACCACAGAAATGAAAAGGATTGTAATAAAATATTACCAACAACTATATGCCAAAATATTAGACAACCTGGATGAAATGGATAAATTCCTACAAACATGCAATCTTTTAAATTGAGTCAGGAAGAATCAGAAAATCTGAGAAGATTGATTAAAACTAATGAAATCAAAGTGGCAATCAAAAAATCCCAACAAACAAATGTCCTGGACTGGATTGTTTCACAGGTAGATTTCACCAAACTTTCAGAGAAGAACTAATACCTGTCCTTCTCAAACTATTCCAAAAATTTCAAGAGGAGCAAAGACTCTCAAGTTCTTTCCACAAGGCCAATATTATCCTAACTCCAAAATCAAATTAAGACAATACAAAGAAGAAAAATTATATGCCAATATCCCTGATTAACATAATGCAAAAATCCTCTGTCCATTTTTATTGGGATCATTTGTTAGTTTGTTGTTGAGATGTTTTCCTTGTATTTTTTTGATATTAACCCTTTGTCTGAAATGTTATTTGCAAATATCTTCTCTCATTTGGTTGGTTACCTTTTGTTTTATTCATGGTTTCTTTTGCTGTGCTGAAGCTTTTTTGTTCCATATAGTCCCATTCATTAATTTTTACCTTAAATTAATTGCATTTGAGGTCAAATTTATAAAATATTGTCTAAAACCTAGGTTTAAAAGTTTCATACCTATGTTATCTTCTATGTAATTTATTGTATCAGATCGTATATTTAGGCTTTTGGTCCATTTTGAGTTAATTTTTGTATATGAGGACAAACTATTGCTTAATTTTATTCTTTTACATGTGGCTTTTTAATTTTCCCAGCACGATTTATTGAAAAGGCTTTCTTTTCTTCATTGTATGTTTCTGGCTCTTTTGTCAAAAATTATTTGCCATTTCTGACAACATAAATAGACCTTGAAAATATCATGCAAAGCAAAATAAGTCAGATAAGAAAAGTTAAGAACCATATGATTCCACTCATGTGTGGGATATAAAACTGAAAGCAACAAATAGAAAAATAAGAAAAAACAATAACCAAAATATCGCAGACACAGACATTATGGTGGTTACTGGAGAGAAATGGAGCATCTGGGGGTAGTAAATGGGTCAAATATATGATGATGGACGATGATTTGTCTTTTGGTTGTGGGCACACAATGCATAATACAGATCATGTATCATAGAAATATACATTTTAAACCTATATAATCCTATCAAAACCACCCCAATAAACAAGAAAAATGCAATAAACCACTGATTCTTAGTGATATAGAAGATAACATCAACAAAGCAAAAATGTTGTAGACGTAGTTCTTAGATATAAAAAAGAACAAATGAAGGGGAAAAGAATTCAATAGAAACATGTAACATTAAATTCATAACAAAAAGAGAACTCATCCAGATAAAAGCTGGATTAAACTCAAATTAAAAGGAAATACTTAAGATTGATCTAGATTCTAGAGCAAGAATATAAAGAAATGGATATATGAAGACATTGAGTCATTTAGATTTCATAGGAGTTCCAAGATCAGAAAACAGAACAACAAGTAGCCAATATTTTTGGCTATCTTCCTTTTGTGCCTTTATAGAGTCTTCTGTGCATTTCTGTGGTATAATCCAAACAGCAACACAAATCTTGGTTTCTCTGTTTGTTAATGTATGCTCTTCTTATATTTTTGTACTGTGCCTCCGTCAATCCAAGTCCACTATATATGACTGTTCCTACCTCTTCTGACCCTCCAGAATATGTTCTATTCTGACCTAAAAGAGACCAGATTACCTCATGAGGCTTTTATTTTCCTTGTACCACAAGGACTAGCAAAACCTTCTCTCCCGCTTTCTATATCAGAGTTCAGATTTTGTACTTGGTGTGAGAATCACAAGTCTCTACTTCTCTACTCCTACTTCCAAGATCATTAAGTTCTGGAAACCCATCATCTGTCTTTTCTGATTATTCTTGTAAGTGACTTTCTGGTTTCCACTGGTATCCTTAACTGGATTACCTTTTCCTTTTCTATACAGACATACATTCTTATTTCTTTGTTATTTAAGTGATGATAATGAAGATTTGATTCTACAACTCTTTTCAACTACTTTTCTCTTTTCCTATCAATATTCCTACTCGCCTTATTCTTGTCTTATGTTAATTTGGTGGACACTCTTTTGTTTCTTTGTAATCTATTGCAAATTTTAAGCTATATCTCCCTGGATTGCTATCATTATTTTATATGTTAGTATATTTGCATTACTCTCCTGCAATAGGAACACATGATTCCTCAATACTGCTGATCCTGGTGGCAAGTGTGATCTGCTCCTGCCTTACAAATACTATTTACATAAAAGCTGAAATTTGTATGTCCCTAACTTGTTTTAGTGCAGACTCAATGACTAGCAGTTTTCTCAGACTATTTTGAATGTCAACTTTTACTTAGTTAAGACACTCAGTAAAGGAAGACTTTACTGAGAATTCTATATATAAACCAATGCCACAAATTATCAACAAAGAAGTCTATGATGAAACATATTTTAAAATTTCACATTTTACTAGCCTAAATATATATATATTTTATAACGCTCCATTATTTTTTTTTTGACATGCAACAAAGCAATCAACAAACTTGCGAAGATGGTATCTTAGGTGTCATTTCCAATTTATTGATAAGGACACAACAAAGAGGGGTTCATGATTTGTCTAAGGTATTACATATATTATAAATATTGAAGCTAGAATTCTAGAATACTATGCATTCTCCTAAACCCCAGAGTCCTTATTTAATTAAATAAGATTTTATATAATCACTGATACATAATCAGCGATCTTATAAATTCATAAATACTGCATGGAATGTGAAAGGAGAAAATATGTTTGGTACTCAAGTTGACAGTAGCACAACACACATCAATGCATACAATTAGTATACAACTTATCAACATATTGGCTGAATATACAATAAAATAATCATAGCATATGTATATTATATATGTTTAATATTAAATATTAACAAATAGTCATGAAAAGTTTATTATTGGGTTAAGATTCATATTCCACAACACATATTGAGTGCTTCCTATAAGCCAGTTTACTCAAATATTCAGCATCATATTTAAACCTTAAGTCAAAATACTGTATGAAGTAGTTGTTGCTTTCTCAATTTTATAATTGAAGAAACTAAACCTTGAGAAAGGTAAAACAGCACTATATTATCTAGATTGCAAACACCAAATGCATATATTTTGATTCTTCTTATACATTCCACAAAATGTCAAATAAGTCCATGGTAATTTCTGAGTTCTGTGAAACCAGAAACAAAAGATTTTTAATACAGTAAGTGAATCTTTAATCATTTTTCCTATGCAAGGCTATTGAATCTGATCTCCATGCTGCTAAATTAAAACAACCTAAACTTTTATATTATGTGTTTAAATAATGCCTAGTATAATTTATTTTAGAAATAATTTGGCTTTATTATTCTCTATGAAGTTAAAATGAGTGAAACTGAAACCTACTGTATCATAAATGTGCAGTGTGTTGGGTTTAAGAGCACAGATCATTTTTCTTTAATAGAAGAATCAATTCTTTTTTTTTTTTTTTAATCTTTTGAAATGCTGCCTGTGATAGTTTTTGGATAGTGCTAGACTATTCTTACCACACTTTTTCAAAGCAGTGTCTTTAACTGCTAAGAAGCAATTTTGGTAAACATGACATCTTAATGCTGCATTCCTTGTTGGCTCAATACAGGAAAGATTCACAGATTGAAACGATCAATAGAAAGCAGCAAGCTAGTCAGCAGCTAATGCCCACTCTCCTTATAAGCCACAATAAAAGCTAACATCAGCAAAGAAAGTCATGACAGGAAAAAAAAGAAATCAAAACTAAAATGGCACTCTCCTGCACTTAGAGTATCTGAAGGCACTTAATGGTCTGATTAAATCTCTACAGACTCTACATGGTTCTTGATTATTGCTCTCAAGTTTTGGGGACTATTTGCCTGACCTGACATTGTCTTATATTGATAGAGTATCTTCTAATCTTGATTTCGTTTCATATTCTCGTCTACCAATTTTCAAAAGAGTCTAAAAATATCCTAGTATCAACTGCTAAGATAAAATAAGGCAGAGTGAGCTCTGATCTGGGAACAAGACTCGTTCTCAGATTCTGAGAGAAAATAACCATCTTTAACCCTGCTATGAATAAAAAAAGCACTTTGCAGTGATTATTAACTAAATGTTATATAACTATGGTAATGATGCATGTAAAAACTATTTCAATGATAATGAAATATAATCATTTTGTTACTCCCATTTTAAAATTTTTATTTGAGATTCAGCAGGTTGTAATTTCTCCAAGAAGATTCAACAAAGTGGTCAACAGAGAAGGTATTATTTTCCCTTCCAGACTGTCACATAGAGAGATGTGAGACTGTAAAATGAGAAGGCAATAAACATTCATTATTGGTCATTAACTTGTACCAGGTCATGTTCCGCACACTTTAATTATGCTGCTCAAGCAATCCTCACAGCTTCCATAAGTGCTAAGTGTTAATATTATCCCCAATATATAGGTGAGAAAAGGAAGTCTGGGTGAATAAGAACATTAGTCAATTTACTTGGCAGCAAGAATTTATAACTCTTCTGACATCTAATACAGGTTTTGCAATTATTTGGATAAATATGTGGATGAATATTAGCTGTTCACAAGGTAAGACTATGTTTTGTTTTATAGAAATATGCTAAACTGTCTTCCAAGTGGCTGTACTATTTTGCATTCCTACCAGCAATGGATCAGAGTTCCTGATAGAACTCTGCATCTGAACCCAGCAATTGATATTGTCAGTTCCTTTGGATTTTAACCATTCTACTAGATACGCAGTGGTACTTTAATATTTTCACTCTAATTTTTAGCTACTTTCTTAATACTTCTATGTGTCTGAAAATATCTTTGCCAATTTATTTGCTTTTAGCTTCACAGAGTCACTAGTTAGATGTATCTCTTGAACACTGACTATATTTGGGTCTCAATTTGTGCATGAAATTGAAAATCATTTTTTATTTCTTTTCATTCATGAGTTAAACCCATTCAATCTTATTTATATAATCAAAACATTTTGGGTTAGTTGTGTAATTTTATTATTTTTTGTGTTATTTTATATTTGCTATGTTTGTCTCTATGAGTTTATTTAAAAAGTGTGTTTGGGGAGGTTTTTATTCTTTTTCTAGTGGCTATACATTTGAGTGCCCTTAGACAACTCCTTTCTTATTTAACTTTTAAATATCTTGTTTATCTATTTAGTTGTATGCTTTTAAAACTATATGTATTTTATGCAATAATCTATTTTTACTAATTTTTGAAAAAATCATTTCCTCTTTTTTCTTTATTTTTATTGCTGATGCTATTGCAGATGTTGCCATTTACCGCTCTGCCCCTCTCCTCCCAGCTCCTGGCCTCTTCCCTCTGTTTATTACCACACTGTTGTCTGTTTCTGTGGGTCATGCATATGTGTTCTTTGGCTAATCCCTTCCCCTTCTTTCATCCAGTCCTCTCTTCCACCCTCCCCTCTCACAGCTGTCAGTCTGTTCCATGCATCCATGCTCCTGTTTCCATTTTGTTCATCAGTTTATTGTGTTCATTAGATTCCACATATAAGTGAGATCATATGGTATCTGTCTTTCTCTGACTGGCTTATTTCACTTAGCATAATGATCTCCAGGTCCATCCATACTAATTTTCTTCTCACCGTTCCTCTCCTCCATTGTTTATTTGCATTATTTCTTCTTGTTTAATAATATAATGTTGGTACATCATTCTCCAACTTTTATTTTTGCTTTCACTTATAGTTTTAGAGCTATCTTCGTGTGTAATTATGTGTTCAACATTAGTCCTTTCATTGAAGTTTGCCTAGCCATATGTGGTTGAATTAAATACATCGAAGAGATCCCTTAAAAAGTCTAATGGCTATAATAACTGTATGTTGATGCATATTTAAAACTTTTTCTAAAGGATTGATACTTGCAATCTTTCTTTGGTTGTATGTTTTTTAAAAAGGTTGCTCCAGTTTGCCTTGCTTTTTGTAATAATTTAAAATTATTTTACAATTCTTTGTCTAACTTTTTAATAAAAAAATATTTTCTCTCCCACCCCCCCAATCATCAAGAAAACCAAGAAAAAAGAAATTAGTATAAATTTTCTTTATAATTGAAATCAAATACCTTTACTAGGTTATGTCTGAGAGTTTAGTATTTGGGCTGAATTTTTCCATCTATCTGAAGAGCCCTCACATGATAGAAGTTTAGTTTAGTTTAGTTTAGTTTTTTGTTTTTTAATTTCTGGAAAGTGTTTTTGGATACAGTTTTAAACACTAGTAATGTGCATTGTTTTGTTTATTTTTTTCAGGGAACCTCAATTTTATGGAAATTATTCTTTTTTGTCCATCTGTTATTGTCAGGATAGCATTGTGTCTTACACTTTGTATGTCTTTCTTGATCTCACTTTCATGCTCGTGACTGTTAATTTTTAGGTCTTCAATACAACAACCAGTAAATTTTCATTATAGTATTCCCCTTTAGGCATGATGAAATTTAGATTTAATTGCTGAGGTATTTTTTTCCTAAAATCTCCTAAACCTTCCTAAAATGAGGAAGAGCCTAATATGTTAAGCTGTGTTTAAACTCAATTTTTATTTTTTAAAATAACTCAAGATATTTTGAATTAAAAAAAATACCATATTTTTTACTCCATAAGACGCACTTTTTTCCCCAAAAAGTGGGAAGGAAATGTCTGTGCCTCTTATGGGGCAAATATTGCATCACAGACCATGATGTGTATTACCTGACCTGTCAGCGGTGGCAACAGCTATTAGAGGAGGAAGCGGTGGGCCCATGTGAAATCCCTGGGGACCTTATAATGTGCCATTTTACTGATGAATCTTAGGGCATCTGGTCAGTTGCCAGTAGCCTCTGCCCATCAGCCAGGACCTGGGAGAGTGCAGAGAACCGCCTGACACTCCAGCTACAACTGCTGACCTGTCGAATCAACTGAGGCTAATAATGGTTGTGAGGCACAGGGCCAATTGCCAATTGTCTTTGACACTGGGTGGGGTCTGTGTCAGTAGAACCGCCTCCAATCACCAATCACTGTGTCTTAAGCTCTGCATGTCCCAAGAGGCAGATGGGTGGAGCTGAAGTAACGTGTTCTCTGCTGGCTACTGGTTCCATAGATGTTACAGCTGTGTGGTCTACCTCCATGCTGTTTCCAGTGCACACCAGATTTCTGTGTGAGGAGGCCAGCAGTAACTAGATGAGCAGCCATAAATGCTGAAGTTTGTAGTATATAAAGGGAGTTATGGTGGGGTTCATTATTCTAATAGTAAAACAGGCACTGAGGAGTTTAGTGGGTATCACTAGACTTAACAGGCACTGGGGGTAGTCCGTCAGACCTGTAACTAGGATAGTGATACTCTCAGTGACTGTTACAACTAGTGATACCTCTTAACTCCCTCAATGCCTGTTATTAAAGACCCCCATAAATTCTGACACTAGCAGTGATGAGTTCTCAGGATTCCCAGAAAACTAGAAGTGTCCTTAAAGTTTCTCCTCATGTGTTAATGATAGTGATGATGGTTCTTAATATTGCTGTTGACTGCTATTCACTTTACATGGCTGAAATATTATTCTGTTATATTTTATTACATATTTTAGTAGACCATTTGATTTAGTTTAGTTTTTTTTTTTTTTTCTTACTTTCTTCCTCTAAACCTAGGTGCGTCTTATGGTTAGGTGCCTCTTGTAGTGAGAAAAATATGGTAGTTTAGATTCAGGGTACTTTATAAGATTTCTAGTTTAAAAGCATTCTTTTATTTCAGTTTTGCAAAATCTATATTATTTAGTTGATTGTTCGCTTGTTCGTTTCTTCTAGGGAGAGGGGCTAAGTGTCTACAGATTTTGTTTCCTCCTTGTCTCATAGGACATTTATCTGACTTTTGCTTCTCTTTCCCTTAACCATGCAATGGTCAGAGGGTGTCTCCACTGTTTCTTCCTATTTCTCAGCCTCAGAATTTATTGGCCACTTCTAATCATTTTTACTTTGAAGTTCCTTTCCCATGCTTTTATCTGGCAGTAAACATTGTCAGTATCTTTAAAATCACAATGAACCCCGTTCTTTTGTGTATGGATCTCGTCTTTTCTCTCTCTCAAAGTTTTTCTCAGAGAGCTCTAACTCAACACAAAATCTGTGGTTGGGTGGGGTAATAGCATTTGGTGTTATTTTCTTTATTTACTTATAATTATTATTTTATATTTGTCATTCTATGATTTTAAGTTATGCTGAGTTAATTGATATGTGTTCTTTTGACTGTTCTGTATTTTTTAGAGGCAATATTAAGAGCTACCTGGATGTTGTGAATATTATTTTAC
This sequence comes from Furipterus horrens, assembly GCF_987537825.1. Lineage (NCBI taxonomy): Eukaryota > Metazoa > Chordata > Mammalia > Chiroptera > Furipteridae > Furipterus > Furipterus horrens. The sequence goes on along the minus strand of NW_028327174.1, from coordinate 127,031,731 downwards.
CTTTTATCTTTGCCATCTTTTTTCTTTAAATTTATATGACATTTAAAAACTATATTAATGGTATTTGCCCGTGTGTATTCTTTAATCATATATCTCTACCATCTTGCTGTATATATCTATTTGTTTTCCATTTGAATATTTTGACGGGAAATATTTTTTTCTTTTTCTCCTATATCCAGTTCCCAAATTTAGATTCCTTATTGCTAAGTATTTTAATATTTCTATTGTCTCCAGTAGAATTTGGGGCATAGAAGTATTTTACTTCATACTAGTTTTTATATTTGCCATGTGTTACTAGTTCCATAAATATAATATACTGTTGATTAAGATGAATATTTGAATAGGTAATTTCAAATAGAAATATTTTATTCTTGTTCTTCAATAAAACTGTTTCTGAGAAGAGAGTCATTTTTCCTCAATCATTGGCATTGTTTTCTATTTACCTATATAATATGTTTGATAGTTTTAGAGAAATTTCCTCCATGCTTGTTTTCTGTTTATTGTATCTGACTCCTCTGGGGCAAGGCATTGCTATGTTTTTTTTTGTATATTCTAGGACTTTCTGCAATAAGGAGAAATCTGGAAGTCTCCTAAAAAAAAAATTATTCCCTGAGTTTTTAATTGAATTTATTAAGGGGGCTATTGCTTCACAAAACCATACAAGTTTCAAGTATACAACTCAATAAAGCATCATCTGTACACTGCATTGTGGGCCCACAATCAAAAGTAGTCTTTTCCTGTCCCCATATGTCCCCTGCTTTTTCCCACCCTCACTTACCCTTTACCTGCCTTTCCCTCTGGGTATTACCACACAGTTGTCTGTGTCTATGTGTTTTTTGCTCAACCTCTTTACCTTCTTTCATCCAGTCCCCTGGCCCCACACTCCTCTGACAGCTACTGGTCTATTCCATGCATCCATGCCTGTTTCTATTTTGTTTGTTTGTTTTGTTCATAGATTTCATATATAAGTGAGATCATCTGGTATTTGTCTTTCTCTGTTTGTCTTATTACACTTATAATAATATTCAGGTTCATCCATGCTGTTGCAAAAGTTGGAGTTTCTTTTTCTTATGGCCATATTGTATTCTATTGTGTAAATGTAACACAGCTTTATTATCCACTCATCTACTGATGGGCCCTGGGGATGTTGGCTGTCTCCAGATCTTGGCTATTGTAAGTAATGTTGCAATGAACACTGAGGTACTTTTTTTTTTTAATTAGTGTTTCAGGATTCTTCAAATATATTCTGAAAAGTGGGATCACTGAGTCAGAAGACAGTTCCCTTTTTAATTTTTTTAGTAAACTCCATACTGTTTTTCACAGTGGCTGCACCAGTCTGCATTCCCACCAATGGTGAACTAGGGTTCCCTTTTCTCCACACCTTTGCCAACACTTGTTGTTTGCTGATTTATTGATGATAACCATTCTGATAGGCATGAGGTGATATCTCATTTGGCTTTGATTTACATCTCTCAGATGATAGTAATATTGAGTATTTTTTCATAGTCTGTTGTTCACCAGTATATCAGCTTTAAAGAAATGTCTATTCAGGTTCTTTAACAATTTTTATTTAGGTTGTTTGTCTTCTTAGTATTGATTGTGTAAGTTATTTTTATATTTTGGAAATCAATCCCTTATAAGATGTATCATTGGCAAATATGTTCTCCCACTCAGTGGGTTCCCTTTTGATTTTGATGGTTTCTTTTGCTCTGCAAAATATTTTAAATTTGATGTAGTCCCATTTGTTTATTTTTTTTTCTTTTGTTTTACACGCCTTAGGAGATATATGGGTGAAAAGGTTGCTATGAGAAATGTCTGACATTCTAGTGCCTAACTCTTCTAGGATTTTTATGGCTTTGCAACTGACATTTAAGTCTTTTATTCAGTTTGAGTTTATTCTTGAATATGGTGTAAGTTAGTGGTCTACTTTCACTTTTCTTTCTTTCTTTTTTTTTTTTTTTGCATACATCTATCCAATTTTCCCAACATTATTTATTGTAGAGACTGTCTTTACCCCATTGTATGTTCTTGCTTCCTTTGCCCAATATTAACTGACCACAAAAGCATGGGTTTAATTCTGGGCTCTCAAGTCTCTTCCATTGATCTATGTGCCTGTTCTTGTGCCAATATTATCCTGTTTTGATTAGTATAGCCTTATAGTGCAGTTTGATATCAGGTATTGTTGTACCTCCAACTTTATTTTTCTTTCTCAAGATTGCTGAGGCTATTTAGGGTTTCTTTTGGTTCCAAATACAATTTTGGAATATTTGTTTTATATATGTGAGGTATGCCTTTGGTATTTTAATAAGAATTGCATTAAATCTGTAGATTCTTTGGGTAGCATGGATAGTTTAATGATATTAGTTTTTTCAGTCCACGAACATAATATATGCTTCTTTTTTGTATTTTCCCTGTTTTCTTTCTTCAGTATTTTATAAATTTTTGAGTACAGATCTTTTACCTCCTTGGTTAAATTTATCCTCAGGTACATTATTTTTGTTGCAATAATAAATAGGGGATTCTTTCCTCAATTTATCTCTCTGCTAGTATTGGTGTTTAAAAATGCCACTGATTCTGAAATAAAAGGTATCCACACTGGAAAGGAAGAAGCAAAACTGTCAATAATCACAGGTGACATGATATTGTACATAGAGAACCATAAAGACTCCACCAAAAACTACTAGATTTAATAAATGAATTTGGCAATGTAGGAGGATACAAAATTAGTGTTCAGAAATTATTCCTTAAACTTAGTTCTAGTGTTCAGTGGTGATGGCTGACACTTTTGTTCAGATTACAATACAAGGAGGGGAGCAAAACATCCAAGGATTTATTGATAAAAAGTTGTGCATTAATTCTTACATGTTTAAATTTGTCACCTTCAAAGTACTCTCCATTTGATGCAGCACACTTATCAAGACTTTTTTACACTGCTTAAAACGTTTTGTTTTTTTTTTTAACACATTGATTTTGAAGCTTTTTAGTGTTTTTTCTGTTTTTTTGTTTCACCTCTTCCACATCAGAAGAAAACATTTCCCTTTGAGGAAGTTTTTCATCCAGAGAAACAAACAAACAAACAAACAAAAAATTGCTTGGGGCAAGCTGGTGAATAAAGAGGGTGGGGCACAGGGGGCCACGCTGTTTTTAGTCAAAAACTGAACACTCAGTGAGGTGTGGGCAGGTGTGCTCTTAAGTCACCCATCATAACATGGGTAAATGCCTTAAAGAGTCTTCCAAAGAAACAAATTCACTGAAACTGAATACCGTCTCTCACAACAATGCCAGCTAGTACACTGGTACAGATGTGTTCCTAGAACACTCACCTAGTCGGGGGAAGCCTATACTACAAGGGACCTGCCCTCCAGAAGATAATTCCAGTTGTTTTTGTGTCTCCCCTCATAAAAGGATGAGGAAGCCATTTAGCAACAGTATTTAAGTAATAGCCATTTCTAAGTGTTCAGTTCCATTTATAGTGTTTTGTGTCCTCAAATTTTTGAACTGATGAACTAGTTGTCACTACTCACATTCAGACACACACTTAAGCATAACCCATACCTAGGAGGGCCCAGATTATTTGGATCAAAAATCTCTATTTCTATTTTTTTAAAATATATATTAAAAGTTCTCATTCAAAAAAAGTTAGTTCCTTTAAAACTTTTAACAATAAAAAATTATTTCAACATTTTCTTTACATAACATTGAGGAAAATGCTCCATGAGTAATTTTTAAAGAAGAAATAAATTTTGTCTCAAGATAATTTTATTTTCATGACTAAATTGTAAAATAAATGGACAACATCTTCTATGCAAAATAAGAAAAAATACCTAATTTTACTTTATGGGTTGGAACCGCTTTATCAATCAATATTCAAAGTTATATAGTCATAGTTTTGCCATGTACTCAAAGAACACAACATTTTATTGTTTTTAATAATTACAGATTAATGATTATTTCCAGCTATAAAAGTGAAATAGTGTGTAAATAATAAAATGAACTTTAACTTCTTTTGGTAAAACTTCCCAGGCCTCTGAGATCCACCTCTCACAATTATAGCATGAAGTGAATTGTTCTGTAAGTGTACTCACAGTGTATATTTACCAACTGAGCATGACTGTGGTAATAAAAACATTAGGAAAATATGAATCTGTTTTATTTAGTTTTACATTTTCTGTAGTATTTAAAATGTAAGTTATAAAACACTGTATAGATATTTCAATAAAACTATACATATCCATGGGAAGCTCTCAAAGATATGTTAATGTAGGATAGATAATCCTTCTACCATCTATTGGCTTTATTTCTCTTATTTAGAGAAGCAGTTGTATCTTGAAGAGAACTCTTTTTTAAAAAAATGCTACAACATCCACTGGAAAAAAAAAAAGAAGTTATCATGTAAAGGAATTCCATTATCTCACCCACATCCTAGCAGCTGGCACAAGCAGATGTTTGCTTTTTCTTTTTCTTTTGCAGTTTATGGAAATGAACAATAAAGCTGTAGCTCAACTGAAAAACCTGTGCTTTCTTTTATTTGCTTAACTTCAGGCAGAGGTAAGGAATTGAAAACTTAATTTTACAACTAAAAACCAAAATACCAGATGGTTATATAATTGGATATTTCTTTTTCCTCAGAGCAAATCAGTCTTTCTAAAAGGTGAAGATAGGAGCTAAAAATATGTGTGCATGTAATATACAATGTTTGTACTTAAAAGCAGATAACTAAAAAAAAAACAACAGCTTTGTTTTACTAATGAGAATTCTGTAGAATTTTATCAAATTAAATTTCATAGTAAATTATATTTGTAGGAGTCATTGTGTATTGATTTATGCTCAGTCATTTTTAGCATTTTCTACAACATAATAAATCATAATTTTTGAAATAAAAAATTTACATATTTAAATACATCTTAAAGCACTTCAGGTTCCATATGAGACAAAAATGGAAATAAAGTTGGAACAGAGTGGGGATTGACTATGGGAGGGGAGCAGGGCAGGTGAGAACAATGAGGAAAACTTGGGACAACTGTAAAAGAACAATAAGAAAAGGCATAAAATAGTTAGAAATTTTGGTTAGAGTATTTTCACAAACAGTACAAGATAATAAAAATTTACATCAAATAAAAATATTATATCAAATTTAAAATAGTTATCTCTGATATGTGCAATGTTCAATAAGAACATAACTACAAATATGTTATTTTGAAGTTATCAAATGTTTGTTTAGTGATTTGCATAATAATGGCCCTAAAAGGTATCCTATTTTCTAGAATCTGTCAATGTAAATTTCGAAGATGTGATTAAGTTAAGGACACTGAAATAGGGAGATAATCTGAGTGTGCCCTGAAGTTGATTAAAACATTTATAAGGAGAAATATATTATATGTTTTATGTACTAAAATAAAATTTTATATTAATAACAACTCTAAATGAATTTGAATGAAGTTTAATAAGTCCATGTATTTTTTCACCTTTTTGGGAATATTGTGTTATTTTTATCAGAAAATGATATATTAACACAAAATGAAAATATTAGCCAAATTTAAAATAACTTAAATTATTAATACCTCATTTAAAAAATATTATATATCTAATTTGAGTTTTAAATGATAAAGCTACATGTTATTCTATAAAACTTTAAATAATTTTGAATTTATAAAACTTTTTTAACCCTTCTTTTGTGAAATGCACTATAAAAAAATTGCATGCATGAAAGTTTGCAAGTTTCTTAAATAGGATAAATTTATGATTAAGTTGAAGCATCCATGAGTTCATCAGGATTTTTTGTTTGTTTAAAAAAAATTTTTTTTTAGTTAGAAAACAGTGAGACATTTTGAGAATTAAATTTAAAGATATAGTTAAAAGTTAGAGAAGTTCAAAATGAAAAGTTTAGTTGCTTATGTTTTGGAATAAATCCTATACACTAAAGTAGAATCATTTGCTAGATCTGCAGCAGAATTTTAGGCTCAATTTATATTGTAGAATGAGACTACTGTACTTGAGTGAAAGAGAAAATAACCTTGAAGAAATTACCATGACTGAAGAAAAATACAATAAAAATGCTGAAATAAGAAATAATTAAAGAGTACATGGGAAGAGAGAAAATGACTTCAGTTTATTTTCCTCTCCTCCTTCTGGTCATCCATCTGTTATCTATCTATCTATCTATCTATCTATTCATCTGTTATCTTTTGGACTGGGGCCTCTGCAGCATGAGTTGGACCACAACAGTAACTATAGACTTTTACATAACTAGATGTATCTTAATCTGATAAAGTCAAGAAAAAATTTGACAAGGGACTTGAGAGTTTACATGCTCAATGACAAATTGAAGAATATGTAAGCCTGCTCTCAACATTAAGAAAACCTGTATGCTGAAAGTATAATGAAGTTTAACCAAGATAAAGGCTAATACTTTTTTTACTGTGAAATAATATTTTTTAAGAAGCAGAGGTAAATGTCATATTGTGTTCTCTTTACTTTTTCATCTATAAAGGCTAAGGTTAATTTTCAATGCATATTCAGAACCTCAAAAATGAATGTTTCTTTTGGTCAACATGCTGTCCACTTTAGAACACCGGCCAACTACTGTATCTCTGTTCATATCAGCAATCGTTATGTGGGTCAGAACAGTAAGCAGGGTATCAGACACTGCAAGTAGCAACTCATTTCACCTTCTCTTGAGTTCACTGAGCTACTTCTGCCTTTTATCTTTTTGAGGCCCATTATAGTTTGTCAAGGAGTTGTGTGTCTGTTATTGGCAAATCTGATTTTATCTTATGTTAGAGAGGAGAAAGATAACCAGCGTACACCTTTTGATTCAGTAAGATCCAAGACACTTCATTTGATAGCAAATGTATCAGACAAATTCAGCATGGCAGGCAGCAAATATTATACTCGAGAGGAGCTTAAAAGTTAAAACAAAGGAGAACGCCATGTTTTTCAGTAATGATTAAAAATGTCAGTTTAGTCTATGGCCATAACACCCTGAACGCACCTGATCTTGTCTAAATATGTCAGTTTATTGGCTACTATGTACTCATTTTTAATGTAAGAAGTTTTAAAAGTTACCTGATTTCCAAATAGTTCAGTAAGTTAGTATTTGCCAGTGTCAAATTGTAGGTATTCCAAAACAGGTTTTTGTTTAATGTGAAATTCAGAAAAGACTTTTTCCCTTTTAAAATTGTACTGATTTATGAAAACCTCAATGCAATAGACAGATCATGTATCATAGAAAGGTACACTTGAAACCTACATATCTTATTAACCAAGGTCACCCAAATAAATATAATAAAAATAAAGTGTGTTTTGTATTAAGAGATAAAATAAAAATTCCTCATTCACTGCAGTTGGAAATATGAATCGATACAGCCACTATGGAAAACAATATGGAGGTCCCTCAAAAAATTGAGAATACAGTTACCATATGACCCAACAACCGTTCTTCTGGTTATCTGCTTGAAAATTTTGAAAACATGTATTTGCAAAGATACTTGCACCCCCATGTTCATTGCAGTAATATTCATGGTGGCCAAGATGTGGGAACAACTGAAGCGTCCCTCAACAGATGATTAGATAATGAAGATGTGGTACCAGTTTACAGTGGAATGCTGCTCAGACATAAGGAAAAATAAAACACTGCCATTTGTGACAACATGGATGGAGCCTAAGAATATCATGCTAAACAAAATAAGTCAGTCAGAAAAAGTCAAGAACCACATGATTATGCTCATTGATGGAATATATATAAATCTAAAAGCAACAAATGAAAAAACAAGAAAAGCAAACAAAAATCTATGGACAGTGACAACAGTATGGTTGTTACCATAGGGAAAGGGAGGTAGGAAAGGGTAAAGGGGCCAAATATATGCTAAGAGGTGATTTGACTTTGGGTGGTAAACACACAATGCAATATACAGATGATACAGCATAAAATTGTACACTTGAAATCTATATAATTTTATTAACCAGTCACCTCAAAAATTAACAAATTTAATAAAAATCTAATAAATATAACCCTGATTCATTATTCTGCTACATATATTTATTAGCTTTCTTTAGAATCCAAAGAGTTTTTGAAAAAGACATAAAATTTTGTCCTTTTTATTTTATTTTTTGGTCATATTTATACTGAAACAAACAAAAAGGATAAAAAATATGTACTTTAATGCTTATAAAAAATGGGCTAAAATGCACTAACTATAATCGCTGCCTTTAGCAGACCACACACACACACACACACACACATACACACACCCCTTAATTTTAACTCTCTCGAGATAAATATTTAAATACCAAAGCCTTTTTTGAAATGATGGGGAAGAATAGTTTCAGGTGAGCTTTTTTTCTGGAAATTTGTGTTGAAATATGTCAGATATATTTGTACAGAAATCTGTGAGAATTGAACAACTAAACAGGTTGGAAGGGACCAACCATCTGCAGACATCATCTGTTTGTCATGAAGGCATCAGTGCTCATTAGCAAAAAGAGTTGTTTCCTGTATTCACAGATGTCCACCCTGGTTGCCTGGAGCAGACCATATCCCAGAAGGAAGAGCGTGAAGGAAATCACTGCCAGCAAATAAAATGAATGGGATTTCTCTGTTTTTGTACTGTTAGATTGCTAGATATAGCAGGTCTCTAGTACACTACCTTAGAATGATTAGAACTCTAAAAAAATGTGTCTGCAGAAAGGTTAACATCAGCCCTAATTACTTAAGCCTGATTAACAAGTAGTTTTCTGACAGTTAATCAGTATCACATCACAAATATCTCAGATCTGCCAACTGCACTAATGTGCAAGCAATCAAATTTATTGATTAACAAGTTAATGATCACTTTATGCTCCATAGCACTTTAGGTCTCTCAAAGGAATGATATTTTTCTCCTTTAACTTAGGTAGGAAAGGCATGTAAGAGCATTATTGCTGCTTTTGTTTCTCTTTTAAAAATATATGTGTATGAGGATATAAGTTCACAGAAGTTTATGACCATATAAAACTAGCAGTAGTAGGATACTAATGCAAATGGTAGTGTTTATCTATAGTTTCCACCTGTTTCATTTCTAACTAATATAATATAAATATATTAATAACTAGAGTAGGAAGTTCACTAATTAACTTGGATAAGAATATGATCTAATAATGTTATTTTCATTCATATAAGAAATTAATCACTGCTAGTAGATTAAAGATGAACTTTTTGAGCTCCCCTGCTCTTGATACCGCAAGTCCACAGCTTGCTAAAAAAACTCACGAAAGTTTTTGTTTTAATCACTTTATGTAAAGCATTTTAGAAATATAAATTTAGATATGAAAGGATTTTCCTAGCAATTTACCAATAAGAAATTTAAATATACCACACACAGGAATAAATTCAAAATGGATCAAAGACTAAAATGTTAGAGCCAAACCATAAAAATCCTAGAAGAAAAAATAGGCAGTAAATCTCAGACGATGCTCATAACAATCTCTTATCAGATGTATCTTCCCAGGCAAGGGAAACAGAAGGAAAAATAAACAAATGGGACTATTTCAAATAAAAATGTTTTTGCACAGCAAGGGAAATCATCAACCAAATAAAGAGACAACCCACAGAATGGAAGAATGCATTAGCCAATACATTTGATAAAGGGTTAATAGCAAAAACTTATAGAACTTAAAAAACACAGCACACACACACATGAAACAAACAAACAAACAAACAAAAACCCAATTGAAAAAGGGCAAAGGACCTGAATAGACACTTCTCTGAAGAGGACACACAGATGGCCAACAGACATATGAAAAGAAGCTTATTGTCACTAATCATTAGAGAAATGCAAATTAAAATCACAGTGAGATATTGCCTCACACTGGTCATAATAACTATCATCAATAAATCAACAAACAATAAGTTCTGGCAAGAATGTGGAGAAAGGGGAACCCTTTTGCACTGTTGGTGGGAAACAGAATGCTGCAGTATGAACATCAAAAAATTAAAAATGGATCTGCCTTTTGACCCAGCTATCCCACTTCTTGGAATACATCTGAAGGAATTCAAAACACTCATTTGAAAGAATATAAGCACCCCCATGTTCATTGCAGCATTATTTACAAACACCAAGATATAGAAGAAGCCCAAATGTTCATCAATAAATGAGTAGGTAAAACAACTATGGGACATTTACACAATGGAATACTACTTGACCACAAAAAAGAACATTTTACTCTTTGCGACAGTATGATGGGCCTGGAGAACATTATGTTAAGTGAAATAAGCCAATCAGAGAAAGACGAACACCATATGATTTCACTCGTATGTGGTATCTAATGTACAAACTGAGCTAACAAGCAAAACAGAGTCAGTCTCACAGAGAGCAGATAACAGCTAGTTGTGGAGGGAGGTGAGGAGGTAGAGTGATTGAGCAAAAAGGAAAAGGGACTCATAGACATGGACAACTGTGTGGTGATTGCTGGGGAAGAGGATATAAAGGGGGCTAAACAGTAATGAAAAAAAATACAATGAAGATTAAATTTAAAAAAATAGAAAGACATAATAAATAAAGGCAAGCTAAGAAGAGAAATTGTACAGAAAACAAAAAATAAATTTTCTAACAAAATCTCCTGCCACCAAGCACTAAAGTAATTAGAACTTTTAGTACAATTTTAGGTCTAACAGACATTGCTAAGATATTAAGCAAGAAAAATACGTAAGTATGGTATAATTGTAATTCTTATTGGAATATGCATTACAATAAAAACATCCAATTACTAAGCATATTTACATGCTGAATAATGCCATTAGTTAATTATTTACGCCCAGCTGGATTGTGTAAACTCTGAAGATAGGATATTTAGAAGGATAAAGTTAATATAAATTGAGTTCAGTGAAGAAAAAAGTCATTACAATACATGAGACGATCTGAATTCAAAATCCCTAGTGGGGATTAATAACATTTACAAATAAAATAAGATTCTAGCTTACACCAATATTAGGATATTGGGAGTCATAAGGACTGCTTGTGGAGAGATTATTGTTTAGAACAAAAGATGTTCTTCAATTATAAGAGAAGAAAATTTAAAGATAGGAAATATGATCTTGTGGTGCACATGTAATTTGTTTCATAAGCATAAGATTTCTCTAGCAGAATTTCACATGGTTCGCCACCTAGAGAAACAATCTAATTTTTAAGATTCAATAGGATCCTTCATCACTTAAATATCTACTTATGATTACACCTTCCTACAGAAATTATTTTAGAAATTTCTGAACATAACTCAAAGAATTTATTTAAAATAATTAAATAACAGCTTTATATGCATACTCTATAGCTAGCATGCACACTTTATATATAAATATGTAAATAATAGGATATAAGCTTATTATAGAAATTTCCAGTTCTTCCATTCTAGAAACTGAGTATAGTCTTCAGTTATGCGTGAATAAGAAATTGTATTTTTTTCTGGTCCACTTAGGATTTGGTGTACACACTCACTTTCTTACCAGAATGCAACAGGCCATGTCTCTTTGATGAAGACCTTTATAATTTGTTTTAATTATACTTTAAAATAATGTTATTCTAAAGCAGGCTTTGTTTTTACATAAAATCCCTGCCACTCATTGCTGTGACAGTTTGGTTTTGTTAATATTCAACTTTATATCTTTTATTCCCTTAAAAATGGTCATTTTCATGTGTGTGTGTGTGTGTGTGTGTGTGTGTGTGTGTGTGTGTGTATTGCTACCAATATTCTACATCAGTGAGGTAAGAGGGCATGGGGAAAGGAGACACAGGATCATAATACCAGCTAAAGGCTGAAAAAGTGTCAGTGGAATCCAAAGTAGTAATAGAGCCTACTTTATTATTGAAAAAAAAATAAACAAACAAACAAAACACAGAAAAACATGGGTACCAGTAATTATTTTCTAGACAATATTGTTAACTGTCCTAATTGGTTGCAGTATTTTAGAATAATATTATTTGAGTTTCATGTCCACTATTGGACATAGTGCTAAGACATCTTTCCCAAATTCTAGTTATAGCATTTCTTGAAACAAATGCAACAAATGTAACTACGACAAGATGTTAAAATTAGAGAAAACTTGTTGGATGGGATGGGGAGGTATATGGGAAGTCTTTTCTTTCCACTCATTTTTCTGTAAAACTAAAACTGCTCTAAAAATAAAGTCCATTAATTTAAATGATAAAAATCAATGCACGAATGAGACAAATTTGGTCATAATATTAATAATTACTTTACAACTAATGGATATTTTTATTGTTTTATATCCTTTTCAGGTTTTTAAAGGCTATCTCGTGGTACTTTATAGTTTAACTCTTCACAATATCCCAGAATATTTTTATGTTGTCATTTCACTTTGAGAGTACACAAATGTAGAGAAAACTTTCATATTATAACTTTTCTTATATAATACAGTGACCTTCAACACATCAAAGGTGGAGAATATTACAGAATTATCTAAAATGATGTTCAAGTTAAGCATGAGTAGATTTAGTGAGAATATGAACTAAGAAAGCTTTCATTGATTGCAAATCCAAATGATTAGATATGGATACATTTCTTTACCTTGAAAAATATAACCTGCAATTTTTTCTCTCTCTAGTCTTCCTTACCTAATGGGTGCCAAATTAGCAAAAGTCTTCTTAAAGTTGTATTGGGGATGTTTAGTTGATTATGTAAATATATATTAAAAATCATGGTTACTAATTTGTAAGTATTGTGTACCCTATATTAAACATGACTTCAATGATTACACTCTAAAAATGTAATATAAAATTACACTTTATTTGAATGCTGTCATTCTAATCAGTTAAAATATTGAAATGTGAGCTTCTTACTTTCAAGAAAACAGGAACGTTCAGGTTATTCAACATATTTACTAAAAAAAAGGACACAAGTGTAATTTCTATTTCAAATTTTTTTATTTTTAGGAAAGATTTATCTAGCATACCTTTGGTGACACTAAAACGGTTACCAATTATTCTTGTTAGTCACATAATCACATTTAATAATAAATGTTCATACACCACATAGTCATCTGAAATATTTTTAATGTATAGTTTTCTATTTTAATTTTTTTTCTTATCTTTCTAGAGAGATTTAACTGTCTACCCCTAGTACTTTTCCAAAGAGTGTTTCCATCTGTGAAAACCAAAACAATTTGGCTCTCGCTCTTTTTATTATGTGTGTATTCAAACTGGTTGAAAAGCTGTTGGATGTCATTTTCTTCTTCACAGATATTTAAATGTCACAATGCTTTGTTCCCCACTTCCCCCCCACCTCAAATACAACAAATGTGGCATCCTAGCTCTCTATTAGGTGTAAGAAAGCATTTTGTGAAAAAAATTCAGTTGGCTTTAGCTCATCTCAAGGATAATGAAATTGAAAACAAGTAAATAGGAAGAGATTAGTAATACAGTGCCAAGAAAGAAAAAAAAAAGGCAACCAGTTGGTAGTAAAATATGTCATATTTTACTCTGTTTAATTAAGTTGATATTTATTGATCTATTATACACTGTGCCTGGCACAGTGACTGGTCAGAGATCAATTGGACATGACTACTGTGTTGTCAGAACTCAATCTACTGGAAGACTTTTTTTAAGGATAGAAAACAAGTTCAATTCTAATAAATACTGTAATTGAGCTATAGATAAAGAGTAAAATAAACAAAGGGAAGGGAGAAATTGCATGTAAATGGAAAATCCAGAAATAGTTTACTCAGGATACACCATGAAAGATGAATAAAAATTTTAAAGGTAGGAAAAGAAAATTGAAGTGAAAGGAACACCATGAGCAAAATACAGTCAGCCCTCCATATTCACAGGTTTTACATCAATGGTGAATCAAAAATATTCGGGGCTGGGGGGATAAAGTTATGTTGTTGCATACATGTATGATGTGATTAGGCCTACAACGAAGTTACATCTATACTGAACATGCACAGAATTGTTTTGTTCTTGTCATTATTGCCTAAACAACTATTTGTTAGGTATTATAAGCAATCTAACACATTATGTGCAAAAACAGTTCAGTGCCATTTTATACAAGGGACTTGAGCATAGTGGGTTTTATTATCCTAAGAGGGTTCTGAAACCCATCCCCATCTGATAACAAGGGACAACTATATATAGACAGAAAATGACCAAGTTTATTAAATAAATATAAATGTTTATTATAACTAAAGGTTATTTCCAATATGTTTCTTTTCTATCAAAACAGTTTCCTGAATACACTTTAGCCATACATTTTTGAAATTAAATGAGTCTGTTTTCAGAATTATAATTATATTTCTATTAAATTATTTACCAATTTATTCAACAAATATTTATTGGGTTTGGGGCCTATTCAATAGTCTCATAAACATAGTAAATGTAAAAATTTGAACAAAATTAAATTTGATGTGTCCCCTCTAAGGAAATTATAAGAGACCAAGAACATATACAGCTGATTATAGCTAAATACATTTACTTATATTTGTTTAGAAAAGTGAATATTTGAGATTTTACCCTAATTCTAAGCTAATATGATACTTTTAATGATGTTGACAAAAGACACAAAAATTCTGGGTCAGAGATAAAGGACAATTTGTTATTCATAGCAGTATCAGTAGCCAGAATATCAGCATATATTTTCTTATACTGATTGCATAAATTCTAATTGTCCCAGAGTGACATCAACTAAGCCATGTGACAGTTGTACACATGGTAGGTTGCATTATATTAGAAGAAACCAGAGCTTAAGGAACACAATATTCAGTAAGCATACCTACAGTTTGCACCAAAGGAAGAAACTATATTGATCTAACAGGTATGTTGGCTACACAAATATTCTTAAAGGTAATTCAGAACAAAGAGAGTCAGCGGCTCTGTTTGTAGGATGTGAAGAAGTATAAGGAACCCATGGAGAACCATCTTATAACAGAATTCAAATGAAGACAAGGAAATTACTATTTCTGACTAGACTTCAGGAGGGACAATGTATCATGGATACATTAACACTTTACCTGGGTTTTGACAGTTAAGCAGATAAAATCATAGAGAAGAGTATTATAGGAACAAAGAGTACAACCAAAGATATGGTGATGGAAATATCAACAGCATTGTTACTGAAAAATGGGATCTCTGAGGGATAGGTGCATATAGAAGAAAAAGTAGGAGTATTAGTTTGGGCAAAATTTGAATTAGTGCCAGACTATGGGGGTAAATGAATGTTCTGTTGAATTGTTCTTTCCACAGAAATATTAGAGAACCATCAAAGATCTTTAAATTACGCAAGAATAAAATAATTATCTAACTTACAAGGGAAAATACTGATAGTATTATGAAGGGGTCCAAGAGATCATTGAAACTAGAATCATAAAATAAGAGGAGAAAGAATGTAATCACAATAAAAGAAAAATGTCTGTATATAAAATGAGAAGACTGTAGAGATATTTTGAATTTTAATTGATAGAAATTCTTGATTAACTAGATTAATGTCATGAGGGTAAAATTGAAGTTGCTATTCAAGATCTTACCTAGGTGAGACAAATATAATAATACTGTCAACCAAAAGTGGCAGGAAAACAATACAAAGCTAAATAATTCAAAAGAGAATTCTATATTACTATTTAAGACATAGTAAGGTTCATATGCCCGAGAGACATTCAGCTATAGACATCAAATACATTGTTTCCATTTTAATTTTATCTTGAGTTTATGGGGAAATAATTTTAGATTTTAAATTGGAAGTCAACTTGAAGACTTGTTTTTAATAGCCATGCTATTTAAAATTAAGAATATCAATGAAGAAATGGCATATAGAACCTTTATCATCCACTGGGAAACACAGTTTAAAATAATATCTACAATATTCCAGGCCTTCATCTTCCATTAAAATATGCTTCTTATGAATAGTGCAGTGATTTTTCCCTTTTTTATGTGTCTTTGATTTATACTCATGTGGTGAATAAATGTTAACTTTTCAATTATAATTATTTAAAGTACATTTTCTCATTATGACTTATCAGGTACAATTTGGAAAATAAGGATCCAAGCAACTTAGGAAAGAGGTAAGTCCTATAATTGTTATGGGAAGGAAAACCTTTGAGTAATGGGATTTAGGATTACGTACTTGCATATGGCATAAGAAGGTGGAAAGAGGATGATGTAGTTATCTATAAAATACAGAAAACCTAGACAAATTGTCCCTAAATACCCCTCTTCATTTACTGTATTTAGCAGGGTTTGTGTGTCTGTTTGTGTGTGTCATTGTTAGTCACTGGACTTTCACTTCCCAAGAAAATCTAATTTATTGCAAATGGGCAAAACAATAGATTATATATAATTCTATAGTGGATAATCATATTTCTAATTTTCTTCCACTCTCTAGTAACTTATAGTCCCAGGATTTCACAAGGATGGTCCTGAAAAGATGTTATATAAGTGCAGGATGATGA
The DNA here is from genome assembly GCF_987537825.1 of Furipterus horrens. Lineage (NCBI taxonomy): Eukaryota > Metazoa > Chordata > Mammalia > Chiroptera > Furipteridae > Furipterus > Furipterus horrens. Next base: position 127,015,302 of record NW_028327174.1, on the reverse strand, counting down.
TATTTTTGAGTTTACTTATTTCCTATTTCCCTCTATGAACAGAAAAGTAATGAGGAAAAGAGCACAGTACAAATTCCAATGCATATGATCAATCTATTAATTATACAATTAAATTGGATACTTAGGTTCAGTAAAATATTCTGCTTATAGTTTCTAATTTGCATTAAATAATATTTTTCACCAAGAATTCTGCAATAAGAAAGCCAAAAAAAAAGAAAATTATGGAGTGTTTACTAAGTGCCCGGCCCTCTGCTCTGGGTACAGAATGAACTGTGGGCAGTGGTGTATTTGCCACACTATTGTGCAGAAATAGAGATAAGCCTGTGAAGATTTAATGTGTATTTCTATATATGTACATTAACATCTCTATTTATTGTTATATATACATTTTTATAAAAACATGAATTTTACCCTAATCTTGATTAATATGAGTGTCTCTGATGTTGGATCCACTTTTAAGGTGCAATTGTAAGTATATTTCTAAACTTACTCAAACATCTTAATGAGGAAAGGTAAAACTATCTTCTGCAACTGTTTTACTGTTAACTCCAGACAACTCCTAATAACTCCTGCCCTGGCTCAACTGTATCCCAGATGTTTTACTTGTCTTCAGTTTTAAAGTTGTAAACACTCTCTTCAGAATGAAGCTATGTAAAGGCCTATATAAATCAAAACTCTAGGTTTGCATTTTTTACAATAATTGTTACCAGATTGAAAATCAAAGTCCTCTACACCAGAATTCTCCTTCAATTGACCTTTATCTCTCAAAATCACTTTTCAGAGAAGATTGTGAATTTAATTTGTTGTAACTGTCATCTGTTCAATTCTCATCATCTGCTTTCTTCTTTCTGGCTCTTCTTGGTATGTCCTTAGCTGAGTAATCCCAGGCCCATAATCTCAAAAACATATGGCACATTTTAGGTAACCTTTTGTTGTAATTTTAATAAAGTACTACAGATTGTCGGCAGAGGATAAAATATTAAGTAGAATACACAATCATACATACAAAGCCAAAGGACATACAAGTCATTTGAGTGCTATTAAATTGTAAAATTATATGATTTGTTTAAAAAACATCCTTTACTACATTTTGCACTTATGTATTAATGATCAGAGAACTGTCTAAAACACGGTGATCAAATGACAGGATAATTAATGACCTATAAACCTAAATTTCTTAACAAACACTAGTGAATAAATAAATTGTTGAAATTTAAGATGATATAATATTAAATCAGTATTTGATCACTGATTTCCTGCTTCCTAGAGAAACATTTTTTCTGTAATACCAGAAAGTTTACACCACAGTAGTAGTATATCAAGTCCACTTGATGTTAAATTTGAAATTATACATATTAAAAAAGTATCTTCATCTTCACATCTTTCCCCCAATTTTTTTTTCACATTGTGAGTGTGTTATTCAAATTGCAAGAAGAAAGCTAAGATAAGGGGCATATGAAAAGGATATAAATTTGAAGATAATGATCCTGACGAGAAGAGGCATATAAGGAAAGATTTGTCTTTTGTTAATTGACAGCTATATCAGAAGCAAAATAAGCATGGAATGTTTAAATAAATAAATAAATTTAAGTTCTTTTGAAAACACAAATTTGGAGAGAAGTTTTGCTGGGAGAAAGGAGAAATTCCACCTCTGGACAACTTTGGTCTGTTCCTGCAGAGTTCCATCCTGCTCATGAGCTTCCCTTCCTGAATGCCAATCTTACAAATTTTGAATTCAGTTAAGAACATCCTACTTGACAAATGTCTATAATTTTTACACCTGTCATATCATGGATACATTATTAAACTCTTCTTTATATCTGAGAAAATGAAAGCTCAAAGATATTGTGAATTGGCCAAAGTTACATAATGAGTAAGCAGGAGACATACATTTGAAATCCAAGCAGTACTCAAGCTCCATCTTAATTGCTACTGTACTAAGTAACACAGTTTTAAAAAAAGCCAAACCACAAAGTACTAAGACTAAAAAACATATCAGAATATATCTTCTTATTTTAGTTACTAAACATTTACAAAAAGCAAAATGAATATTCCAAATTTTAATAATGCAGCTTTGCTGTTTCCTTATTTGCAGCATTTGTTGAAATTTAGACACTTTGGTAATTTTAGCTGAAGCTAATAGGTCATTCATTCAAAGAAGCATTCTAAGGCAGTGTTGTACTAAACTTGGGAAGTGCCCAGTATGTTCAGTTGCTCTGATGAATCATGGATTTAGCATGTAAGAAGATACAGATCTAACCCAAAATGATTACCTGAACATATTTTTACAATTCTAAATGGGCTGTGTTTCATAGACTTTGTTTCCTTTACCTACCATTTAGTTTTCTTTTCCATATTAATTCTGCTTCTTAAGTTCATTTTGATATATGCAAATGTTTGAGGGCTCTATGGAAAGTTCTCCTACACTGTTTTTATACAGTTTGATTTGAAAAAACATATCTATTTATTTGTTTGATTTAGCTAAATAAAATAGTCCTGTTTCTCTATTTATGTCCATTGGCTTTTAATACTTTCTTTGGCACATCTAATATATTCATTTTATATTTGTTTTGTAATTTTGCAGTTCAAATGAATGGCCTACTATAATATCAATGATTTAGGCAGTACTGCCATTATTATAATGTTAGAGTAGGAACCAATGAAAATATCAGAACACTTACCAAGTAAATATATATATATATACATATAATGTTACTTTAAGGAGATAGTGTAGAAATATCCTAAAACATTAAACCAGTCTCCAGTATGGCAAGGCTAATATTTTCTGTCCCTCACCTATGTGGGTGAGGCAAGTCATTTATTATATGTCATGGCTTTAGAATATTTCAGAACTGTGAAAAACTCAAATAACAGCAATTTTATATATCTATGAAAAGAACAGACAACTACATACCTTAAAAATAATAGTTTATTATGAATAATATATGACTAAATCTGGAAACTAGACAATGCTGGAGCACTACCACACTGCCCCTGCATAACTGATTCTCCACAGAAGGCAGCCTGCCCACAATAATCAAGGTTTAACTACAAAAAAAAAAATGGTGTACTGAGCTTACATGAAGAGCATACCTCAAGTACCCAGCCTGGGTGAAAGGGAAGGCTGTGCCACTGGACCCTATAGGACAATTACTACGTTAGACCATGCTACCAAGATAGGGAGTCATAGAAGCTCTACCTAATACCTAGAAACAAACACAGGGAGATGGCCAAAATGAGGAGACAAAGAAACATTGCCCAAATGAAAGAACAGGTCAAAACTCTAGAAAAAGAACTAAACAAAGTGGAGATGAGCAAGCTAGCAGATGAAGAGTTCAAAACACTGGTTATAAGGATGCTCAAGGAACTTAGTGAGGACCTCAACAGCATAAGAAAATCCAGTCATAAATAAAGGATACACTAATTGAAATAAAAAACAACTTAAGGGAAACAACAGTAGAATGGTGAAGCCAAGAATCAAATCAATTATTTGAAACATAATAAACCAAAAACAAGAATTCAGAACAACAAGAAAAAATAATTTGTAAAAATGAGGATCATTTAAGGAGCCTCTGCTATAACTTCAACATTTCGAAAATGTGCATCATAGGGGTTGCCAGTAAAAGAAAAGAAAGAATAAGATATTGGAAATCTTTTTGAAAAAATAATGAAAGAAAAGTTTCCTAAGTTGATGAAGAAAATCAACATGTAAGTCTAGGAAGCACAGAAAGTTCCAAAAAGATGGATTCAAAGAGGTATACTCCAAGACATATCACAATTAGAATGCCAAAGCAGCAATAAGGGATGGGCAAAAAATATTCAATGTGATGAACAGCAATTACCTACAACCAAGATTACTGTACCCAGCAAAGCTATCATTTAGTATCAAGGGCAGATAAAGAACTTCCCAGACAAGAAAAACTAAAGGAATTCATCATCATAAAACTACTATTAAATGAAATGTCAAAGGGACTTACTTAAGAAAAGAAGATGAAAGCTATGAACAATAAATACATGTCTATCAACAATTGAATCTAAAAATTAAACCAAGCAAACAAGAAGATCAAAGACAGAATTATGGATATGAAGAGCATTTTGCCAGATGAGAAGAAGGTGTGGGGGAATGGGTGAAAAGGTGAGAGGATTAAGAAGTACTAATAGGTAGTTATAAAATAGCCATGGGATGTAAAGTACAGTATAGGAAATGGAGTAGCCAAAGAACTTATATGCATGACCCATGGACATGAACAATGGTATGAGGATTGCCTGAGGGAGTGGGGTTGCTGGGTGGAGGGGGGAAAAGGGGGAAAAACTACGACAGTTGTAATAGCATAATCAATAAAATCTAATTAAAATAATAAAATGTAAATGAAAACAATTATGCCAAAAAAAGATATTAACCTACTAGAGTGATAAATTTATATGGAAACTAAGATTTGATTTTTTTTATAAATTCACTGAATATAGTGACTATAATCCCTTGAGATCTTTATTATAATAAAGTTAATTAATTCCCAATTTAAAATGGAAAACAATATTTCCATTGTTTTCAAACCTGTAAAACAAATGGACTCATTGCAAAATTATTGTTATTATCTTTAAAACCAAGTGTATCTTCCTCTTATTTCTACTGGTACTTGTAATGCAAGGAATTTAGGGAAAGCCTTATTTTTCTCTTCTTATCGTTAATCTCTCTCTCTCTCTCTCTCTCTCTCTCTCTCTCTCTCTCTCTCTCTCTCTCTCATTTCCCCTCTGGCAGGACTAGGAGGAGTTTCTTTATATGTTTAATTACAGATATGTTTCTAGATTCTAGACTCTAATAAGATATGGGTCACTTTTTATGAATTTTTCCATGAATATATCATGCACACCAAATCTGTATACTAAATTGTTTCCCTTGATGTTTTCTGGTAATTAAGAACATATGTAGAAAGATAGGTACTAATAGAATGGGTGCTAATGAGCAGCAGTGTGGTCCCCACTAAGCAAGGCAGCCACATAGTACCAGTGGCAATGCTCACATTCTACATTGGTATTGAGCTTGCATTCCCAGAACAAGGAGACAGGATTTCAGGGTAAGGAAATAAGTGACTTTCTTCTACTTCCCTGTAGCCTGTCTCACTGTGTTCTGGCATATAACCAGTAAACTGTTTGTTCTTTGTAAAGCTATTCTATTCATATTAGAGATAGAGAATATTTTGTCTAGATTCTAGAATTGATATTAGTATTCCTATATTTTTCTCTGATTTTACACCCTTTTATATGTGCCTTTACAGTAATTTAAGTGAGGTGTTGAGTAATTTGAGTCTATGTCAGTTGTTTAAAGAAAAAAATATAATTTTAAAACCTGTCCAATGAGTTCTTAAACAATTTGGTTCTGTGGGCTATTTCTTTTTTTAAGTATATTTTATTGACTTTACAAATTTCCCAAATTTTCTCCTTTTACCCCCTATGAAGACAACAGAGTCTGTCAGGATTCCTCACCTAAGATGCCCAGGCCTGGGCTGCTTAGAGATAATAATTAGATTCACATGCACAGCACACTTGCAGTTATATAAGCATTGATGTCATATCTGGGCTAGTATCTGGCTTTGTCTATGCATAATATATAAGTGGCAGGAACCCCCATGGGAGTGCAGTGGTGAGCAGTGAGGGTTGTGCCATGAGCAGTGGGAGTGTGGTGGCGGCTGGCTAGTAGTTCAGCGCACACCCATGGCAGGGTGCTTGCGTGAATTCTGTAATAATATCTGCAATAAAGGGATGTCAGAGATTCCAACTTTACCTCTCATGTTCTTCCGATTGCCAGACAAAAGGAATCTGTCTAGAGTCCACAATATCCCTCAACCTAGTACCCCCCTTCCCTGCAGCAATCCCCTTGACCCTTAAACAACAATATCACAGTGGACCTGGCTGACATCTATAGCATCCTCTACATGTCAGCAAAATAACACAGTGCTTTCAAAAGTATGTTAAGTAGTCATCTAAACAAATGACTAAAATCATATAGAGATACAGAATATGTCCATAATCAAAACCAGATTATATTAAAAAACCGTTTCATAAAATAATATTTAAAATTCTCCAAATATTGGACATTAAACTATTCTACAAAACTAATATGTCAAAGGAAAAATCTAAAAGCATAACAGAAAATATTTTGAACTGAATGGAAAAGAAAGCACAATTCATTACAGGAGATAACTTTGGCCCCATCTATCAGGTATTCAGAAGACCATGTGAGTCACACCTCATAGTTTTACCAAGGGTTAAGGGGCTAAAATAATGTTATTACCAACCCTGGGTCAAGAGCTACCCAGATATGCAAATTCTCAAACAATTTCAGTTTATCATGTTTGAAGACAAAGAGGTTTTGAGTAGCCTGGGAAGACAAGCCCTTATTAAAAACATGCTGGTGCTGGCAAATGGAAGTGGATGCAAAACAGGAGCCTGGTGGTCAATAAAAAAAGGACTGTATGTAAGGTGTGTGGAGACTGTCCTGGCAGCATCTGCTCAAGGCACTATTGGTAAAGCTGCTAGAGCTGGTTCAGAGATGGAATGAGGCACAACCCATCTTGCCATTGGAAAGAAAAAAGGCCAATTACAGTGACAGATGAATAGATGGGGAATCAAAGAGAATGGGTTAAGCCAGGACAAATTTGAGCACCTCTGCTTACATCTTAAGGAACAATGTGTAGAATGTTTCAAAGGAAGGCTTGAAAATACAGGGAAGATATTTTAATGTCATTTGGAAGATTGCATTTAAAGCACAGAGAACAATATTATAGTGAGGCTGACTCAGGTAAACATGAAAGTACTGAGATATCTGGAAGGAAAATGGTGACAATTAAGTAGAAAGAAAAAATAGAATTAATTATTGGATATTTGCACTGTAGCAAACATCATTCCAATCATTTTAGATGTATTAAAATTGTTAATACATAGTCCTTTAAGATAGATATTATTACTTCTACTTTATAGGCTGAAAATTTCAAAATAAATAAGAGCACAAAGAGGCAAAAAAATTGCAGTCTTTGTTTTTAGAGACAAAGTTCTTAACCATTCTCTGTGGTACCCCTCTCAAATAAATTTTATTTTAATATTTCAGAAGGGAACCAATTCCTAATGAGGGAGGGCCCATAGTGAACCATCCATTTGAGCCATCTGATTAGATTGCTGCAATGATGAGAGGGTTAAAGTCCCAGCCAGTACCACGGGGGTCAGAGGCTTGCAAGCCCAAGCTAAATTTTCCTACGTGGGGCAGTTACTTTGAAGCAAATAGATAAAAGGAAGTGAGTTTAAAAAAGGAGAGCAGACCTAAGAAATAAGGATTTTTAATAGTTTGGAGCTAAACTCATTTCTGGTTTCAGCAGCACATGGTTTTTAGAATGAACAGTTGGTATTACACAATAAAGTAACCTAAGAACACACTGAAAAATAATTAATATTACTTAAATGAATGAACATAATCTAAAGTATATGAACAAAGTAGAATAGAATACTTCAGGCCAGGAAGATCCACAGGTTCTATGCAAGTTATGATGAGGCTTCTATAGTCCCTGAAGCCAGCTCAATTGCTCTGCATTAGTTTTTCTAACTACCTACTAAACTGCATGATAAAGCTTCCCTCTAATCACAACATTTTATTTGATTTTTTTTTAATTTAAAAAACCCACTTGTTTAGTTATTTTGTTTTATTTATTTATTTATTTATTTATTTATTTATTTATTTATTTATTGAGAGAGGAGAAAGGAGAAAGAGAGGGAAAGAAACATCACTGTGTGGTTGCCTCTCACTCATGCCCCCAACTGGGGACCTGGAATGCAACCTAGTCATGTGCCCTGACTGGGAATCAAACCTGTGACACTGGGCTCACAGGCCAATGCTCAATCCACTGAGCCACAGCAGCCAGAGCTTAATCACAACATTTTAAAGACTATGTTTTCAGGAGGGATTTAAAAATTAATACAGAAACAATGTTCATGAATATTATGAACACAGGAATAATCTTTTTTGAAATGTAAGTTCTGCTCAGCTGTATAGGACAATTCACGTTATCATTTCCATTGTTTACGTCTTGCTCCAAACTCCCTTTAATAGTTTGATTCCTGGCATTGTAGATATACTCTATCTAAATAGACTCATGGGGAACAGACCGACAACTGTCAGAGAGAATGGGGTTGCAGGGGTGGGTGAAGGGATGAATAAAAAATAGATAAATCATGGACACGGACAACAGTATGGGGATGGTGGTAGAAGAGAGTATAGGGAGGCTAGATGGTAATGGAGGGAGACTTGAATTGGGGTGCGAACATACAATACAATATAAAGACAATGTATCATAGAACTGTATACCTAAAACTGATATAATTTTATTAACCAATGTCATGCCAATAAATTTAATAAAAAAGAAAATATCCCATTTCCTGGGGCCAACTGCAGTTTATTCCTGTCCAATTTGTTTGACTCTCTAAATAAAAAGTTTAATTGCTTATTAATACTTTATTCTGTACCTTCCCCTTACCTACTGCTATGGGACATTTAAATTAGAAAAACAGCCTCTCTTAAATATTTGCCCACTCACTATCAATGTCTCTTACCATGTAAGAACCTTTCAGGCCCTCTGAATATCTCACTGTTGGAATACCTCAACCACAGTTAATGTATAACATATTCTAGACATTTAAATGGTTAATACTATTTTTAGTACATAAAAATGAGATTGTGAATACTAGGAAGCTATAACGTTAAAGAAAGTAATTTATTGAAATTGAAGGCCATCCATAATGGGAAAGTGGATATAAAGAAACATATTCTTTTGTAAATTATATTTTCACTTTTAAGAATAAAATTGAATAAGGGACTCAGTGAAACACTTAAAATTACAAGTAAGCAACATTTAGCTGCAGGGAAAGAGTACAGGTAAGTGAGATTAACAGTATCAGAAGAGTTGTGAACTGAGAAAATGGGTATGTTACCCATTTTATTTATTTATGGTTGCACATAAACTTTCTACTTTTCTTTTTGAAACTTCAAAAATAAATAGCAAAATACTAAGCACTGGTACTAAAGTATTTAAAGTTGTTTTAAATTTTAATTAAACATAACAAGGTAAAATTCTCACTGTGTTTTTCTTAGAGCTAAATTTTAGCACTGGTATGAATGAATAATAGAATATTTTAAAATTACATACATTAGGGGTAATTTTGAAATTTATAATCATGAGTAAATCTAGATATATCAATTTCTTAAATTAAACACTTAAAAAAATGTTGAATTAGTGGAAGCTGTAAGAGGAAAAGATATATTAAAGATGTCCTGAAACAGAGTATTCAGGATTTCAAGAAAAGGGGGAAAACACAAATCTAAATACAAATATAGTGTTTAAAAGTGAGTTTTAACTTTTAGAGTAATATTTGCAAAGTACATAATCTCAGTATATCCAATAGAAATTCATTTAATAATATGTATCAAGTGGGAAAGAAAACACTGTTGATTAACAATCAAATAAAGGACACTTGTCTAAATAACAAACAGATTTCTATCAATAAACAATCAAATAGGTCTCAGAGTTCTTATGGTCTATCACACAATATCCTAGGAAGACTAGAATTTATGGAAAATCTAACTCTGCTCTTCTGTCAAATAATATTTAATTTAATTAACCCATCTACTGGGCAATATAGTACATGTAGGTGACTCAGTCTAGTGTTTTCTTCCAGGAGATAAATTTATATTTTTTATATCTACATTCCTATCTTAGGCATATATTGTAACATTTATTTTATGCTCACATATAAACTTGGCTCTACATAAAACCTGAGCCTCTGACGTTAATAAGAGGAGGTTTGGAAACCCATTCCTAAGCTAAAGGTGTCCTGGAAATCATCTTTGCTGTGTGTCAAGACAGGTTTAATATTAGAGATCTCCCAAAAATATATCTATTAGCTGTATTTCTTTTTTTATAGAAATACCAAAACACCAAGACAATGTGGTGAGTCATTTATGTCCCCTCAAAAAATATGTCGAAGTCTTAAACCCCTCGTGCCTATGAAAATAAACTTTAGAAATAGGGTCTTGGCAAGTGTAATCAAGTTAATATGAGGTCATACTGGATTAGGATGGACTCCAAACCAATGGCTGTTGTCCTTACAAGAAGAAGGAGATACAAACACAGATACAAGAGGGCAGAGAGCTATTTGAAGACAGGCAGAAATCAGAGTGAGGCAGCTATAAGCCAAGAAATGTCAGCAACTACTGGAAGCTTGGATAAAGCAAGAAACTATACCGGTGCATGGACCTGCTGACACCTTGATTTCGAACTTCAGGCCCAAGAACTGAGGGAAAATAAGTTTCTGTAATTTTAGTCACCTAACTTATAGTAATTTGTTATGTCAACCCTAAGAAAGGAATATGCTTTTGACAGACATCTTGCATTTTTTTTGTACTTTCACCAAAAAAATCTAATTAGTTCAGAACTTTACTGGTCTATTGATGTAAAAAGAAAAGACAATACATAATTTTCTTGTATATTTAGCACAAAAGGACATAGGCCCCAGAATTTGACAGACATAAATTTGGTAAGTCTGAGTTTGAATGACAACTTGGGTCCAATGTCACTTTTTTTTTTTTTTTACTTTTAATACAATAAGGTCTCAATTTATTTATGTAAACAAGTTGGATTAATAAAATGTTCTTTATAGAATTATTGTAATATCATTTGCAATAATACGTGGTGTATAACTGATTCTCCCCTCCATCCTGTTTTGCCTTCAATGTGTTACCTTTTCCCTTATAATACAGTTATCTAGAGAAGTGTACAGGAGTATATGACAATGGGGTATAATTAAACATTGATTTAGAAGACAGAATAAATTGCCAAAATCATTTTATCTTCATTTTATTGTGCTCTAGGTTCTACCATCTCAATGTGAGTCTTTAGATTTTTAACATATTTTGAATATTTAGTTAATTTACATTAATGTAATTACTTTAATATTCAGATTTATGTCTACCAGTTTACACTTTAAATAGTTTTTCCTTTTCCCTTCTTTTAGGTCACCAATGACACATCAAATAGGGGGCTGATTTCCAGAATATATAAAGAACTTATACAATTCAATACCAGAAGACAAACACTTCAATTTAAAAAAGGGCTAACTGAGACTGCAGGGGTACCGTCACCATGTTCCTGTCTGCTGTATCCTTTGCCAAGAGCAAGTCAAAGAACATTCTGGTGAGAATGGCAAGCCAAGCTGGGACAGGTTTCGCCTTCAACGCTAAGAGAAACCGACTACGGGAGAAACTGACCCTACTGCATTATGATCCAATTGTTGCTGCTTCACTCCTGGGTCTTGGGCCAGGTCTCCACTGTAAAAACGAAGGAACTGAGCAATTGTTCTGTGACCCTAGCTGCTGAAAGCTGATGTGAATGAATCACAACAAACTGTGTAGGTCTTGGCTGGAATACCTGGAGCTTCTGTCTACACAACTCAAATTCGTCACATACTAGTTCACTTCATCGGGGAGAGAGTAGAGTTGTGCGAAGACTGTATTTCTGTCAGGAGTAAGCTAGTGTCTACGGCACAGGCGGTAGGGCAAGTTATCAGAATTAGCATTAAGTTGCAAAATAATTTTTCTTCAAGTGTTATTTACTTTAAGTGCAGGATAAATTTCTGCTCCTAATGCTTTTCTGTTGCATAGGTCAGTGATTCCCCAAAGAGGCAGCTAGGAACGCCGAATGGAAAGGCACATGGGAATCACCTGAGCATCATTTCATTTCATATTATTTTTTTTTGTAAATTATTTCCGGTGCCATCTGTAGGATATTGATGATACGAACTGTTCCTAATGGGAGTAGGTCTTAGCTCTTAGGTGGGTCAGGGCTGAAAAAAAAATGCTGAGAACCACTGAGACTGGTAGAAGGACCTATTTGTTTTGACCGTGAAATAAGCATCTTACTTAGGTCCGCTCCCCCACCTTTTTGAAAAGGAAATGAACTACCAATGTGTCCTCTGAATTCTTAAGAGTTTTTCAACCCACTTCTCAACATCCCCATTGCCACCTCCAGCCCAGGTTGCCACAATCTGCACTAGATCAACGCAACAACAGTCTCTGGACAGTTCTCCCTGCTTCCACTATTGTAATCTCCAATTCATTCTTCACACCACAGCCACGTTAATCTTCTTATAGAGTACAAACCTGAGCAGCTCTTCCCCCTGCTTACACTCTTCCATGGTTCCCCACTGCCCGCAGGAGAAGGGGCAGATTCCCGTTGTGGCAAATGAAGCTCTCCACAGCCCATCCCTGACATGGCCTCCCCACTCTTCCTTGTACTCTGAGCCTTTCCCAAACAGAAAAGCTTGGAAAGGCGGGATCATGACGTGCTCTCTTGGCTCTGGGCTGCTTCATGAAGTGCCACCTCTGCCCGGGTGGCCCTTGACCACGCTGCCTTTGCCTTCAGCTCACCCGCTTCCCTTGCCCTCTAAAGCAGCTTACCTGGGCTCCTCGGCCCGGGAGAGTCCCCCCGGGCCTCCCCGGTGCCTCCCCGTCCTGGCACTGCTTCCGACTGTGTGGGCTACATACTCTACTAGACTGAAGCTTTTTGTGGCCAGGGACTGTCTTATCACCCCACAGCATGCCTGCTGCTTGGTGTGTAGAACATCAAATAAAGTATGCTGAACAGATGAGTTCAAAAAATAAATAAATAAAAGAAATAAAAATAAAAAAGGGCAGAAGACCTAAATAGATACTTATTCAAAAAGGACACACATATAGCAAATAGGCATATGTAAAAAGCTCAACATCACTAATTATCAGAGAAATGCAAATTAAAGCTACAATAAGATATCACCTTATCCCAGTCAGAATGGCTATCAATAAAGCAACAAACAACAAGTGCTGGTGAGGATGTGAAAAAATGGAATCCTAGTGCACTTTGGTGGGAATACAGACCTGTGTAGCCACTGGGAAAACAGTATGGAGGTTTTCCTCAAAAAATTAAAAATGGAATTGCTTTATGACCCAGCAATCCCACTTCTGGATCTGTATCCTAAGAATCCTGAAACACCAATTGGAAAGAATATCTGCACTCCTATGTTCATTGCAGAACTATTTATAATAGCCATGATCTGGAAATAGCGCATGTCCATCAGTAGATGAGTAGATAAAAAAAGTTGTTGAGGCTTCCAGTCAAGATGGAGGCATAGGTAGACACACTTCACCTCTTCATGAAACCACAGAAAGAATTACAACCAGATTTCAATTCACATAACACCCAAAACCCTCAGAAAATTGAGTTGTATGGAAGTCTAACAAACAAGCATTTAAAGAAGTCACTTTCATCCAGATGGGTAGGGGGGCACTGAGTTGTGGAGATGGGTGGAGACATGGTGTGTCACAGAGAGGTGGCAGTGGTGGTGGCTGAATGGATGGTCACACATTCACATAAGGTGGGTAAAAATTAGGAGGTATACCTTAGGAGCGACCCCAGCCCCAGGCCAGACCACTCAGCCTGGGGTTCCAGCACTGGGAAAATAAATCACCATTACTTCTGGCTATAAAAACAAGTAGGGGTTGGGGCAGCAGAAGATACTGCCAGATTGTCACCATTTACAGGGCCTGGAGAGACTTTGAATTTATGCAAATCCACCAACTCTGGGTTTAACCACCAGGACAGTAGCTGGAATGGTACCAGTCTCATATGGGAAGTGAGTTAAGTGATTGGAAATGGTGCTGTCAAACCTCCAGAAGCCATTCAGCAGCATTATTGCCTCTATGAGCACCCCCCTCACACACACACACACACACACAGAGCCACAAGGCAGTGAAGCAGGCTGCCTCACTCTGGAGAATACCTAAGCCTCCGCCCATTACAACTTAACAGGTGCTCTAAGACAGAGAGTCAATGCAGCTCTACCTAATACATAGAAACAAACACAGGGAGGCTGCCAAATTGAGGAGACAAAGAAATATGACTCAAGTGAAAGAATAGAACAAAACCCCAGAAAAAGAAATAAATGAAATGGAGATAGTCAACCTATCAATGCAGAGTTCTAAACGCTGATGATCAGGATGCTCAGAGAACCCACTGAGTATGGCAATAACATAAAGGAAGAAATGAAGGTTACACTAAATAAAATAAACAAAAATCTACAGAGAACCAACTGTGAAGGGAAGGAAGTTGGAAAACTGGGATTCACATTAACAATTGGAACATAAGGAAAAAATAAACATTCAACCAGAACAGAATGAAGAGACAAGAATTTTAAAAATGAGGATAGGCTTAGGAAGCTCTGGGACACTTTAAATGTTCCAACATCTGAATCATAGGGGTGCCAGAAGGAGGAGAGCAAGAGAAAGAAATTGACAATTTCATTGAAAAAATAATGAAGAAAAACTTCCCTAATCTGGAGAAGGAAATAGACATGCAACTCCAGGAAGCACAGAGTCCCAAACAAGTTGGACCCAGAGAGGACCACACCAAGACATATCATAATTAAAATGCCAAAGATTAAAAATAAAGAAAAAATCTTAAAAGCAGAAAGAGAAAAGCAGAGAGTTACCTACAAAGGAGTTCCATAAGACTGTCAGCTAATTTCTTAAAAGAAACTTTGCAGGCAAGAAGGAACTGGCAAGTATTCGAAGTGATGAAAAGCATGAACCTACAACCAAGATTACTCTATCCAGCAAAGCTATCATTTAGAATGGAGGGGCATCTAAAGTGCTTCCCAGACAAGGTAGTATTAAAGTTCATAATCACCAAGTCATTATTTCATGAAATGTTAAAGAGACTTATTTAAGAAAAAGATCAAAACCATAAATATTAAAAAGGCAACACATTCACAACTATCAACAACTGACTCTAAAAAACAAAACAAACAAACAAACAAAAACTAAGTAAAGAAACAGAACAGGAAGAGAATCATAGATATGGAGACCAGTTGGAGGGTTATCAGCTGGGAGGGGGAAGAGGGAGATGGGTGAAAAGATGCAAGGATTAAGAAATATAATAGGTAGGTACAAAATAGACAGGGCGATGTTAAGAATAGAAGCCAAAGAACTTACATGCATGACCCATGGACATGAACTAAGCAGGGTAATATTGGAGGGAAGGGGGCTACCAAACAGAGAGGCAAAGGAGGAAGAACTGGGACAACTGAAATTGCATAATCAATAAAATATACTTTAAAAAAGCTGTGGTACATTTACACAATGGAATACTCCCTGGCCAACCATAAAAATAAGAAAATCTTAACTTTTGCTATAGCATGGATTGACCTGGACTTATTATGTTAAGTGAAATAAGCCAGAAAGAAAAAGACAAATACCACATGACCTCACTCATGTGGACTCTAATGAACAAAATCAACTGATGAACAAAATAGAAACAGAGGCATGGATACATGGAACAGACTGACAGTTGTAAAAAGGGAGGGTTGTGGGGAGGACTGGATGAAAGAAGGTAAAGAGATTAGTCAAAGATCACATATGCATAATTCACAGATACAGACAACAGTGTGGTGATAGTAGAGGGAGGGTGGAGTCAGGGTTAGATGGAGGCAGGAAAAGGGATGGGAAATGAGAACATCTGTACTAGTGTCAACAGTAGCAATAAAGAACAATAAAATATAATAAATATTGTAAAATATATTTCCATCTTTTAACCTAATTTACATTTTTAGTGTCTATTAAAATTGTCTTAGTTTAAAAACATTTACCCTTGTTTTATTACAGTATAATACAAAATATTACTTTTAGCATTTTCCTGCAAATATAGGACCAAAAAATTCCATTAAATTCCTGTAAGTTTTCTTACCATTGTGTTACTATTGCCATGTATTTTAATATAAATATGTTCTACACAATAAAAAATTATTTTGTACCGTCAATTTTGATTTATATTTACCTATACATTTGTCTTTTTACAGTGCTTGATTATTTCCTGCATATCTATGCTCCTGTCAAACATAGTTTTCTTTAGTTTGAAGAACTTCAACCACATTTTAGCATAGAGAGGTTGGTGACAAATGTCTCTATATTTGCTTACTTTTAGACATATTATATATGTATATAAAATGGAAGGACATTTTAACTCGGTATTTAAATCTAGGATTTTCTTTTTAGCCCTGTATATCGATTTTATGTCTTTGTCTTTAAGTTTCCATTGTTTACATTAAAATGTCAATCTAATTTCTACAGCTCTGAAGGTAATAAGTCTATTTTCTCTGACTGCCTTTTTTAAAAATCAATTTATTTTTTCTGACTGCTATTAATGTGTACTCTTTTTCTTTGATTTTCTTGTTAATGTTCTCCAAAGGGTATTTCCATTTTCTGTGGTTAAGCAGACAGTTTGGGATAAATTTCTTAATCATACTCAAGAATCTCAGACAACTCAGCAGGAAGTTGTCAATTTAGCAGTATGCACATTTTGTTGGCCTCTTTGACAGAGCTCTCCAAGTTTTAGCAGAGGTGCTGCTATAACACAGTGCTGATCATTAGATAGGTTCTAAATTCTAATCTTTTTCTTTTTTTTTTAAAGTATATTTTATTGATTATAGTGTTACAATAGTTCCAATTTTTTCCCCTTTGCTCCCCTCTGTCCAGCACCCCCCTTCCCCAACAATCCCCTCCCCAAGTCCATGCCTATGGGTCGTACATACAAGCTCTCCTGCCTCACCCTTTCATACATTCTTCTTTTTATTTTTTAAATAATTAATTAATTAGTTAAATATTTTAACAATAAAAAATAACAATCCCTCCCTCTCAGACTTAAGACCCTTTACAATCTTATAAAGGACAATGGACGAAGGTCTTGAGCTCCTCTAGCTGCTTCAAGCTGGACATGGTCGTCGTCCTACCTACCCTTGGGTCAAGAAATCCCTAATAAGAGTGGGGGTGTAGAAGGGAGGGTGGCCTTCCCACAAGCGGAAGGATTGTGCAGACTCCAGGTTGGTTGGCTGTCTCTGGACAACGGCATGCTTGGTTTAACAGGCTGACATCCTTGTTGTATTCTGGGGGCAACAGGGTTAAAGGACATCATTCAATCCGTAACCACTAGATGACAAAAGACAGGTATTAATTTTTCAATGTCCCACATTAGGGAAAAGAAGGGCTTCTTTGGAGGAAGGTATGCCAGGTACATCTCACCTGTCCAAAACCCTTTTGCCCATTATACTTAGTTTGGACTGAGGGAAATATTTTAGGTTTCCCCCCTCTCAGGCCTCTGGGCTCTTTCTGTCCAAGCCATTAGGATAGAAAAGAGAAACCAGTTTTAAAGTGAAGCCCACAGACCACCCCGTTCTTCATCAACCCAACCACTTAGTTCAGCCAAACCATTGAGTCTCAGGAGGCAGCAATGCAGACAGGATTAAGTGAGGCGTATACGTACAGACAATCACTCAGGTAATGAGATCGTAGGCTTATGCCCTTTGAAAACAGAAAACACATGTTAATTTATGTAACATAACCCACATACAAGTCTCTAAATCTGTAGAACTGTCTTATCAGAAAGACATCCAGTTGCAAGGCATTTGACATTCTTCTTGCCTGTAAATTAAACATCTTTGATAATGTCACAGACATAGTTTAACTTTCAAATGAAAACAAATTTTAAATGAAAAGAAACCTTAAAGATGGTTAGCAGCACTACTTTACAGTCCACCACTGGGCATTGTGATCTTCCTTGAATCGTGATTTTTCTCCCTAAGATTACCCTCCTTGTCATTAAAGGGACTGCATTAAGTTCATTTTTAATTTATCCTGTTCATTTGCATAAACACAACAAGAGCAGCAAATGATCACTTATGATCTTTAGTTCTGCTTTGCTGGAACTTACGCTAGGAACATTTAGGGTGACCTTCAGTCTGCCCTTCAGGGCACAGAAGCTGAGCCACATACCTGGCATTCAGCCTTGCCTATAAACATCTGTCTTTTCCAGGTCCTCCTGGTTTTCCATTGCCTTAAGGTCCCTTCTAGCCATCTTTCAGGAAAACAACCTTCATTCCTTCCCTGGAAAGACTGCTATGGACCGCACAACCAACCAAGGTACCAGACATTTTATCTCGTGGACTTTTATTACCTTTGAAAGTAAATCCCAGTTGCTCAGGGCTTTTTGGTAACAACCAAAGTCCAAGCATGTCTCCTTTAGGCATGACATTCCAGTCAAAGTCTTAGTCAAAAAAATCATTATTAACAACTGCTCTTATTAGTTTTATGCAAAGAAACTTAGGTCATTACTTACTTCTTTAGAATGCCAAATTCTGGAGGGATCAGATAGGGAGAAAATATATACAGTGTGAAGGAAAATCCTTGTCCTTCTAATATTCACTGAACTTGCATTTCTATTCTTTATATTTTTATTTTTTCCCTCCACTAAAAATTTTTCTGTTTGTTTGTTTTTCCATTACAGTTGTCTCACTTTTTTCCCCCTCTTGCTTCCCTGCACCCTGCCCCACCTTCTTCCACATTCAGTCTCCACCCAGTTGTCCATGTCCATGGGTCATTTATACATGTTCTTCGACTAGACCCTTCCCCTTCTTACCACGTCTCTCCCTCCCATCTCCCCCTTTGTTACTGTTAGTTTATTCCTCATTTACATAGCTCTGGTTCAATTTTGCTCATTTGTTTGTGTTGTTCATTAGTTTCCTGTAACAGGTGATAGCATAAGGTAATTTTCTTTTGTTGCCTGGCTTATTTCGCTAAGCATAATTTTCTCTAGTTACAGCCATGTTGTTGCAAATGGTAGAAGTCCCTTCTTTCTTTCAGTACTTATTCATTGTCATTTCCCCCCTTTGTACTCGTGTTCCTCTCTGTCTCTCTCTGTTTCTTCATCTTCTTAAAGCAGACCCTTTAGCATCTCTTGCAATACTGGTTTGGTGGAGATGTATTCTTTTAGCCTTCTTTTGTCTTGCAAACTCCTTATTTCACCTTCCATTTTGAATGAGAGCCTTGCTGGGTAGAGTATTCTTGGTTGTAGGCCTTTGTTTTTCATTACTTGGAATATATTTTGCCGTTCCCTTCTGGCTTGTAGTGTTTCTGCTGAGAAATCTGATGCTAGCCTTATTGGAGCTCCCTTGTATGTTATTAGTTGTTTCTCTCTTGCTGCTTTTAGGATTCTCTCTTTGTCTTTGAATGTTGCCATTTTAATTATGATGTTTCTTGAAGTGGGCCTGTTGGGGTTCATCTTCATTGGGACCCTCTGTGCTTCCTGGACTTGCATGATTCTTTCTCTCTTCATGTTAGGGAAGTTTTCTGTCATTAGTTTTTCATAGAGGTTTTCTATTCCTTGCTCTTCTTCTTCTCCTTCTGGAATTCCTATGATACGGATATTATTACGTTTCATGTTGTCCTGCAGCTGTCTTAGAGCCTCTTCAATCTTGTTCAGTCTTTTTTCATTTCGTTGCACTGTCTGTGAGTTTTTGTCTACATTGTCCTCCAGCTCGCTGATCCAATCTTCTGCTTCCTCTAGCCTGTTTTTAATTCTTTCTACTGTGTTCTTCAATTCAGAGATCGTATTCTTCATTTCCTCCTGGCTCTTATTGATAGCTTCCATGTCCTTTTTGATGCTGGTATATTTCTCAGTAAGTTCCTTATAGTTCTTCTGGAGTTCACTGTAGTTTTTCTGGAGTTCTTTGTAGTTTCCACTGAGCTCATTGAGCTTCTCCATAATCCATGCTTTCAATTCCATATCTGATAGTTGGCTCCCCTCTATTTCATTTAGCACTCTTTCTGGGGACTCTACCTTTCCTTTTGATGGGGGGTTGTTTCTCTGTCTCCCCATTTTTGTGACTCCTATTGTTTGTTAGTGCTTCTTAGAATGATCTGCACTTCCTGGATCTGCCCCTGGTGGCATCAGATCCTGTACCAGTCTGGACCTAGGCAGCCTGTTGGAGACTTCCAGGGATCTACTGCCTTTGTCTGACTCCTTTAGTTGTTAATCTATTCAATCTGTGATTAGCCATCAGGCTTAATGACCGTGGGTGTGGCAGCTTAATTCCTGTAGGCAGGGCCTTTGCTTCCCCTCAGGCTGACGCCACTTGGCCGGGAATGGTCTGCCTGCAGTGTGGGGATGAGTCAGCACTGGGACCCAGCCGGCCGCTTCCCCAGCTCTCCCCTCAAAGCCACCACACCAAACTCTCCCCAAGCATTTCCCGTCCTCTCTGTCTTCCCTCTGCTTGTGCCCACGGTAAGTGGGGGCAGAATATTTTCATATGTGATCCTCTTAAGAGCTCTTTTTCTCCAGCTGTTTCTCTCCAGCTAGCAAGAAACCCTGTGGCTTTTCGCTTTTCACAGCTGGATACTATTTTACTTTCCACTCTGTTGCTGTAGGCTGGGGAGCCCAGCTGGGGGTTTAGACCCTGCCCTTCTCAGGGGGAATCCCCAGCTGCTGAGCTGTTTCTCTGTCTCTTCAGCAGCTACCCGTGTGACGCCAGCCAGCCCCTTTCGCGTCTCCACGCTCCCTACCGGTCACGTTGTGATGTAGCGGCCTTTTCTGTCTCTCCGTGGTTATAAGACTTCTCTCCAGCTGGTGTTCGGTTGGTTATTCCAGATGATTTCTCCAAAACTATGTTGTAAATTCAGACTAGTTCTGGGAGGAAGTTAGTGTAGCTTCCACTTACCCCTCCACCATCTTGTTTCTCCCTAATCTTTTTTTCAATGTAGAGCTCAGTTCTTCAGTTCTTCACTCTTTTCTTCTCACAAGATCACTTGTCCCTCAAATCTCATATCTCTCTACTCTTGTATAACCAGTATAACCTATCCGAGTCTCTGCTTCTTAGTAGTTGACCTCTGATTTTTTATTTTTTATTTTTTATTTTTTTCCTGGACCCTTAAATCTTTTGCTCTTAAGGCATGTGTTCTCTTAGAAAAAAATATGTAGCTGTAGAATGCAATTCTCTTCTCCTTGATATCCCCCTTCCATTACTTTTCTTAAAGTCGTGTGCATCAGCTGCTTTTATGCTTTCACAGAATGTATAAGCAAACTTCAATATATTGTGCTTCTCTTTATTATGCTTCACAGGTGTTGAAATTTTTTTAATAAATGGAAGGCAAGATCTTCCACCAGTAAAGATAATGATGCTTTATTGTGATACACACTTTATTATGGTGGCCTGGAACCAAAACTGCAATATTTCTGAGCTATGCCTTGGAGAGGCATTTCATGCTTTTGTTATTTCATGTGCTTTTTCAAAAAATGTTTTGGTCAGCCTAAAGCTTCTTCATCATCCTCAGACATAAAAGTAACATGGAGTTTTGAGTTTGAACCACACAAATTGTTTGGGAAGGAGATGAACAATGAGGATTTGTATAGTAGAGAGATGAATGTGTAGAAAAATAGAGGTAAATTAATTACTAATAATATGCAAATATGTATGTATGTATTTGCTGAGATTAACTGTTCTCTAATCTTCTCTGTTGAATGTAAAACTGAGAATCTTGATATCCCACAACATATCATAGGGCTTCCAAGAGGAAATATCGATGTCCATGACTAACACTAATCCAAAATATATTTCAATTATGATGTTGGAACTCATTATACACATTTTCAAATACTTTTTAATCCCTTGTAATTTTTAATCATTTTATAATTGACTTTTTCTGAAAATATCTTTTACTTCCTCAATAAATGTTGGATTAATGACTGGATTAGAAAGGGGCACCAAAACTGTAATAATAATTACATCAACAAAATATGTACAAGTTTATGCTCTTGTTCATTTAACTGTCTTGATTTAGGTGTTCCTTGTTGGCTCTCTTATCTGCAATAAATCATTTAATGAGGCTTCTTTTTAATATGACTTCACCATCTCTTAGAGTTTTATAATCATATGGTTCTGGTCAGTTGATGGACAAAGAAAATGCAAAGACAGTAAACAAATATCTTGAAAGTTCTCTAAGGACCCACATCATTTATGCTAATACCCTTTGACTAGAACTCACGTCACATTGTCATATCTCACTATGAGACTAGCAACTGTATGTAGACTGTATGTAGACTGTGTCTATACTCAGGAAGTAGAAGAAATTATGGTTTCTTAGTGACCAGCAAACATTCTCTGCCACAACGGTGAAAATATAATAACTCAGAGAATGCTAAGTGATATTTGGTACTTCTTATAAAGAAAAAAAAATTAAACAATATATATTCAAGCATATACTGCCTCCATATCACCCTGCCCAGGCTCTGTAGCTTCAGCTTCACTGGAGAGGACACTCCAGCGTCATCGCAAGATGTCGATTCAACACGGGAGGAGACAGATACCGTGTCACTCCCGAGTCGGACTGCACAGCCATTCTCGGCGGTGCAGATAGACTCTTAAGAAGCTACACCATCGTCTCTCGAGACGGACGGCTGCCGACGACTGAGTTTTGTCATTATTATCAGTTCAGAGTACTCATACATGATATATTTATTATTTGCTTCACATTCAACAGTATGTTTTATCAGTAAAAATGTGATGATATTCTGATTATAAAAGTAATATGTGTTCACTTTAGAATTTGGATATACACAAAAGTAATTTTTAAATTATCCTTCATTTTGCAATATGATACAGTCATTACTAATGTTCTTTTGGATTACATATCAATTCTTATGCATATAATACTGCTGTTTATGTTTTACAACATTAGAATTGACAGTGTATTAGGGTCAGCCATAAGAATTAGTTGATATTTAACACTTGAGATATGAGAATGGCAATTTCATATGGTTAAAATAACAAATGGTAAAAACAAAGAGTAAAATATGTTTTATCAGTAGAAAATTAAACTGTAATATTGCATATAAAATGTGGTATAAAAATGATTGCCTCTAATTCATATTTTTAAAGAAACAAGTTTTCTGAGATCATTCAATAACATTACATGATGAAGGAATTAATTAGTAAACATGCTTCTATAAATCTCCTACAGTTAGTTAACATTTTTTGAAATAAATGTAATAATTATTGAAATGCTTGGAACAAAACTCACATGAGAATACCACACAGAAATAAGCAAGTATTTTTTAATATCAAAGCTATTTATAATAGAAAAAATGTGTTTTAATGAAAAGTAGAATTGTCTTCAAAAATAGCTATTTTCCAGATAATTTTATCTTGATTGTAATGAACATATTGAAATGTCAAGTATATGACAGATGAGCTAATGTCTATATAATTAAAACTGTGGTTGTACCCAAAAGTTAATGACCTTTAAATTTGAGAAATGTAGCTATTTCAGTAAGTACCTTATGTTTTCCTAATTTTATATTTGTAGAACAATATGAAGTAAGGTATTTTCTATTATGAGCCAAAATGTATAGCAAATTGTTACCGTAAATAGCTTTAATTTAGTACCCTATTCACTGAATTAACTATATTTTATTTGACAAAAGTAATGATGCTTCAACCAGAAATACAGTTTATTGAAATTTTATTGAGCCTGCTTCTCTTTCTTAACTTTCAATTTATTTACCTTATTGTGGTAAAAATTTCACATCTTGGTTGGTGATTTTTGCAAAGTCTATTCTATCATTTCCTATTCTAGTATATATATACTTTTAAAGTAATCTTACAGCAACGAAGAATAACACACACTTGACAAAATGTGATAGTCTGTACTTTTATCATAGCATTTATAATATATACTTTAGCCTATAGAAAAATACATTAGACTCATATTTAATGACTCGGTAAACAAGGAAAACATTGCTTATTTGCACTATGAAAATTATTTTGAAATATATTTTGAGAAATTTAGAGACCCAAAGAAGTCTAATCTTTTACTTAACAGATGGAAATATTATGCACCACAGAGTTTCAGTGACCTCATTGAGTTCTATAATCTTTGTTATTAGTTTTCCCTGTCCTTTATGATTCCCATTTCTGGAATTTTATTGATTTGGTTTTCTTTGTGTCTTCAGTTTTCTCATAGGTACAATTTTTAAAATTATTATTTTGTGGCTTGGCCAGTTTGGTTTTGTTGATTCAGGAATGACAGTACTTTGTTTCTTTCTGCAATCTACCTAAAAGATGGAAGCCTTATTCAGATTGTATTTTAGTTTTAATCAAAAGGGTTTATCACATACCAATAATGCTGTCATAGTAAGAAAAAAAAAGTCCTTGTTTATTTTTAATAGCAAATATATAACCACACAGTGAAGAAGTATAAACAATACAATAGGCATAAATTGCAAATGTCATTTCTTAAAATTATAAAATTACATGTTATTATTGAGATGTTTGAATCAAGCCTCACTCTTTGTCACTGTTGTAAAGAATTTTTAAAAGTATCTCTACACTAATTTCCTTTACCTTTGAAGTTTCATAATTAAATTACAACTTCTTATTCATTCTTTTGTATTAATTTCTCCTGTATAATAATACCTTACCATTTGCAGGACTGGTTATTATTATTACTTAATTAAATTTTCCTTCTAACATAATCTTTGGATATATTTTCAATACCATATGTTGATTTTACCTCTTTACAAACATCATTTTAGCTATGTTGGATATTCTTTTTTCTCACATAATTTTGTCTAATTATTTTATTATCCTTTTACTTTAATTTCACTGTATCTTAAGCTATTACTGTTTCTGAAATTTAGTTTTCAGTCCTCCATTTGATTTCTTGATATTCCATAATGATCTTGTAGCAGTGTAAAGATATTTATTGCACTATATATCTGTTACTTGAGCTCTCATCATCTTGGTTTAACACATTATCTTTGATGTTATTGTACATTAAATTATTGGCCCCAATTCATTACCCTATTCTGTATCCAAACCTTTTTTCTTATGTAACTGTTCTCTATATCTCACAGACATAAAGTGCTCTGAACCACTTGATAATTCTTGGCCATGTGACTTGATTTACAAATGGAATGTTAGTATATATGATGCCAAGAAAAGGCTAGAGATTTGCTTGCACATTTGGACTTGCTGGCATTTCTGCCATTGTCATTAAGCAAATATGGGCTGGGCTGGCCTGCTTGTTCAAAGAATAGAAGAGACATTGGGAGCTGACAAGAACTCAACGTGTTGCCTAGAACTACCTACCCAATGTCAATATATATGAACAAAGCCTCTGCAGGTGACATGAAAACACTGGCAGGTGTGTGTATGATTAGCAGTAAACATAAATTATTATAAACTGATTATATAAATAGTCAATGAATTCATGTTCTTATTATTTTCTGCTACAGTATGGAGCAGCCATTTGTAAATTTTCTATTTCTTGTGATAAATTAATTCAAAAATTGATTCATATTATTGGTACTTATGTTTTTTCTTATTTTTTCATTATATACAATTTATCTTTTAATGTTACGTATCTTCCTCCATTTTCTTCAGCCAGGGAACTATGTCAAATATTAATTCATTTTGGGTAACTTTCTTTGAGTTTGGGTGACTTTCCCACTACTGTGAGAGTTGTTTTTCTCCTTCATAGAAGAACTACAGCTTAAATGTTGCATAGTATATGTTGTACTTATTTTTAGGTATTTTGAGAGCACAGTTAGAATAGGAAAGCTCAGCTAAAGCCATGCTTAGTTTGGCTTGATGGATGTGGAATGTATTCTTTATTGTATCAAATGGACTGTATAGGGTTTCCTCAACTTAATGAATACTTTTTATTCTTATAGGGAAGGCCATTAGAATTTGAAGTGTGGGTACATGCCAGCTTTGCCTATTATTTCTTGAATTTAAATATCATTTATACAGTAACAATTATTGTCCCTCATAAACTCAAGAGAATGAAATTAGTATCTGTAATTCTGAGTCCCTGACTTTCTGTTTACCGTTGGAAGTGAGACGCCTAGGAAGAGAGGAGTTTCAATGTCTCTTCTTCCTGTATTTCTACTTTCTTTTAAGATTCTCTCCAATTTTTTCTTTCATTCTTGTTCAGGTTTTCTTTATTGCTAAGGATAGTCAATTTTTCTGGTCAGTTTTCCTTGCATTTATGATTGTTGGAAATGGCTTTAGTTTGATTATATCTCAAAGTAACTGGGGGAAACATCTACTCTTTGGGTTTTTATTACTTTTATATTAAGCTGCTTTTCTTTATTTCTCAGTCTGCTTCTCTACAAGTATAAACTTATTTCTATAATTTTCAGAATTTTGCCTCCTAAAGTCGTATCCATTTGGGGAGCAGATGGAAGATGGAGATAGGATTATGTGCTGCCCCAAGCACAGCTTTCCTGCTCTCCTAGTTTCAGAAAAGTAATTTCTAAGATTGGGCCTCTTTGTTGTTTTCTGTTGTTGAAAATTTTCTACTTATTTGTTTGCCTTTATTTACTTACTATAAAACAATATCCTAATACTGTACTTACTATCTTACCTTTAAGTTATGCATATTCTGTTGGATTTTGGTGATTAAAGATAGTGTTTCAATCATATATTAAATCTAACTTTGTTTCCTTAAAAATGATTCACATGTTCTTTTACCAACATTTCTAATTATGTTTCTAGTATTAAATTTGGAATATATGTTTTTTAACTGCTTAGTTGAGATGATTTAGTGTACATCTCAATTTCTATTAGTCTTTTATTCCACTTGATATTTCTTCTTGTGTTTCTTTTTTTTATGTTAATGGATATTTCTATCTTTGTAAGGATGCTTTCCTAAAGTCATCTTTCATAATGGCTAGTACTTTATACACACTTTAATTTCTCTTTTGTTGTGGCAGATCAAAATAGGACTACACATTTGTATTTAATTTTCTATCACTGATATGTGGTTAGTCCAAAATTGAAACTGTATTTTATTCTCTCTTTGTTTCTTCAATTTGTAATACTATGCATTGTCTGCTGAATTCTAATTAAAAATCGGGTGGTTAATTTTTCAGACTGAATGTCTCAAATCTCCAGAAGAGTGCATTAGAAAGCTTCAGAAGCATAGTTAATTGAATAATTGAACCAACTCCACAAACTGCTAAACTCCACCATTTGCATCTGTTGAAAATTCTCACAAATGTTTATTAGATGGAAAATGTGGGATTTACATAGATAGAAAGGAATCCCCAGTCCTTAATATTATTTTGATTATCTGTAGAAAGAATATATGTGAATTTAAAAATAATCATCTTACATTAATTGACTTATTATTAAACATGTACTATGCTCTTCCAAACAATAAATAAACATGAATGATATATTGAGAATCACAACCATACCAAAATAAGTTTTTCAATAAAAAACACTTTAGACATTTTTATGTATTAAAATAGTCAAACTAATTTTATATTGCATATAAAGTTCATGTGCAAAAATACACACATTAAAAAATAAAACTTATGGAATAATTGTGAGAAGAAAACAATGCCTAGTTGGTGTAAACAATATAAAAGTATCACTGATTTTCAATATCCTGTATTACAGTGATTTAATTTAGATTATTAAGGGAGAAATAAGGAGTATGATGCATTTTTAATATTGTGTTTAAATTATTAATATTTTATATTTTTATTAATCTAAAACCATACTTTATTGATCAACAAAAGTGAAATATGACTCAAGATGTGTAAAAATGAACATTTATAATGTTTCAAGAGTGTCATTGATAGAACAAAGCTTCTAATTTTCTAGAAGATAACATGTCAAATTGTCCCAGATAATTAATGGTACTACATTAATATTTATCTTTTTCCAGAAATGTTTAGGCTAATGTAACTGTGAGGAACATAAAAATATTTAAATTTTCATGTAATTCATTTCATAAGCTATTTGTTTAGTTCCGAACCACCTCCTTATATTTCACTTTGGTTATTGTGATTAGGACTTGAAAAGCACTTCTGCTCAGTTGTTAGCATTGGTTAGATAATTGATTAAACATAACATCCTTATTTTTATATAATAATTAAATGCTTTAATAAAAAAAATATTTAATGGTCATCCAGAAAGATAATTCTGGTTCTTTGGTGGGTCAAAGCTCATTTGCAAACACACTGTTTATCAACCCATTTACTTTTGTAAGAAGCCTTGTAAAATTCATAACATTAAATAATTTTATTCCTATTTTTATAGTTTAAAAGGTCTTATCATTCTGTCTCAGCATAGCTTTATTTTTTTCTTAATATTTTTCTTTCTTTCTCTTCTACGAAATTCGAGATACCCTAGGCATTATCAAATGATTCTTAAACTTAGATGACTATCTTTATTTTTATTTCAGCTAATGTTATGCAAGAAAAAAGAGGTTAGGGAAGATGAATTTAGCAAAACTGAAGTAGGTTATGCTAATGAATATTCATTTTCCATCAAGCATTTATTGAGATGCCTGCTTATACCACATGCCAGCTTAAGACTGCCTTAACAACATAAGTTACATATACTGCTTCTGCCTGATAACTCTAAATTTAGATGGAAGTCTACTGTGTTGGCAAATACAATTTGATAACATTACTGCTACATTTAATGATAAAAAAGTCCAGGAAGTTCAAAATTTGAGATAAGCCCTGACTGGTTGGATATTGTTCTGAAAAAAGGAAGGGTCACTGATTTGATTCCTGGGTTGGGACACATACCCTAGTTGCAGGTTTGGTACCTGGTTGGGATGCAAGTACAGAGACAACTGATCAATGTTTCTCTCCCACATTGATAATTCTCTCCCCCTCTTTCTCCCCCTAAAATTAAATAAATAAAAGCCTGTAAAAATTTAGATAAAACTCTTCCAAATTATTATCAAAAAGGATCTGATGAACATTAGTAATTTAAGGTAATTAAGTAGTGAAGTAGTGTATGATTAATGGAAGCGCTATAACAAGTCTTCCCAGGTAAAAATTTTGATTTATCAATTCACAAGCTGTAAGATATTGAACACATTACTTGTCCTCTTAAAGCATATCTCTCTAGCTGTGAATTCAAAGTGATTATGGAATCATATATTTGGTACTTTTATAAATATCAACTTTTTGCCACAATTTAAAACAGTAAGCTAATACCACAGCTTTCTACCTCTCCAATCAAATACCTATTAAGAGTTTAACGAATGTCATCTATAAATTACTGTTTTAATATTTTTGACACTTTTTAAAGTTGCAATTCTACAATCTGTTTTTCACACCAAATTCTCCCTCTGTACTAGAACCCGCCAATCAAGTGGCAAACATGATAATCTTTTTTTCCTTTTTTTAAAGTATATTTTATTAATTATGTTGTTACAATAGTCCGATTTTTTCCTATTATACCCCTCTGCCCAGTAACCCCCTTTCTTCCAGCAATCCCACCCCCCATAGTTCATGTCCATGGGTCATGTATATAAGTTCTTTGGCTTTACCCTTTCCTATATTATTCTTAACTTCCCCCCATTTATTTTGTAATAACCAATTGTGCTTCTTAATACCCATACCATTTTCCCATTTCTCCCCCTTCCCCCTCCCAGCTGATAACCCTCCAAATGATCCCCATACCTATGATTTTGTTCCCATTCTGGTTTGCTTAGTTGGATTTTGTTTTTATTTCATAGATTTAGTTGTTGATAGGTGTGAGTTTGCTGTCACTTTAATGTTCATAATTTTTATCTTCTTTTTCTTTTTAAAAATTTTACTTTTTCTGTTTTTCTATTACAATTGTCCCACTTTTTCCCTCACTGCTACCCCCTAACCATCTCACCCCTTCTCCCACAGTCAATCCACACCCCATTGTCTGTGTCCATGGGTTCCTTTAAAAACACTTCCCCTACTTAACCCCCTTCTATCCCTCCTCCCAACACCCCTGGTAACTGTTACTCTGTTGCTTGTTCAATTCTGTTTATTTGTTTGTGTTGTTCATTAGTCTCCTGTATCAGGTGATATATGGTATTTTTCTTTCATTGTCTGCCTTATTTTGCTAAGCATAATTCTCTCTAGTTCCATCCACATTATTGCAAATGGCAGGAGTTTCTTCTTTCTGCTGCATAGTACTCCATTGTGTAAATGTACCACAGTTTTTTAATCCACTCATCTACAGATGGGCACTTAGGCTGTTTCCTGCACTTGGCTATTGTAAACAGCGCTGCTATGAACATAGGGGTGCGTAGGTTCTTTTGAATTGGTGTTTCAGGATTCTTCAGGTATAATCCTAGCAGTGGAATTGCTGATTCAAAAGGCAGTTCCATTTTTAGTTTTTTGAGGAAATTCCATACTGCCTTCCATAGTGGCTGCACCAGTCTGCATTCCTGCCAACAGTACCCTAGGGTTCCTGTTTCTCTACATCCTCACCAGAACTTGTTGTTTGGTGATTTGTTGATGATGACCATTCTGACAGGTGTAAAGAGGTATCTCATTGTGCTTTTTATTTGCATCTCTCTTATGGCTAGTGATGTTGATTGAGCATTCTTTCATATGCCTATGGACTCGCTGTATATCCTCTTTGGAGAAGTGTTTAGGTCCTTTGCCCACTTATTAATTGGGCTGTCTGTCTTTTTTGTGTTGAGATATGTAAGTTCTTTATATATTTTGGAGATCAATCCCTTGTCTGAGGTATCGTTGGTAAATATATTTTCCCATATGGCTGGTTCCCTTTTCATCTTGCTAATGTTTTTTTTTTTTTTTTTGCTGAGCAGAAACTATTTAGTTTGATGTAGTCCCATTGTTTATCTTTTCCTTTATTTCCCTTGCTTTAGAAGATGTATCAGTGAAAATATTATTATGTGGGATATCTGAAATTTTCCTGCCTATGTTTTCCTCTAGGACTTTTATGGTGTCACGTCTTACATTTAAGTCTTTGATTCATCTCGAGTTTATTCTGGTGTGTGGTGTAAGTTGGTGGTCTAGTTTTTTTTTGTTTTTTTGTTTTTTTTGGCATGTCCCTGTCCAGTTCTCCCAGCACCATTTGTTGAAGAGGCTCTTCTCACTCCATTTTATGTTTCTTCCCCCTTTGTTGAATATTAGTTGACCACATAGACCTGTGTTTATTTGGGGGCTCTGTATTCTGTTCCATTGATCTATATGTCTATTCTTACGCAAGTACCAGGTTATTTTGATCACAGTGGCCTTGTAGTATAGTTTGGTATCAGGTATTGTGATTCCTCCTATTGCATTCCTCTGTCTCAAGCTTGCTGTGGCTATACGGGGTCTTTTTTGGTTCCATATAAATTTCTGAAGTATTTGTTCTAGGTCTGTGATATATGTCACTGGTATTTTATTAGGGATTGCATTGAATCTATAAATTGCTTTGGGTAATATGGACATTTTAATGACGTTGATTCTTCCCATCCATGAGCATGGTATATGCTTCGATTTATTTGTATGTTCCTTAATTTCTTTCTTCAGTGTAATATAGTTTTCCAAGTACAGGTCTTTTATCACTTTGGATAACTTTATTCCTAGATACTTTATTTTTCCTGTTGCTAGAGTAGATGGGATTTTTTTTCTAGTTGCTATATCTGTATTTTATTGATGGTGTACAGAAATGCCTTTGATTTCTGAATATCGATGTTGTACACTGCTCTTTAGCCAAATTCACTTATTAGGTCGAGTAGTTTTTTCATGGAGTCTCTAAGGTTTTCTATGTACATTCTCATGTCATCTGAAAATAATGACAGTTTTACTTCTTCTTTCCAATTTGGATGCCTTTTATTTATGTTTTCTTGTCTGATTGCTGTGGCTACAACTTCCAATACTATGTTGAATAGGAGTGGAGAGAGTGGGCATCTTTGTCTTGTTCCTGATTTCAGAGGGAATGCTTTCAGTTTTTGTCCACTGAGTATGATATTGACTTGGGGTTTCTTGTATACAACCTTTATTATGTTGAAGTATGCTCCCTCTGTTGCCAGTTTGCTGAGTGTTTTAATCATAAATGAGTGTTGTATTTTATCAAATGCCATTTCAGGATCTGTTGATATGATCACGTGTTTTTTGTCTTTCATTTTGTTTATGTGGTGTATTACATTTATTGACTTGCAAATATTAAACCATCCTTGCATCCCTGGGATGAATCCCACTTGATCATGGTGTATGATCTTTGGAATGTGTTGCTGGATCCTGTTTGCCAATACTTTGTTGAGGATTTTAGTATCTATGTTCATCAGCGATATTGGCCAGTAGTTTTCTTTCTTTATTGTGTTTGACCTAGTTTTGGAATTAGAGTAATACTGGCTTCATAGAAAGAATTTTGGGAATTTTCCCTCTTCTTTGATTTTTTTGTAATACTTTGAGAAGGTTAGGCATTAGTTTTTCCCTAAAGGTTTTGTAAAATCTGCCTGTGAAGGATCGGTCCAAGGCTTTTGTGTGCTAACAGTTTTTTTATTACTGTTTCAATTTCACTCTTTGTTATTGGTCTGTTCAGGCTTTCTGCTTCTTCTTGATTCAGTTTTGGCAGATTATATGTTTCCAGAAATTTCATTTCATTCAGGTTGTGAAATTTCTTGCCATACAGTTGTTTGTAGTAATTTCTTACAATCCTTTGTATTTCTTTCATTTTTGTTGTGATTTCTTCTCTTTCATTTCTGATTTGGTTTATTTGGGTTCTCTCTTTTTTTCTTGATGAGTCTGGCTGAAGGCTTGTCGACTTTGTTTATTTTTTTGAGGAACCAGATCCTAGTTTCGTTGATCTTTTGGATTGTTTGTTTAGTCTCTATGTCATTTAATTACAGTCCGATTTTGATGATTTCCTTCCTTCTTCTTGCCCTAGGCTTTGTTTGTTGTTGTTGTTCTAGTTCTTGTAGCTTTAGGGTTAGATTTTTTATTTGATATTCTTTTATCCCTTTTAGGTAGGCCTGTAATTGCTATGAAATTTCCCCTCAGGACTGCTTTTGCTGTGTCCCATAGGTTTGGGGCTGTTGTGTGTTCAGTATTATTAGTTTCCAGAAACTTCTTGATTTTTTCTTTGATGTCATTATTAACCCATTTATTATTTAACAGCATGTTATTCATTCTCCATGAGTCTGAATGTCTTTGAGTTTTTTCCTTAGGTTGATTACCAGTTTCAAGGCATTGTGGTCTGAGAAGATGCTTGATATAATTTTAATTTTCTTGAATTTGTTAAGGCTTGTTCCTGTCATGTGGACTATCTTTAAAAATGCCCCATGTGAATTTGAAAAAGAATGTATATTTTGCTTCTTTGGGGTGAAAAGTTCTATATATATATTAATTAAGTCCATTTCATCAGAGTGTTGTTCAATGTTTTCAATGTCCTTGGTGTTTCTTTGCTTCGAAGATCTGTCCTTTACTGAAAATGGGGCATTATAATCCCCTACTATGAGTCTGTTGCTGTTGATATTTTCTTGTAGTCTTCTAAGATTTTCCTTATATATTTGGGTGCATATATGTTTACCAAGGTTATATTTTCTTGTTGGAATGTTCCCTTAAGTATTATGAAATGTCCCTCTTTGTCTCTTTTTATGGCATTTGCTGTGAAATCTGTTTTGTCTGATACAAGTCTTGCTACCCCAGCTTTTTTTTTTTTTTTTCATATCCACTTGCTTGGAATACTTAGTTCCATCCCTTCACTTTCAGTTTCTGTAAATCTTTTGTTTTGAGATGTGTCTCTTGTAGACAGCGTATATATAGGACATGTTTTCATATCCATTCCACTACCATATGTCTTTTGATTGGAGCATTTAACCTGTTTACATTTAAGATTATTATTGACAGGTATTTATTCATTTCTTTTTCTACCTGTGTTCCTCTCCTTCTCTCTTTTTTCTCTTTTTCTTATAGCATTCCCTTTAGCATCTCTTGCAATGCTGGTTTGGTGGGGATGTATTCTTTCAGTCTTCCTTTGTCTGAGAAACTCCTTATTTCACCTTTAATTTTGAAAGAAAGTTTTTTTTAATTTAATTTAATGTATTTTTTTTTATTTTTGGTTTTTCAATTACAGTTGTCCCCTTTTCCCCCAATTTCTCTCCCCCACCCAACCCACCCCCTCTCCCACAATCATATCCCTCCCCATTGTCCATGTCCATGAGCCATTTATACAGATTCTTTGACTAAACCCTTCCCTTACTTATCCCCCTTCTCTCCCCCCCCATTGACTGCTATTCTGCTCTTTGTTCTATTTAGTTCCTTTGTTTGTGTTGTTCTTTAGTTCCCTGTATTAGGTGATATCATATGGTATTTTGCTTTCTTTGCCTGGCTTATTTCACTAAGCATAATTCTCTCTAGTTCCGTCCATGTTGTTGCAAATGGCAGGAGTTCCTTTTTTCTTTCTGATACATAGTATTCCATTGTGTAAATGTACCACAGTTTTTTGATTCACTCATCTACAGATGTACACTTAGGTTGTTTCCAGCACTTAGCTATTGTAAACACTGCTGCAATGAACATAGGGGTGCATAAGTTCTTTTGAACTGGTGTTTCAAGATTCTTCAGGTATAATCCTAGTAGTGGAGTCGCTGGTTCAAAGGGCAGTTCCATTTTTAATCTTTTGAGGTAATTCCATACTGTTTTCCATAGTGGCTGCACCAGTCTGCATTCCCACCAACAGTGCAGTAGGGTTCCCGTTTCTCCACATCCTCGCCAGCACTTGTTGTTTGTTGATTTGTTGATGATGGCCATTCTGACTGGTGTAAAATGGTATCTCATTGTGGTTTTTATTTGCATCATCCTGATGGCTAATGATGTTGAGCATTTTTTCATGTGTCTATGGACCTTCTGAATGTCCTCTTCGGAGAAGTGTTTGTTCAGGTCCTTTGCCCATTTTTTAATTGGGTTGTTTGTTTTCTTGATGTTGAGTCGTATCAGCTCTTTATATATTTTGGAAATCAGTCCCCTGTCTGTGATGTCATTGGCAAATATGTTTTCCCATATGGTTGGTTTCCTTTTCATCTTGCTGATGTTTTCTTTTGCTGAGCAGAAACTCTTTAGTTTGATGTAATCCCATTTATTTATTTTTTCCTTTATTTCTCTTGCTTTAGGAGATGTATCCGTGAAGAAATTGTTATTTGAAATACCTGATATTTTCTTGCCTATGTATTCCTCTAGGACTTTTGTGGTGTCACGGCTTACATTTAAGTCTTTGAGTCATCTTGAGTTTATTCTCGTGTGTGGTGTAAGTTGGTGGTCTACCTTCATTTTTTTTTGCAGGTCCCTATCCAGTTCTCCCAGCACCATTTGTTAAAGAGGCTCTTCTCACTCCATTTTATGTTTCTTCCGCCTTTATCAAATATTGGTTGACCATAGAGGCCTGTGTTTATTTCTGGACTCTCTATTCTGTTCCACTGATCTATATGTCTGTTCTTATGCCAGTACCAGACTGTTTTGATTACAATGGCTTTGTAGTATTGTTTGATATCTGGTGTTGTGATTTCTCCTGCTGTGTTCTTTGGTCTCAAGATTGCTTTTACTATTCGGGGTCTTTTTTGGTTCCATATGAATTCATGGAGTATTTGTTCTAGGTCTGTGAAATGTGTCATTGGTATTTTAATAGGGATTGCATTGAATCTGTAAATTGCTTTGGGTAGTATGGCCATTTTGATGATGTTGATTCTTCCCATCCAAGAACATGGTATTTGCTTCCATTTATTTGTATCTTCCTGAATTTCTTTCTTCAATGTTATGTAATTTTCAGAGTACAGGTCTTTTATCTCTTTGGTTAAGTTTACTCCTAGGTACTTTATTTTTCTTGTTGCTATAGTAAATGGTATTTTCTTTTTTGTCTCTGTCTCTGCTATTTTATTGTTGGTGTACAGAAATGCCTTAGATTTCTGTATATTTATTTTGTACCCTGCTATTTTGCCAAATTCACTTATTATATCGAGTAGTCTTTTAGTGGAGTTTATAGGATTTTCCACGTATACTATCATGCCATCTGCATATAATGAAAGTTTTACTTCCTCTTTCCCAATTTGGATGCTGTTTATTTCTTTTTTTTCTCTGATTGCTGTGGCTAGGACTTCCTATACTATGTTGAATAGGAGTGGAGAGAGTGGACAACCTTGTCTAGTTCCTGAATTCAGGGGGAATGCTTTTAGTTTTTGTCCATTGAGTATGATGTTGGCCTCAGGCTTCTTATATATAGCCTTAATTATGTTAAGGTATGCTCCCTCTATTCCCATTTTGCTGAATGTTTTCATCATAAATGGGTGTTGTACTTTATCAAACGCTTTTTCTGCATCTATTGATATGATCATGTGATTTTTGTCTTTCATTTTGTTTAGGTGATGTATTATATTTGTTGATTTGCAAATATTAAACCATCCTTGCATCCCTGGAATGAAGCCCACTTGATCATGACGTAAGATCTTTTTTATATATTGCTGGATCCTGTTTGCCAATATTTTATTGAGGATTTTAGCATCGATGTTCATCAGTGATATTGGCCTGTAGTTTTCTTTTTTGTTGTGTCTTGACCTGGTTTGGGTATTAGGATAATACTGGCTTCGTAGAAAGAGTTTGGGATTTTCCCCTCTTCTTGGATTTTTTGGAACAGTTTGAAGAGGATAGGAGTTAGTTCTTCCCTGAATGTTTTGTAAAATTCACCTGTGAAGCCGTCCGGTCCAGGGCTTTTGTGTGCAGGGAGATTTTTGATTACTGTTTCAATTTCCTTCTTTACTATTGGTCTGTTGAGACTTTCTACTTCTTCCTGATTTCGTTTGCAAGGTTATATGTTTCTAGAAATTTGTCCATTTGTTCTAGACTGTCAAATTTCTTGCCATTCAGTTGTCTCTAGTAATTTCTAACTATCATTTGTATTTCTGTGGTCTCAGTTGTGATTTCTCCTTTTTCATGTCTGATTTTGTTTACTTGGGTCTTTTCTTTTTTTCTCTTGATTAGACTGGCTAGAGGCTTGTTGATTTTGTTTATTTTTTCGAAGAACGAGCTTCTGCTTTTGTTGATCTTTCGGATTGTTTGTTTAGTCTCTATGTCATTTAGTTCTGCTCTGATCTTGATGATTTCCTTCCTTCTTCTTGCCCTAGGTTTTGTTTGTTGTTGTTCTAGTTCTTGTAGCTTTATGGTTAGGTTTTTTATTTGAGATTCTTTTATCCTTTTCAGTAATGCCTGTATTGCTATGA
The DNA here is from genome assembly GCF_987537825.1 of Furipterus horrens. Taxonomy (NCBI): domain Eukaryota; kingdom Metazoa; phylum Chordata; class Mammalia; order Chiroptera; family Furipteridae; genus Furipterus; species Furipterus horrens. The sequence continues at coordinate 126,978,389 of NW_028327174.1, read as the reverse complement.
AGTTCCCTCTCAGGACTGCTTTTGCTGTGTCCCACAGGTTTTGGGCTGTTGTGTGCTCATTATCATTAGTTTCTAGAAATTTCTTGATTTCTTCTTTGATGTCATTGTTAATCCATTCATTATTTAATAGCTTGTTATTCAATCTCCATGAGTTTGGGTGTCTTTAATTTTTTTCTCTGAGGTTGATTTGTAGTTTCAAGGCATTGTGATCTGAAAAGATGCTTGATATGATTTCAATTTTCTTGAATTTGTTGAGGCCTGTTTTGTGTTCTATCATGTGGTCTATCTTTGAAAATGTCCCATGTGCATTTGAAAAGAATGAATATTTTGCTTCTTTGGGTTGGAAAGTTCTATATATATCAGTTAGGTCCATGTGGTTTAGTGTGTTGTTCAATGCCTGTATATCCTTGGTGTTTCTTTGCTTTGATAATCTGTCTATTGTTGATAATGGAGTTTTGAAGTCCCCTACTATGAGTGTGTTGTTGTTGATATCCTTTTTGTGGTCTTCTAGCATTTGCTTTATGTATTTGGGTGCTCCTATGTTGGGTGCACATATGTTTATCAATGTCGTATCTTCTTGATGGATTGTTCCTTTAAGTATTATGAAATGTCCTTCTTTGTCTCTTTTTATTGCCCTTGCTTTGAAATCCGTTTTGTCTGATATGAGGACTGCTACCCCAGCTTTTTTTTCCGGTCAGTTGGCTTGGAATATTCTTTTATATCTGTTTACTTTCAGTCTGTGTAAATCTTTTGTTTTGAGGTGTGTTTCTTGTAGACAACAAATATGTGGGTCCTGTTTTTTATCCATTCTGTTACCCTATATCTTTTATTTGGAGCATTTAATCCATTTACATTTAAGGTTACTATTGACGTGTACTTGTTCATTTCCCTTTTTACCTCTGTTCCTCTCCTCTCTCTCTCTCTCTCTCTTTTTTTTTTTTTTGTAGAACACTCCCTTTAGCATCTCTTGCAATGCTGGTTTGGTGGAGATGATTTATTTTAGTCTTCCTTTGTCTGAGAAACTCCTTATTTCACCTTCTATTTTGAATGAGAGCCTTGCTGGGTAGAGTATTCTTGGTAGTAGGCCTTTGTTTTTCATTGTTTGAAATATTTTTGACCATTCCCTTCTGGCTTGTAATGTTTCTGTTGAGAAATCAGTTGGCAGCCTTATCGGAGCTCCCTTGTATGATATGCTGTTTTTCTCTTGTTGCTTTTAGGATTCTCTCTTTGTCTTGAAATGTTTCTATTTTAATTATGATGTTCCTTGGAGTGGGTTTTTGGGGATTCCTCTTCATTGGAACTCTCTGTGCTTCCTGAACTTGTATAACTTTTTCTCTCATCAGGTTCAGAAAATTTTCTGTCACTATTTCTCCTATCAGTTTTTCAATTCCATGGTCCTTTTCTTCTCCCTCTCTAATTCCGATGATCCTGATATTATTTCTTGTCATGCTATCCTGTAATTCCCTTACATCTTGTTCATATTTTTTCAATCTTTTTTTCATTTTGCTGTATTGTCTGGGAGTTTTTCTCCACATTATCTTCTAACTCACTAGTCCAATCCTCTGCTTCGTTTAGTCTGCTTTTGACTGATTCTACTGTGTTTTTCAGCTCAGAGATTGAATTCTTCAGTTCTTCCTGGTTCTTGTTTGAAAGAGAGTATTTTTGGTTGTAGGTCAAAATATTTTATTGCTTGAAATATTTTTTGCCATTCCCTTTTGGCTTGTAGTGTTTCTGTTGAGAAATCAGTTGCAAGTCTTATCGGAGCTCCCTTGTATGTTATTTGCTGTTTTTCTGTTACTGTCTTCAAGGTCTCTCTTTGTCTCTGAATGGTGCCATTTTAATTATGATGTGCCTTGGAGTGGACCTTTTTGGGTTCATATTCATTGGGACCCTCTGTGCTTCCTGAACTTGCATTACTTTTTCTCTAGTCAAGCTAGGAAATTTTTCTGTCATTAATTTTTCAATCAGGTTTTCTATTCAATGCTCCTTTTCTTCTCCTTCTTTTATCCCTATGATACAAATAGTTTTATTTCATGTTGTCCTGCAGCTCTCTTAAACCCTCTTCATTCTTTTTCTGTCTTTTTTCATTTTGTTGGACTGTCTGGGAATATTTTTCTACATTGTCCTCTAACTCACTGATCTGATCCTCTGCTTAATTTAGCCTGCTTTTGATTTCTTCTACTTGTTCTTCAGTTCAGAAATTATATTCTTCATTTCTCCCTGGCTCTTATTGATAGTTTCTATGTCCTTTTTAATGCTGGTGTACTTCTCAGTAAGGTTCTTGTAGCTTCCCTAGAGTTGTTTGTAGTTCCCCTGAAGTTCTTTGTAGTTCCCATGGAATTCATTGTAGTTTTCTCTGAGTTTGTTGAGTTCATTGAGATTCCTCATTACTATTGTTTTGAATTCTATGTCTGATAGTTTGCTTGCTTCTATTTTATATATTCCTCCTTCTGGTAATTCCTGCTTTCCTTTTGGTGGGGTGTTGTTTCTGTTTGGTGGGGTGTTATTCTGCTTCCCCATTTTGGGCATTGGTCTTATTTCTTCTTCTTAGATTGACCTGCTTTTATTTTCTGCCTTAGTGTTGTGACCTCCTTGTATATAGTTGTTTAACTGCTGCCTCTAGGTGACGCCACTTGGAGAGGAGCAGTCTCCTTAATTGATTCCTCCCATAGCCCTGGGGATGATTCTGTACTGGAACCTAGTCCACTGCTCTCCTAGCTCTTTCTTTAGGTCCAGCACTGAAAACTTATTACAAAGTGCCTCTAGTTCACTTCACCCTCCTTTGGCCTCAGCAGGGGGTGAGTACACTTCCTTGCATAGGCCAGGGGCAGGTTGACCCATTGCACACTGGGGCAGGCGGGTCCACGGTAGACTTGTTGCTTGCCTGTTCCAGTGGATGGGGAGGCCTCTGCGTGCCAGCAGGTGGGTTTGTTGTGTGCCTGTTGGTGTGGCCCTGGGGGCGCCTGGGCAAGGTGGCCGGCGGGCTGGTTTTGGCCTGTTGGGGTGAACTAGGGATGTCTGAGCACAGCAGCTAACGGGTTGGTTTTGCGCTTGTTAGGGCGGGCCAGGGGCGCCTGGGTATGCCAACAAGCAGGTTGGTTGTGTTCCTGGGCAGGCAGACTGGGTACTTCCATGTGCATGCTTGTGCGACCGTGGGGGAGGGTTGGGGAGTGGGCGGGTGTGCCACTGGGCCTGCATTCCTCAAGAATCTTGTCCCACCCCTAACCTCTCCTCCCCTGTCCACAAAAAACAAAAGAGAAAAAGAAAGAGGAGAAATGCATTCACACGCACACACAACAGAATGCTGTTTCTCATCTCTCAGAGCCCGATGCCACCTGGCCCACTTCTGGCTCTGCCAGTGAGCAGAGACTCACTCTCCTCCTGACTCCTCTCTGCGGAAACCTAAGGTCATTAAAAAATTTTTGCTCACTGCCAGCCACAGCTCAGGGATCCAAGCCTGTCAGAAGTTCCATCTCATCCCTTTGTCCTCCACTATCCTCACCAGACATGTGGCACAGAGACAGTCTTCTCTGATCCAGCAGTGCCAAGGCTCAACTCCTGCCAGTGTCCAGGTGTTAACAGAGTTGTTATGTCCACAGTTAGCCTAAATTACAGACAGGTCTTGGGAGCAAGAAAGTGCAGCCTCATCTCACTCCTCCACCATCTTCTGCAATCCACTTGATCTTTTTTTTTTTCTTGATTAAGTCTCTTTCACATTTCATATAATAATAGCTTGGTGATGATGAACTCCTTTACCTTTACCTTGTTTGGAAAGCACTTTATATGCCCTTTCATTCAAAATGATAGCTTTGCTGGATAGAGTAATCTTGGTTGTAAGTCCTTGCTTTTTATCACCTTAAATACTGCTTGCCAGTCCCTTCTGGCCTGCAAAGTTCCTCTTGAGAAATCAGTTGATTGTCTTATTGGCACCCCTTTGTAAATAACTACCTGCTTTTCTCTTGCTGCTTTTAAGATTCTCTCTTTATCTTGAACCTTTGGCATTTTAATTATGATGTGACTTGGTGAGGTCCTTTTTGGGTCTAGCTTATTTGGGACTCTCTATGCTTCCTGTACTTGTATGTCTATCTCCTTCACCAAATTTGGAGAGTTTTTCTTCATTATTTTCTCACATAACTTTTCAATTTCTTGCTCTTCCTCTTCTCCTGGCACCCTTATGGTTTGGATGTTGACACGCTTAAAGTTGTCCTAGAGGTTTCTAAGCCTCTCCTCATTTTTTTCAATTCTTGTTTCCTTATTCTGTACTGGTTGACTGTTTTTTTCTTCCTTATGTTCCAAATTATTGATTTAAACCCCAGTTTTCTTCCCTTCACCATTGATTTTGTGTGAATTTTCCTTCATTTTACTTAGCGTAACCTTCACTTCTTCCCTGATGCATTTGCCATATTTAAGCATATCTGTCAAGCCTGTGAGCATCTTTATCACCAGTGTTTTGAACTCTGACTCTATTAGGTTGGCTATCTCCTCATTTGTTAAGTTGGTTATCTCCTCATCTTTTAGATTGCCTATCTCTTCGTCACTTAGTTCTCCCACTGGAACCTTCATCCATTTCCCCTTTTGGGCCATACTTCTCTTTCTCCTCATCTTGACAGGCTCCTGCGTTTGTTTGCCTCTGTGTCTTAGAGAGCTGTTACTCCTGTTATGTTGTAAGGGGTGGAGGCTTAGGTTTTCATCAGTACAGGGTAACCCATATCACCACATTGTGGGGCTGTTCGTGAGGGAGGGGTCTGACTGAGAACAATGCCACTTTCTCAGTACTCGCCCCTTTTCCAGGCACTTCTCCCACTTCCTGTATGGGATTGGCACCTCTCCAGCTATTGCCCTTGCAATTGTTCCAAGAGTAAATGGGTCTGCGGACATTCTGGGACTGTAGGGGCCCTTTAAACAAGTGGGCTCAGCTGAAAGATGAGCAGTTTCTTCCTCTGCCTCAACCCCCTCTGGTTTGCACAGTCAAAAGCAATGAGGCTTCATTTTCCCTGGCACTGGGACCATGATCTGCGCATCCGGTAAAGAGCTGGGAACACTCCCCAGGAGTCCCTCCCAACTTTTTAAAATATTTGACTATGGTTTCCATTGGCCTGCCGCTGCTGCTGCCACTGCTGTCACCCCAGCACCATGTCTTCTCTGCCCTGGCTCCACCCCTTCTACCTGTCTGGATGAGTATTTCTTCTTTATATCTTGTTTGTTGGACTTCCATGCAGCTTGATTTTCTGGAAGTTTTGGTTGTGTCTAGTTTTTAGGTAGTTGTATTCCTTCTTATTTGTGGAGGGAGACCTAGTGTGTCTGTCTAGGTCTCCATTTTGTCCTGCAGTCTAATAATCTTTTAATATTGGCAACACAAGGATACAGTACAGTGTCTGGAATTAATTACATATTATGCAAATAGTTGCTGACTGGTATTTTACATCAGGAAATGACTGCACATTATGAAGCCACTGAACTTATTATATTCTGGGTCTTCTCTTGTTAAAATTAGGGGGAAAAGTTACACAGTTTTGGGCATGAGGACAAAAAAACATGAGTGAACTTAATTCTTCATTCTTGAATAAACAATCTGTGAAAAAATATCATGGTATAAAAATAATATAACTAAATAACTTATGGGTAAAAATAGATCAGTATGATCACTTAGGGATATGATGAAATTGGGTCTCTCTTCTTCCTGAGTCAAAATAAATTTTTATTATTAAAAAAAATTTTTACTGAATAAAATAAATAGTGAGACAGCAAGAGGAAGGAATCAGTCATGTTTTTAGTCATCTTTATGGAACCTTTAATCTTTAAACAGTCCAGAACTGTGCATTTGACACAGTTTACTCAGTGATGAGGGCAAAGAAGTCTTGCCTGTAATTTGCTATAAGGTGACCTCAGGCATTGTTGTTAGGGAGAAGGGATTAGGTGCTAAGTCAGGCCTTGATTTTAGATGTTTTACATTCAGGTTGAAAATTAAAGACAAATGACAACATCCAATCACATATGTACACACATATGAAGACACACATGCACACACACTTATTTATATTTTTTAGTTTATTTTTTTCTTAATTTATTATCAAAAGGAAGTTAGTAAAATTTTCAAAGAGAAACTTGGAACAAACAGCTTTTATGATATGGCATAATAGTACACTAAAATAAACTCTTAATTTCAGAATTTTAGATACTGACCATTTATACTACCCACAAGGGAAAGGTTAGCTTTCTTTTAGCTAGAGCTCAGACTTCAGCATATTTGCCTACAAACAATAGCAACAATCAATAATCCTAGTTTCTTTCCAGGAGAGCAATAATATAACATGGCAGTATCCAGAGTATCAGATGCCACACCGATTCATTTCCCAAGAATATTCCATAACACACTGGCCAATCTAAAACAAACACTTAGTATAACACCCTCTAGATCCACCATGTTGTTGCAAATGGCAAGATTTCATTCCTTTTTTTTTGCTGTACAATGTTCTGTGGAGACCTAGGTTGCTTCCATATCTAGGTTATTATAAATAATTATGCAACGAACACAGGTAAGTGTGCTAAGTAAAATAAGTCAGACAGAGAAGGACAAATACCATACAGTTTCACTTATCTGCGGAATCTAAAGAAGTCAAAACCATGCACATTAAAATGGCACCAAACTCACAACTATCAACAACTGAATTAAAAAACAAAACAAAACACTAAGCAAACAATGAGAAGAGGAACAGAATCATAGATGTAGAGATTATTTGGAGGGTTATCAGCTGGGAGAATGGGTAAAAGGGTACAAGGATTAAGAAGTATAATTGGTAGGTACAAAATAGACAGGGGAGTGTGAAGAATAGTATAGGAAGTGGAATAGCCAAATAATTTACATGCATGATCCATGGACATGAACTAAGGAGGGGACTGCTGGAGGGAAGGGGGGTACTGAGCATAAGGGGGAAAAAGAGATAAATTGGGACAACTCTAATAGCATAATCAATAAAATAGACTTAAAAAACAAATCAAAAGAACAAGCAAAACAGAACAAAAAATAAAAACCTCAGAAACACAAATGGTTGCCAGAGGAGATAGGGATGAGTGGATGGATGAAAAAGGTAAAAAGAATACAGTCAGTAATATTGTGATGAGTTTACCCAGTGACAGATTAGTACTAGAATTAGTGGGGTAATAACATTGTAAGGCACAAAACTGTCATATCAATATATTGCACAACTAAAACTAATATAATTAATATAATATTATATACCGACTGTACTTAAATTAAAAAATAAAACTAAAACACATACACCGTAAAATGTAAAAAAAATTTAAAATTTAAATACTTAATTTTTACTGCAAATGTCAAATATTCATTTATTCTTTTATTTAAAACTGTTTACTTAGCCATTACTATTGTCAGGCGATATGCTTGTTTTGAGGGTACACACACATGCGTGTGTGCACACACAGAAGGAAGAAAAACATGGTCTTGATATTATGGAGCTAATGGTATATTTTAGAGTTGACAAAAAAAATCAGCAATAACACTATGGTATACTACATGCGAAGGCAGAGGAACTACAGTGTGTTAAGGTGACACACGGATAGTATAGCCTATAAAAGGAAGACAGTTATTTTGGATAGAAGTAACACAGAAGTAATAGGACAGACTTGAGAGAAAGTGCGATGCTTTAAGGGATTTGAAGAACATTTAGTATTCTGCTTTGTAGAAGAAATGGTGAGAGGTAAACTGGAAAGATAAAAACGGTAGGGAAAACCTTACAAACTATCATTAAGATCTAGTTTTTACCTGAAGCACAGTGGGGGAATCATTTCAAAGGTTTTATGAAGCAGAGTGACATGGTTACATTTGCATTTCAAAGATCACTCTGATCTCTGTGTGAAGTGTTGATTAGAGGGAAGCAAAACTGGAGATAGTGAGATTATTCAGAAAACTGTTCAGTTAATCCAAGGAACTAAACGAGTATCTTATGTTTTCAGATAAATATATGACTGTTGAATACATGAGACTTTGTAATTTATTAATAAATTGTGACAGTAAATGTTGGTATGAATGATAGTGATAGAAAGATGGTACTCAGTTATAGGAGCATCTTTGAAAAGGGAAATTGCAATCACATTTCTAATCATGATAAATGGAGTTTGTAAAACATACAATTTCTAATGGTAAAAGTTTGTTAGATTTGTGAATATGAACATTAGCGCTAATATCACAGCTGTTTGATTTTAAATCATCAGAATATAGATGATTACTGAAGCCAACATGATAATAAATGACTTCTAAAAAATATAAATGTAACAAAACCTTGGAAAGAACTCTGAAGACCAATCTTTAACACACATGTTTAAGAAGTGAAGTGTATAAAAGGACACTGAAAAAGATAAAATTAAAAAAGTAGATTGATAGCTGGAATTACAGAATCAATTATGCCAGTGAAAAAGAATACTATTAGCCACTTATTTCCATATGATGGATATAATTTATAGAAGATAATATCAATCACTTGTGGGTTTTCAAAACACATTGAATATTCAATAAAATTTAGAAAACTGGCAAATCTTTCCTAGGCTTAATAATACAAGATGTTCCTGAAAAATACCACAAAAATAACAGTAAGCACAGCAAGGATCATGTCACTTCTTTTATCATATTAATCATGAGGCAATAGAAAAGTCAGGAGCTCAATCTCTCACTGAGTCAATGCATATGAGACAAAATTCATAGAACATTGTTTCCTTTTTTGCATATTAAGCAATACACACAGTTATCAAGGTATATGTTCCTGCCATTGAGAAAAAAAATCTCAAAATTAAAAAATACAGGGTTTACAGATTATAGCTCATAATTAATTTATTTCAACTTTGTTAAAAAGAAAAATATTTTTCATTCATTCAATGTCTTAAAAAGTGAAAAAGACCACAGTGTGCGTTCAGAAAAAGAAATAGAAAATAAAATGTAAGAAGATACACTTTAAAAAATTGTTTTTATGTCAAGGAGTCAGACAAATAGAAGGTAATTATTGCAAAACATATTTTCCACTAGTGTTCTACTAAAAAATACCAAACTTGTCATAAAGTTAAAGTCCTTGATTAGCCTGTCTCCATAACAACTGGATGAAAAATCATCTTGATAATGGGATATTTACCTGATATTTCCATTCAAATAATACTGAGGATCATCTCTAGATATCTTTGTTTCAGAGAATATGCTTTGAAGAAAAAGAAAAACAAGTAAATGAGCAGAGGAGGAAAAATCTAAACTTTTGTGGTTTTATTATTTTGTATTTGTTTTACATAATTTGAGATGGCCTAGTCCACTTCAGTTATTACTTGATAAGTGCATTTCCTTTGATTTTTGCTCATGGTCATATATATATATATGTATATAGTTTCAGGTAGTTTAGAAGTTACTCTCATAACATAGATATAAATCTAAATGGAGTTCAGAAGAAAGAATGGGTTAACTTGAAAGAAGATAGGGAAGAAATACCAAGAACCTCACCATGCCTGTCTTGGTCCCTTCCTCCTCACACCTGCACCAGCCAGAAGTCTGCCTCAAACGTCCTGAAGCAACCCCTTCCCCAGCTGCCCCAATGATGGTGGTTTGGGGAGTAGGAAATTTACTCCTAAATTACTAAAAACAGTAAAATAAGAAAAATTCAATCACTTCTCTCTCCATTTTGTTGGGAACTTTGATCCTAAGGATTTCTCACTCTTCTGCTTTTCTAGACTAAGGGTCTGTGTTTTACAAGGGTTGAGTGTTACACAGCCATTTGAAAACCTTCCTCAACAATCCACAAAGAAGCTGATTCTTAGGGCCTTCCTCCTTTTCCTTGGTTCTAGAAACCACACAGGAATAACCAGATGACACAACTGTATTATGTTTTATATAAAAAACATGCATCCACAAAAAATCCAATGTTACAAATTCCATATTAAAGGTGAGGAACTAAACTATTCAAATTCCTAATGTATATATAGAATTATAGATTCTTGATAGAACTTGTAGTATGTTAACATTCTACACAGAATTTTATTTTATCAATCAGAGAATTTACAGATTATTTTATAGTGTAGTACATTTCTATTACCAAAAGTAGCAATCAAATTACACTCACCAGATTTTTGTTAAGCTCTGAAACTTATTTTTTTTCTTCCTTTTTGTCTCTTTTCTCTGCCTCTACATGGATATCCAGGTTTTTATTTAAATTTAAAATGCTGCTTTGAATTTATTTTTGCATTTTCTTCTTAATTAGTAAAGTGAACTATAAGTAGTGGACACTACATTAAAAATTATATAAATAAAACCCAGGTTTTATTCCTCTAATAGATAATATTTCAAAAAATTTGATGGAAAGCTATTTACCTATGTTAATTTACTTGACATTATTTTTAATATTTGACACTAAAATGGATGATCGTGTTAAGTAAATACATTATCAGCAGTAAAAAATCATTGAAAAATAAATACAAGAAGTATGCTTACATTCCTAAATTAATTTCAAATAAATGGAACTATTTCACAATATTACACATAAATTTACATTTATAATTTTTAAATAATACTTTACACTTAATCCTAACATTAAAACAAAGTGCTAAAAAAATATGTTTCCATTACTAGTCTTGATCTTGTGAATTTGTTTAGCTTGAGAAGGGTTCTCTCAGCAGTTGGTGAATGTATTTTTCTTTTTTTTGAGGAATGCTCTAAATAGGTTGCCTTGGGAAGTACTTAGTTTTATTGAATAATATGTCAGTGCCAGGTATCTCTTTTAAGAAACTTGATTTCTCTGGGAAATGTGTTCATTTGTGTGGCTTTCAGATAAATCAGTTTGGAGAAAGGTCAGGAGGCATTTCAGCTTTTTTTTTTTCATTGCTTTTGTTAAAAATAATATGAGCACTCAGTATTTCACTAGGAAGTCTAGATGAATCAGATAATTGAAAAGGGTTTTGAAAATATATCTAAATTCCTTAACAGAAATATTGAAAACCTAGAAAATATTCAGAAAAATATAAAATAATAAACTAATTTCTAAAATGAATTAACTAATACTAAAAGAGAAGTACCTAAAACATGTATGTAGGTTATGAGTACAAATAAAGTGTTTAAAGATTCCAGAAAACATACCTGACAAACATCTAACCTCAGCTATGTACATTCACCTCCACAGTCAGAAATAAATACCAGATCACATCTGCCTAGGAGCAGAATGAGAGGACAGGAGATTGTATGTGTAATTAATAAAACACCAGAAACCCTCCTTAAATTATAGTTATGTGCCACATAATGACAGTGCTTCTGTCAATGACAGATTACATATAGGATGATAGTTCTTCAAGATTACAATAAAGCTGAAAAATTCCTGTCTTCTAGTGTCATCCTAGCTGTCATGACCTCATAAAACAATGCATTACTCATGTTTTTTGCGGTGATGGTATAAAAAAACCTATTGTGCTGACAATTGTATGAAACTACAACACATACAATTATGTACAGCATATAATAGCTGAGAATGATAATAAATGACTACATTACTGGTTTATGTATTTATTATACTATGTATTTTATTGGGATTTTAGGTGTACATTTTATATAAATGAAAAAAGTTTTCTATAAAACAGTATGCCCAATATGCTGCATTATGCAGACAGCAGCCTCATATATCTTCTGTTTATCATATGTCATCGCATCTTCTTCTTATGTGTTTCCTTTCTGTGTGTGTGTGTGTGTGTGTGTGTGTGTGTGTGTGTGTACAGTAGCATACTGTACAAGCTTGTAGCTAAGGAGCAATTGACTCTACCATATAGGCCAGGTATGTAGTTGGACATGCCATCAAGGTTAGTGTAAATGCCCTCTATAACATTAACACAACAAAATCTAATGATGCATGTCTCAGAACACATATTTTTCCTTAAGCAGCACATGATTGTATAAAAAACATGTAATCAATAAAATAAGATCAATATCAGAATAAAAAGATTACTATAACTAATAATAAAGTTAATAAATTATTAAATGCACATAATATTGAGAATATTAATAATATACAAATTCTCAACTTATAGTTTTGCAAAAGGTAATAATTGGAAGAAAAAACAGAAAAAGTTCTAATATAAAAGATTATGACTTAGGAGAATTAACTGTAAATAACATATTTAATTAATAATCTATCAATCAAACACTTGAGTAGGAGAATGGATAATAAATATAAAATATTATTTTTTCATAAAAATAAAATGTATATATTAAAATAGAAGACTGGATATGCTAAAATATTAAATATTCTATAAGTAATACATATTTTGAAGTATTTAAGGAGATAAGAGATTGTGATTAACACTTTATAGTAAAATATAAGACCACATAAGACAAAGAGAAGATCTTATAATAAATTAGTGTGATCTATTATGGGTCAGTGCTCTAGGGAAGAGGCATAGACTGACCAATTCATCAAGTCTCTGGATAACAGTATATAACACAATTTACCAAACTGCTAAGTTTATTATAAAACAGAATTAATCTGAATGTACTTTTTTGTTTTACTTTGTTTGTTTTATTTTTATCATATTCTGGTAAATAAATAAAAATTACCATGAAAAAAGTAACAAAACAGTTATTGTTGAAGCAATCTAAGTGTCCATGAACAGGTTAATAAACAAAATATTAATACACACACAATTTAATAAGCCTTCCAAATGTAGGAAATTCTGCCACATGTTATATAATAGGGATGAATCTTGAGGGCATTATACTAAGTGAAATAAGCCAGTCACAAAATGAACACATACTATCTGATTCTACTTCTATGACATAACTAAAGTAGTTAAATTTATAGAGATTGAAAGTTGAATGATGGTTTCCAGTAACTAGGGCAAAGGGAGAATTAGGAATTAATATTTAATGTTTATAAAGTTTCAGTTTTACAATATGAAAAAGTCCTTGAGAGGAATGTTGGTGATTATTATACAATGATATGAATGTATTTAATGTATTCAATAACATAAATTTTATGTTATGTATATTTCACTTGGTTGAGTAAACTAATTGTAAGATTAAAATAAAAACACCCTCATAATTGCTGAAATAAAATACATTAAATAGCGATTAAACTTGCTGAAACAAAAATTTACATGTTTAATACTCTTAAACATTTTTAGGAGTAATGATAGCTTATTCAACCAGTAAGCCATGTGATTCTAGGAAGAACATGTGCAGGTAGAAAAAAAATCAGTGTGTATATTAAATTTAACACTGATAAATAAGAAAAAACAAGTTTTTTATTAAACCAAAATGAGTTGTTCAGTCTGCAAAGAATTATCTAAATTATGCGAACTTAAAATCTTAGGTGTTTCTGAGTTAGTTTCTATACTAACACTTCTTTTCTTCTCCACATTAAAAGTATGCAAGTTTCAATTTCCATAATTTCTGGAAACTTCAAGAACATTTAATTGTATAAGCACTTATCTCTAAGCCAATCACAATAGACATCTTTTAGAATATTTTATTATCTAATTTGGTAATTCCGTCTAGAAATAGGAAAATATTACACACTCAGAAAATAATCAGTAAAGATCTTTCTGCATTCTAGACACTTAAATAAACAAAATTATGGAGAAAGTGTTATAGCTTCAATTCTAAAATTATAGCCATGGACCCTGAATAAACACAGTAATACAGAAATCTGAAGTCTACATGTACACTTCCTGAAGGGCCCCAAATTCATCACTACTTTGAGGTCAAAACAGATAAACACAATAGAATATTAAAGCATTTATGCATTCTGTCATTTTTCACTCAACAGAGACAGTCTCGTTGAGCCATTAGCCCATTAACAGGCATGGCCAAATGATCAGGCCACATAGGCAAAAAAAGCAGATGTGAGAAATCATGTGACTACTCAAAAGGGGCTTGTGAGGACAATAGATTCTGTCAGGCTCCCTCACCCCAGATGCCCATGCATGGGCTCCTTAAAGAGAGTAATTAGATTTGTGTGTGCAGCACACTCATAGTTATATAGTGATACCTTGGCTAATGAAGATAATTTGTTCCAGAATCACATTTATTAGCCAAAATCTTCATTAGCTGAAATGTGATTTCTCATAAGTTTCTATAGAAAATCATTTAATTTGTTCTGAATGCTGCCCATGGAGCATGCTCCATACTGATACTGGTATGAGAATAGTTTCTCTCTGTGGCACTCCAGAAGCCCCTCTCTAGGAGATCAAAGTGATGGTCCTCTCTCATCTTCTGATATACATCATCATCAAATCTGAAGCAGCTTGTTATCAGGCATCTCACTCCTCACTGTCTCGAACGTAAACACCCAGTCAGGTTGGTGGGTCTCCCTGTGTGATGTGGTCATCTCATTTCTTCATCACACACGTACAGATGGAAAAGATAAGATCCTGGAATGTCCTGACCATTCATGTTTGCTGCTTTGTGTTAGCACACACATCCACTAAAACATTCATTAGCTGAGTCTGAAAAACAGCGAAAAAATCATTGTTAGACAAAAAATTTGTTAGCATGGTCACTCATTAGCTGAGGTATCACTGTATAAGCATTGATGTCATATTTTGGCTACTAGCCAGCTTTGTCTGTTCATAGTATATAAGAGGCAGAACCCCCATGGGAGTGTTGGTACAGTGAGCTGTGAGGTTTGTGTGGCAGCAGTGGGAGTTGCGTGGCAAGCAGTAGGAGTGTGGTTGGCAGCTGGCTGGTGATTCAGCACACATCCGTGGTGGAAGGCAGGTGTGAATGCTATAATATCTGCAATAAAGGAATGTCAGAGATTCCATCCTTGCCTCACATATATTTCCGGTTGCTGGACAAGAAGAATCTGCATCAGTTCTGCAAGAGGGCTAAAATTAATTTCTTATTCTGTTACCAAAGTGTGTAAGTACTTCTCTTCCATGAAAAGGAATGAAGTACTGATGTATTGTACATGTGGAAGAACTTTTAAAAAGTTATGATAAGTAGAAGAAGCCTGTCACAAAATACCACATATTGTATGATAGCATTTATATGAAATGTCCAGGTTAAAGAAATCTATAGATACAGAAAGTAGTAGCTGTTTAAGGCTGAGGATGGGAGAAATGGAAAGTGACTGCTAATAGGTATAATGTTTTAGGGGTTATATAATGTCCAATTTTCCCAGCTTTATTTATTGAATAAACTATCTTTAGCCCATTGTATTTGTTTGCTTCCTCTGTCAAATATTAATTGACTATAAGGGCATAGATTTATTTATGAGCTTTTTATTCTATTCAATTAATTTATGTATCTGTTTTTATGCCAGTACCATGCTATTTTGATTACATACAGATGGCCAATTGACAATGAAAAGATGTTTATCACTAAGTATCAGAGAAATGCCAGTTAAAACCACAATGAGATATCACCTCACACCTGCCAGAATAGCTATTAACAATAAATCAACAAATAGCATGTCATTGGTGAGGATGTGGAGAAAGGGGGACCCCTTTGCACTGTTGGTGGGAATGTAGATTGGGGCAGCCACTGTGGAAAGCAATGTGCAGATACATCAAAAAATTAAATATGGAACTGCCTTATGGCCCAGCAATTTCACTTCTGGAAACTTGCCTGAAGAAACCTGAAATGCTCACTCAAAAGAATATAAGCACCCCTATGTTCATTTGTTCATTGCAACATTATTTACAATCACCAACCCATGGGAGCAGCCAAAGTATCCATCAGTAGATGAGTGGATAAAACCCTGTGGTACATTTACACAATGAAATACTACTTGGTTGTAAAAAAGAGAACATTCTACCCTTTGCAACATCATAAATAGATCTGGAAGACATTATGCTAAGTGAAATAAGCCAGTCAGAGAAAGCAAATAACATGATTTCACTCATATGTGGTATCTGATTAACAAACTGAACTAACAATAAAATAGAGACAGACTCATTGATAGAGAGGAGGTTGGCAGCTCTCGGGGGGTGAGGTGCAATTAGTGGGTGGAGGGATCAAGCAAAAGAAAAAGGACTCATGGGCATGGACAGCAGTGTGGTGATTGCAGGGTGTAGAGGTGTGTGTGGAAGTGGAAAAGCGTATAAAAGAGATAAATGGTAATGAAAAAATACAAATAAAAACAGTTAAGATTAAAAATAAATAAATAAATGCAAAAAAGCATTTGACAAAATCTCATGTTCATCATGATAAAAAAAACTCAGTATCCTATGACTAGAGGAGAAGTTTCTCAACTTTATAAAAACTATCTACAAAAAATCTACAGCTAACATTATACTTAATGTTGAGAAATTTGAAGTTTTCCTATTAAGATCAAATAAAAGACAGGATATCCCCTCTTACTAAGATATCAGTTCTTCTCAACTTGATCAATATTTTCAATGCAATCGCAGTTGAAATCCCAAGAAGTTATGTTGTAGATATTACCCTACTGATTCATTCTATAGTGCGAAGAGACAAAAGGCCTAGAATAGCCAACAAAATATTGAAGGAGAAGAACAGATCTGGAGAATTAATACCACCTGAATTCAAGACTAAGTACTGATATAAAGCTACAGTAATCAAGACCATGTCATATTGGAAAACAAATAGACAAATAGATCAATAGACTAGAGAGTTCAGAAATAGACCTATGTAAATACAGTCAACTGATCTTTGACAAAGAAGCAGAGGTAATACAATGAAGCCAAACTGTCTCTTTAATAACTAGAGCTAAAATATCTAGACATGCACAAGCAAAAAAATAATAATAATAATAAAAGAACTGACACATCTTAGACCCTTCAGAAGTATTAACTTGAAATGGACCACAGACCTAAGTGAAAAAACACAAAGCTATAAAACTCCTAAAAGGACAACATAGAAGAAAAGCATATGACCTTGGGTATGTCAAGGGTTTTTTAGATATTAAGATACATTCCATGAATAAAATTACTAAAAAGTTAAACTTCATTAAAATGGAAATTTCTACTTTGTGTATGGCAATGTCGAGAGAATGAGAAGGTAAGCTACAGACTGGGAGAAAATATTTGCAAAAAAAAAAAAATATATATATATATACCAGATATTAAATAGCTAACCAACAAATGCAAAGTACTTTTTAAAAAACTCAATAATAATGAAACATTCAACCTGACTAAAATTTGAGCCCAAGATTTTAACAGACACCTCACTAAAGAAGATACACACATGATGACAAATAATCATGTGAAAAGATGTGCCTAACTATATGTCATCAAGAAATACAAAGAAAAGATCAGTGAGATAGTACTACACACCTATTAAAATGGCCAAGATCTCAAATGCTGACAACACCAAATTATGGTGAGGCTCTGGAGCAACATGATCTCTCTTATATGGCTGGTGAGAATGAAAAATGGTATATTTTCTCTGGAAGACAGTTTGCTAGTTTCTCAAAAACTGAATTTTTTTTTTTACCATACAGTTCAACAATAACATGCCTTAGTATTTAATCAAAGGAGTCAAACACGTCACAAAAACACCTACACATGGATGTTTATAGTATCTTTATCCATAATTGCTCCAATTTAGAAGCAACCGAGGTATTCTTCATTAGGTGAAGGATTGATTAATTGTGGTATATAGTGACAACAAAATATATAGCTATAAAAAAGAAATGAGCCATCAATCCATAAAAAGACATGGGAGAGGGGAACTTCAATGTAAAATACTAAGTGAAAGAAGCCAGTTTAAAAGGGCAACATACTGCATGATTCCAGGTATACAAGGTATGCATTCCAGAAAAGGCAAAACCATTGAGACAGTAAAAAGACCAGTGGTTGTCAGTGTCCGGGTATAGGGGAAGGGATGAATAGGAAAAGCACATAGGATTTCTAGGACAGTAAAAATAATCTGTACAATATCATGATTAAAAATATATTACATTAATACTTTCCCAAACCCATATAATATAGTACATTAAGAGTGAACATTGGATTCTAAAAAGCACCAACAAACAATAGAAGTCACAAAAATGGGGAGACAGAGGAAAAAAAACCCATTGAAAGGAAAGGTAGAATCCCCAGAAAAAGTGCTAAATGAAATAGAGAGGAGCAAGCTATCAGATATGGAATTCAAAACATGGATTATGGAGAAGCTCAATGAGCTCAGCGGAAACTACAAGGAACTCCAGAAAAACTACAGGAAACTTGCTGACAATTACACCAGCATGACAAAGGACATAGAAGCTATCACTAAGAGCCAGGAGGAAATGAAGAATATGATCTCTGAATTGAAGAACACAGTAGAAGGAATTAAAAGAAGGCTAGAGGAAGCAGAAGATCAGATCAGCGAGCTGAAAGACAATGTAAACAAAAACTCCCAGACAGTGCAACAAAATGAAAAAAGACTGAACAAGAATGAAGAGGCTCTAAGACAGCTGACAGACAACATGAAACATAAAAATATCCATATCATAGGAATTCCAGAAGAAGAAGAGCAAGAGATAGAAAACCTCTTTGAAAAACTAATGACAGAAAACTTCCCTGATATGAGGAGAGAAAGAGTCATGCAAGTCCAAGAAGCACAGAGGGTCCCAATGAAGATGAACCCCAACAGGCCCACTTCAAGACACATCATAATTAAAATGCCAACATTCAAAGACAAAGAGAGAATCTTAAAAGCAGCAAGAGAGAAACAACTAATAACATACAAGGGAGCTCCAATAAGGCTAGCATCAGATTTCTAAGCAGAAACACTACAAGCCAGAAGAGAATGGCAAAAAATTATTCCAAGCAATGAAAAACAAAGGCCTACAACCAAGAATACTCTACCCAGCAAGACTCTCATTCAAAATGGAAGGCAAAATAAGGAGTTTCCAAAACAAAAGAAAGCTAAAAGAATACATCTCCACCAAACCAGCATTGCAAGAGATGCTAAAGGGTCTGCTTTAAGAAGATGAAGAAACAGAGAGAGACAGAGAGAAACACAAGTACAAAGGGGGAAAATGACAATGAATAAGTACTGAAAGAAAGAAGGAACTTCTACCATTTGCAACAACATGGATGGAACTAGACAGAATTATGCTTAGCGAAATAAGCCAGGCAATGAAAGAAAAATAACCTATGCTATCACCTATTACAGAAAACTAACGAACAACACAAACAAATGAGAAAAATTGAACCAGAGGTATGTAAACAAGAAATTAACTAACAGTAACAAAGGGGGAGATGGGAGGTAGAGAAGGGGGTAATAAGGGGAAGGGTCTAGTCAAAGAACATGTATAAATGACCCATGGACATGGGCAACTGAGTGGGGACTGATGTGGGAGAAGGGGGGGACATGGTGCAGGGAAGCAAGAGGGGAAAAAAGAGGGACAACTGTAATGGAAAATAAAAATATTTAGTGGGGAAAAAATGAAAATATAAAGAATGGAAATGCAGTTCAGCGAATATTAGAAGGACAAGGAATTTCCTTCACACTGTATACTTTTCTCCCTATCTGATCCCTTTAGAGTTTGGCATTCTAAAGAAGTAAGTAATGACTAATAAGACCAGTTGTTAATAGAGATTTTTTTGACTAAGACTTTGACTGGAATGTCATGCCTAAAGGAGACATGCTTGGGCTCTGGTTGTCACCAAAAAGTCCTGAGGAACTGGGATTGACTTTCAAAGGTAATAAAAGCCCACGAGATAAAAGCCCTGGTACCTGGGTTGGACACGCGGTCTGTGGTAATCTTTCCAGGGAAGGAATGAAGGTTGTTTTCCTGAAAGATGGCTAGAAGAGACCTTAAGGCACAATGGAAAACCAGAAGGACTTGGAAAAGACAGGTGTTTACAGGCAAGGCTGAATGCCAGCTATGTGGTTCTGCTTCTGTGCCCTGAAGGGCAGACTGAACGTCACCCTAAATGTTCCTTGCGTAAGTTCCAGCAAAGCAGAACTAAAGATCATAAGTGATCATTTGCTGCTCTTATTATGTTTATGCAAATGAACAGGATAAATTAAAAATGGACTTGATGCAGTCCCTTTAATGACAAGGAGTGTAATATTAGGGAGGAAACTCGTGATTCAAGGAAAATCACCATGCTTAATGGTAGACTATAAAGTAGTGCAGCTCACCGTGTTTAAAGTTTCTTTTCATTTAAAATTTGTTTTCATTTGAAAGTTAAACTATGTCTGTGGTATTACCAAAGATGTTTAATTTACAGGCAAGAAGAATGTCAAATGCCTTGCAACTGGATGTCTTTCCAATAAGACAGTCCTACAAATTTAGAGACTTTTTTGTGGGTTATGTTACATAAATTAACATGTGTTTTCTGTTTTCAAAGGGCATAAGCCTATGATCTCATTACCTGAGTGATTGTCTGTACATATAGGCCTCACTTAATTCTGTCTGCATTGCTGCCTCCTGAGACTCAATGGTTTGGCTGAACTAAGTGGCTGGGTTGGTGAAGAATGGGGTGGGTGGTCTGTGGCCTCCTCTTTAAAACTGGTTTCTCTTTTCTGTCCTAATGGCTTGGACAGAAAGAGCCCAGAGTCTGAGAGGGGGGGAAATCTAAAATATTTCCCTCAGCCCAAACTAAGTATAATGGGCAAAAGGGTTTTGGACAGGTGAGATGTGCCTGGCACACCTTCCTCCAAAGAAGCCCTTCTTTTCCCTAATGTGGGACATTGAAAAACTAATTCCTGTCTTTTGTCGTCTAGTGGTTATGGATTGAATGATGTCTTTTAACCCTTTTGCCAAATCTGTTGCCTCCAGAATACAACAAGTATGCCAGCTTGTTAAAGCAAGCATGCTGTTGTCCAGGGACAGCCAACCAACCTGGAGTCTCCACAATCCTTCCCCATGTGGGAAGGCCACCCTCCCCTTCACACCCCCACTCTTATTAGGGATTTCCAGACCCAAGGGTAGGTAAGACAATGACCATGTCCAGCTTGAAGCAGCTAGAGGAGCTCAAGACCTTCGTCCATTGTCCTTTATAAGATTGTAAAGGGTCTTAAGTCTGAAAGGGAGGGATTGTTATTTTTTATTGTTTAATTAATTAATTAATTAATTTTCTAAAAAGAAGAAGAAGAATATATGAAATGGTGAGGCAGAAGAGCTTGTATGTACGACCCATGGGCATGGACTTGGCGGGGGGGATTGTTGGGTCAGGCAGGGTCCTGGGCAGAGGGGAGCTAAGGAAAAAAATTGGAACTATTGTAACAATATAATCAATAAAATATACTTTATAAAATTACAATTAAAAAAGGTGAACAGTAATGTGAACTTTCAGTGATTATGACGTGTCATTGTAAATTCATCAGTTGTAACAAATGTGCCACTATGTTGGGGGATGCTGATACATAATAGGTAAGTGTGTGGGAGTCCAGGTATATAATGTAAATTTCAATTTTGTTGTGAATCTATTACTGCTCTAAAAAATAAATGCAATAAATATACCCCTCAAAACCCCAAATAGATACCAAGACAGTTCCACTATTAGTCTTTATCAATTAGAGGAAACAACAATATATTTAATTATATTGTAGGAAACAACAATATAATATTTAATTATATTGGAGGAAACAACAATATAATATTTAATTATATTGGACTATTTATGAGATAAGATTAACACTATGAAACTGAATAAATTAAAATAATAAAGAATACCCTTTTAAAACATTGTTTTCAGTGTATGTCATCTTTATAGCTTTATTGCCAACTTAAAAAATAATATAAACTCACATTATTTAATACTAATGATTTTCCAGGCACAGAGATATATTTTACATGTTCTCTTTAATCATTACAGCAAATTAGAGACTACAATTTTTAACATTGTATAATAACATGTGCAAGCCTCTGAACTAGCCAGAGGTCGAGACAAGGAGCACCTTCCTAAGAAAAACCTAATCCCACAGTGTTCACCACTACTGTCTTGTTCTGTAGCATGAGAAGGTTTTATCTGAATTTGGTACAATAAAATAATTAGTGCACAAAGGAAATTTGAAAATAGTCTACTATATAGGAGCTAGCTCACCACTAATTAAAAAATACAGTAGAATTTAAAACCTTATAAGCAAATGACCAAAACATTACTGAAAAGAAAATATACTGAAGTTAATGTTTTCTTTCATACATAAAAGATACTTGTTGCACTAGAAGTACATTTTAACAGTGTAAAAAATAAAAGGGACATCAAAAGTTAAAAAGAAAATGGTAAATTATAAAAAAACAATGAAAACTGAAATAAAAGTGATTGTTACAAATGACTACAATATTTGGTAAATTCTTCAAGATTTCAGAAAATTATGCAAAAGAAAATTTAAAAAGAAAATCAGACTTCTGGCCAAGATGGAGGCCTAGAATGACATGCTCCATCTCCTTCCACAACTAAGAAGGATTATAACTACCGCAAAACCAGAAATAAACAGAAGTTCCAGAAAATAAAGCTACATGGAAGTCCAACATAGGAAGTTATAAACCAGCTGTGGTCATCCAGACGGGTAGGAGGGGCAAGAAACTGCTGTGCTGTTTGTGGTGGCAGCGGGGATAGCAGCGGGACTGCGAGAAACACCAGAGGAGCAATCCCAGCTGCAGTTGAGACCCTGCAGATCACGATTCCAACGCTGGGAAAGGTGGCCCTCCCATTGCCTCGGACAGTGAGACACAGAGGGCGGGGGGATGGATCACGGTCTCCCAGTGGACAATAAGAGCAGGAATCCATCCTGGACCCCCGCCCCTACACAAAGCAGCACAGTGTGGCGAAAAAGGTCGCAGATCTCCACTGGTCACTGGGTAGTGACGAGTGCATGGGGCCCTGTCCCCTATAGCCTGCCCAGGAAGCAAAGCTAAACACAAGACTGTCAGAATGAAGCAGACAATGATTGAAATCCCGGTGACGCAGCTCGCCAGGCAGCAGATGCGGGACCTGACAGACGAACAAATAGGAAATCTTTCTGAGGCTCAGTTCAGATCTAAGTCATAAGGTGGCTTACAGAATTAACAAAAGATTTGGAAAAAGACAGGGAAGGAATGAAAGCTAGTCATACTGAAATGAACAAAAACACATATGAGACAAGTGGTGAGGAAATAAAATGCAGAGATCAAATCAACAAATTGGAACACAGGGAAGGAAAAAACAGTCAACCAGTGCAGAGAGAGGAAACAAAAAGTAAGGAAAGTGAGGAGAGACTCAGAAAACTCTGGGACACCTATAAACGAATGAACATTCAAATAATAGAATTGCCAGAGGGTGAAGGAGAAGAACTAGAAATTGAAAAATTATGTGAAAAAATAATGAAGCAGAACTTTCCTAACTTGGGGAAGGAAATGGACTTACAGGTACAAGAAGCACAGAGAGTTCCAGAAAAACTGGACCCAGGGAGAACCACACCAAGACATATTATAATCAAATTGTCAAAAATTAAAGATAAAGAGAGAATCTTAAAAGCAGGAAGAGAGAAGAAAAGAATCATGTTTAAAGGGGTCCCAATTAGACTATCAGTTGATTTCTCAAAGGAGACTCTGCAGGCAAGAAGGAACTGGCAAAAAATATTCAAAGTAATGAATATCAAAATCCTACAGCCACAAATACTCTATCCAGCAAAACTGTCGTTCAGAATAGAAGGGCAGAGAAAGTGCTTCCAGGACAAAGCAAAACTGAAGGAGTTCATCAGATCCAAACCACTGTTATATGAGATGTTAAAGGGACTGGTTTAGAAGAAGGAGGATCAAAACTATGAACATTAAAATGAAAACTGCATCACAGCAACCAACAACAGAAACTAGGGAATCGAAACAGAGGCAAGCTAAGTAGGCAACAAGAGTGGAAATAGAACTATAGGTATGGGAAGCATATTGGGGGGAGGTCAGCAGGGAGGGGGAAGGGGGAAAGGAAAAGGGAAGGGGAAAAAAGAGGGAGATGGTACAAGAATTAAGAAGCATAGTGGGAGGGAATGGAGTAGACAGAAAGAGGTTTAGAAGAACTATATGCACAACCAATGAACATGGACTAAAAGGGGGTGACAACTGGAGGGAGGGGGGCCACCAGGTAGAGTGAGGCTGAGGGAAAAGAAATTGGGACAACTGTAACAGCATAATCAATAAAACATTTTTTTAAAAGGGACAAATATTAATTTAAATTCAGTGATGACATAGCTCTTAAATTGATGATGCACATTAAAATGCTAATAGATGTCTGAAATAATTAATTCTGTTTTGTATCACTACTGTTTGTCATAGAAATCAGAAATTTTCAATATACAGACTATATCTTTGTTGGTCAAAATGTGTTAGGTGTGTGCACCAAAGGAAAAGTCTGTCTTTCTGATCTTCACCAAAAAATAAAATAAAATAAAAAATAAACACCAAGACAACTTTCATGGGTTAGTAACAGTAGGATGGGGGCAGCTATGATATGAGTGAGTAAAATCCTTTACAAGTGGTGGTGACTGGTAGAGCATTAATTCTGTGTTAGTTCTAAGGTTTAATGACAAAAGAGTCCCTAGAGACACAGTTAGTAAGAAGGGGAAATACAATATCAGCTGCAAGTTAACTTCATTTAAATTTTAAACAAAATGGAGGACCTTAGAGATCTGCAATACAGAGCTTATTAGGTCAAATAATAAAGGATGAATGTGAATAGATGGATGCTTTGTCCTTATCCTTTGATGCCTCAGAACAGGCATCAAAGGATAAGGTGCTATTCTAGAGAGAGTGATAATTTCATCTAATAATTATTAGATACTAGCTTCTGCACTAATATTCTTTTCATAAAATTTTATTTTTAAAACATTTTATTTATTTTTAAAAATAGAAGGGAAGGCGAGAGAAAGAGAGAAGAAGCACCCTCTACTGGGGACCTGGCCTGCAACCCAGGCATGTGCCCTGACTTGGAATCAAACTGGTTATCCTTTGGTTCACAGGCTGGCACTTAATCCATTGAGCCATACCAGGCCATGGCTGCACTAATATTTATGAAAAACAATCACATTTTGAATAAACAGGGATTAGTCAATTCAAAACAAATGTCACTTAGGTAGATGAACTTCAAAAATATTTCTAATAAACATTCTACAAATCATAGAATCAAAGAATCCTGGAATGGGAAGAGAGTATACAGTATTCAAACAGAAGGTGATTGTTTTCAAGTAATAATAATAAGAATACAAGATGTGGCTTAAGTTTGCTTTTGTCACAGATCCATGAATTACTAGCAACTTAAATAAACATGAGTTACAGAATGGTAATGAGAGATTATAGTAAGAACTGATGGTTCTTGCTGTAGCCATATATTGGGTGATATTAGAGTCCTATACAATCCCCACCCCAAAATCTTATCCTATTAAAAAAATACATGAAGGATGGGGCAAAAGTAGGTTTACATTTTTTTTGCATTGAAAATAATACAATAATTAATAAATAACAAGACAAAAATAAACTCTGTGTTTTGCATACTCACAACTGTAAATATACTTTAGTCACACCCTGTATTCAAACAAATGATTTTAATTAAATCACCATTTATTAAGGATAAAAATCTACAACTCTTCTTTAAATATAAATAAAACAATATGCTAAGAAGCTTTAAAAGTTTAAACGTTGGTATTGTATTATGGCAAGGTATAATGGAGAAGCATGGACTCTGAGCTGAGAGACATTTTAGTCTTGGGATGTGGGACTATAGCAAAATAGCTTTTGTGATAATTTGAGGGAGATTACACATCCCCTATTTCAATATTCCTGAGTACTTTCATTTGTTTCCATGTTTAGAAGAGGAAAGCTTTGTAATAGTATATGTTCACTTGTGATTGTATATGTTCTATTTGTGATTAGCATCCAGATCCAGATGGTTTTTTATTTGTTTGTTTTGTTTCATTTTTAGAATTTTTATTAATTTACTTGAGCCAAATTGAAGACAATTGCCAGGAAGCAAGATTTGAAATTCTCCTCAAATGCCAGAATTACTTTTCAGCTGTTTTCACAGGCTCATCTTCATTATTTCATTTCACTCAAAATAGCATGACTTCTCATTTTATACACTAGTATGTTTGTTTTGCATCCTACTGTTTGGTTATCCACTGGTGTATAACAAACTATCACAGAAGCTGGGGTTGGAAACCTGCTGTTTTGCTTGGGGGTCTCCTAACTTGTTGCAGTCAGATGGCTTCTGGGGAGACTCATGTGAGGCTGGAGAATTATGCTCCAATGTTGGTGCCTCAGTCTCTCTTGTTCTTTCTCCATTGAGTCAAAGAACCACTCTCTTTCCATCTGACATTTACACATGGTCTCGGCCTATGTTCTCTTCAGTAATGTAGCCAGGTTTTTTATATGCCTTCCTCACAGGATCCCCACAGTGAGAATCCCAGTAAGCAGCAGCTGATAACTCCCATAAAGACTAGTTTGGAATGTAATTATCATCCCTGAGACAGTTTTGTTTACAGGGTCAGCCTACATTCAACCCAAGAGGGACCAAAGCAGAACATGAATAGTAAAAGATGTATCTTATAATAGGGTTGTAACAGGGAATAAAAACTTTATACCCTGTGACATAGCATAAAACAGAATTAGAATAAGATATACTAACAAAATGATACAAGAATTCACATACCGACAGTTCTCTTACAAGCATATTGCAAGCACCAGCAGTTTCATTTCCTGCTTGTAAAAGAAACGGCCTTGACCATGACTTTAGATGACACGGATTGTCCAACTGCAGGAATTTGGCTGGGACTGATCAATTCCAGGATGCCGACATTAAAGATCCATATCGGGACCAACAAGGACATAATTTGCACGTCCACAGTCTCTCCCTCTGATCTTTTGTTCTGCTTTCCCTCTCCCTCCTTATAAATCCCCTGCTTACACTGAGATGTTAAAATGGGCTTTGAGACTGGAGTCCCCATCTTCCAGGTTGCTGGCACCTGAATAAAAGCTCTTTCCTTTTTTCACCAGCACCTGTCTCAGAGAGTTTGGCTCTCATTGCCGCAGGCGGCCAAACCTGGGTTTCAGTTACCGGGTGATATCTTCAGGGTAACTACCACAATTACTTTACAGTTAAAATAAGAAATTCCTCTATCTTTATAAATAACAAAAATAGTGTTGTGGAGGCTCAGAGATATTTTCATATTACATAATACAGACGGAAAAAGTCTGAAAGGAAAAATTTAAAAGCTGTTTTCTGACCTGTGCTCTACACTCAGACACACCTGAGGAGTTATTTTTTTAATTATCCTTGAAACCCTCATTCAAAGAATTTATAGGAGCACATCAGATCCCACATTCATGAGACATCAGTATAGGTAACTATGTACTAAAACAAGCACCAATACCTTACTGTCGTAACTATTTATTTAGTAATAAGTAACTGTTATCGACAGGATTCCCTTGTGGCCACAAATGGAAGCTAATCATGCACCACTGAGGGGGCTTCAAAAATAGAAAGTTATAAAAGGTGACAGTACCTTGGAGCTGATGACTTCCCTAAACCAATGTAATCCTTTCCCACTCAGTCTCATTTCTCATAACTACAAGTAAGGAGTGACTGGGACATTAGAAAACTCACTAGAAGTTGTGAAATTTATTAAACTATGCTTTTACTTTCTTGATTTGCCAGTCCTGTATTCATTCTCAAATGAAGTAACATTGGTTTGGATAAAGCCTGTTATATTTTTTAGCTTTGTTGTCAATGTGACACCAAGACCACCACTGCTATCTGAGGGTGTGTTTACAAAATTCCACCTATTTTCACCACTCTTCTCACTTTCTCTTTCTCTTGGACATAGGCAGGTAACTAACTCATTAGGTGGAATAATTTTCCTTGAGATAGATATACGTGTAATTGAGAGAATCAGTGTCACTAAATCCTCTTGGATAATGGCTTGGCTATGCTACTTTGAGACAGTATGTGTACGGAAGGGGAAAGGAGTGAACTTCTACATTGTTCACTGCTCCTGTCACTTCGAATCAGGTCTACGTGCCACCAGAAGCAGAACAACTAATCTGGAGTTTATTAGTTTCTATTCTGAAACTGATCAGCTCTGTGAAGCATCTAATTACTACCAACTCAACCAGTTTAGTAAATTTAGAGAAGACATTGCCATTGATGAACCTGCTTCCTTTTCTATGTGGTCAACAGCCAGTATTCATGTCTCCTAGCTTCTTTGCTTCTAAGTTGATCTAAATGATAAAATGAGATGAGAATAAAAATGTGTCAGTTCTTGGGTAAAATAGTAAAAAAGTGAATATAATTTTGCCATTCTCACTTTCATTCCTTATCCCCTAGGCTGTATAATTCTAAGTTAATCTGAAATTACAGATTAAATTTGAGAAAACTTTGGGGCCTAAATTAATTTCTCCTAAAGAACTCCTTCACTGTGAGAGTATCTGATCCTGTAGATCGCTCAGTGTGGATGAAAGAACTGACTCAGAGATTAATTATCTGAGGACAGAGAAGGGTGAGTGTCTTTCAGAGGAGATCACTGATCACTCTTTTCTCAGTCAGGGTTTTTATTGAGTTTTCTATGTGTGGAAATGCACAGGGTAAGCATGCAGACCTCTACCAAATGGTTGGGAGTAATAACAAAGGGAAATATAAATCAGCACAGAGAGATAGGTAGCAAGACTGTGAGGCACCAAGGTATATCATAAAACTCTAGATGTCTCTTAACATAAAGAGTTTGTTTTCACATTCTATTGATAAGAATTTGGGGCTACACAGAGTGGATGGAACAGTCTTCATTAGCTTCAAAGAATACACTGAATTCCTATTCTACTTATAAACCCTCCAACAGTGTGGGACCGGCAGCATGGTATGTGGGGCACATTTGCCAGCTGGTTAAGACTTATAGGCCTGTATTCTGTTCCTGGCTCCACACAGTGGCTACTGCCCTCTGTACCATACATAATGGTCTCCTACGCTTCACATCTACAACATATATACTGTTCTATGCTGGGCAGTCAGTAAAATACATCATTATATAACCTAACTAATATAGAAATTGGTACAAGTAATTGGAGTTTGGTGTAACAAAAATATTAAGTATTTGATCTTGGATTAAGGAGTCAGGCACTGAGTAATAAAAAACTGAAATTAGAGGCTAGAAAGTTAGTGATACATGTTATTTAGGTAAAAATATTTGAATAAAATGTTGTCTATAATAACTTCAGAGGCAAACCTCAAGATTGTAGATATGGCATCTTCTAGCAAAGCAGTTACAATGAAGCTTTAGTATGTAGAGCTGATTTTTAGCCATTTGATAGAGCCCTAAAAGAATTAGATGAGCTCAGGAGAACGGTTCATTTCTCAGCTGACATGAAAATACATTCACAGAATCTAGGAATTGGAGGCCTTAAATGGTTTAAAAAATGTTTAAAATAGAAAATAAAATATTGAAAATGTTGTTTATTGGGAGATATTTTCAGATGTGGAACCAAAAGGAAGTGAATTATCACCACTTACATTCTGCATAGGGTTAACATGATATTAATATTGGGCAGAATTGCAATATCCAGTGCTGTGAGATTTACCCTTGACTTTGGGCTGTGGGGTTAACAAGATACATGATTTAGCAAACATCAGTTTCTTCTCTAATATGATCACAGACTAGGTTCCAAGGTTATTTCCAGATTCTTTTATAAAATGGTACCAATTTCATCCTTCAGGCTTGTTCCTCCTCTTCAGAATTATTTGGCGGAGTGATTGGGACTGGGTTCTAAGCTGTCCGATTGTAGCTTTAGGACTTCTCAAACTAATGATGTTTATCCCTGATTACTAGTTCAGCATTCAGCAAGAATTGCTGCTTCAAGTACTCACCTCTAGCTCATTTCCATGAAGAAAGTTTAAGTTCTCAAATGACCTTGCTCTTCAGAAAGTCTAGTTTCTCTTTGTAGGCTGGTTTACAGGGCATCAATTTTGGACATGTTTTTCTTACCTTTCATTAGGGCTTCAAACAACCCACAGTAAACATAAAGTAAGCTGTAAATATTTCAGAACACCCAAGGAAAAAATCTCTCAAATGTCCTTGAAAATATGTCCATGAAAAATAAAAAATCTCTCAAGGGCTATGGACCATGGGAGGGTTAGGAAGAAGATTAAAAAATGAAACAAACAAACAAAAAAGAAACACACAGCCAGATTCTCAAAAGGAAACTTCTCCACCTATAAATCTGAGAAACAACTTAATGCTTGTCCCACAATATTTCAACATTGAGAGAAATGTAACGTTCTATGAATTGATGTTGACTGAGTTTGCTTACTTTTTCTAAGGGAGAGATTTCATGGAGGCTATCCTGTCATTGGTCTAATATTATAAACTGATTTTGGAATGTGCCAAACTATCTTCTTTATTTTAAAGTTTTCCAGACAAGAACAACTAACTATATCTGTACCTGATGGAGAGGACTATACTACCTCTCAAGGTCTTGTACCTGGACCTTGATTCAGGGACTCCACAGTGCTTTGGCTCCTCTACCTAAAGGTAGGTGATAAGATTTTGCTTTTAAGGGAACACATAATTTTTTAACCCTAAAATAAAATACATTTTTGGGTTAAAGAAGATATGTAATGCCCAAAATTAATATACTTACCTTTATACTAATACAGATGTAAAATATAATTTTAATAATTTTGGAAAATGAATATCCCATGAAAGCAAAACTAACTAAAATCCTCAAAAGTTACAATGTTTCTCTGGTGATAATGAAAGTGAAATGAATATTTGGTGACAAAGATGACAAACTGTGTTAGAGATAGTGGTATGTTTCCAGTAAATATTATTTTTTTTTCATAGTCAAATAAAACTATTATATTGATCATAATTCTTGAATTTAAATACCTCTGTGTAAGTATCACTCCCAATTGAGAGAAAGAGAAAGGAAATTGTTGGTTTCAGCCATGAATAGTTAATTCAGATCACATATGTCTTATCCATATTCCCTCTTCTCCTCCATTCACCAACTCAATGATGCAGACACCCCTGGGACCTCATGTAAAACCACGTGTCCCTGAAAGAATGCACCAAAGATCCCTGATGAGCCACACTGTATTTTGAAGTGAGTATGAAATAATGTTTTATTATGTTAAGTCACTAAGGTTTGAGGTTATATGTTACAGTCTCTAATGCTATGTACCCTAAATAATAACAAGGCAATGTAAATAAATCAGACTATTTTTTGAACTAATCTTCTCAATGAACAGATAATATATTTGTTCATAATACATTTCATGACAAATATTCTCACTTTCTGAATCCTAAGTATACAACCATAAGTAAATACGTGCAAATTATCAAAGATAGATGAGCCATAATAGTTCTTCCTGCCAAACACAGGCTAAAATCTAATTTAAATTTATTAATCTTACTCCTAAAACTAAATAATCTCAAGCATGCACATACACCTTTAAAAATTTCCTATACTGTATATTCACAAAGGAAATAAAGCCATTTTTCCTGCCACAGAATAACCTCTGATATGACTTATTATTTCAACTTGCTCTCCATATATTAAATAGTCTCAAACACACACCTCAAATTTCCTACCCTGTGAGCTTCAGAGCGCCACTTTCCTCTTTCATGCAATGAAAATAATAGTATTCATAGTGATTGTTGTAATTGTAATAGGTTTTAACTTACAAACTATAGGTAAATATATTTTGTAAATTATAGGCACAGAATTAATGTAATTGGCAAAGAAACTTCACTGGCTAGTAAAAGGCAGACCAATCTCTAACAATAGTCAGTATACAACATTCTTAAGTCTTCTATGGGATTAGAAAAAAGATAAAGTGGAGAGGAATTAAAGATAAACTTTGGTGATTTTTTTTTCTTTAATGAAGATTTGTATTATGAAATGGAAATTATATCAAAAATCTGTTCACTACATTAAAAATCCAAGTCTACTATTAAAACTGTAACACAAAAATGTCTATTACAGAAAACATTATGGCCATAAAAGACCAAAAACTCATATTTTACTAAATAGGTAGAAATGAGAAAAAAAATTTTTTCCTTTAATCTGAGACACTAGATATAGTCAAATATTAATGCAGAAAGAAAACCAAACAAAACTGTTTTATGTACCCATTCTTTTTTTATTTTATTTTTTGATTTTTCTATTACAGTTGTCCGATTTTTTCCCCATTGCTCCGCACCACCCAGCCCACCACTTCTCCCACAATCAGATCCCTCCCCGTTGTCCATGTCCATGAGTCATTTATATCCATTTCTTGACTAAACCCTTCCCTTACTTATCCCCCATTTCTCCCTTCCCCCTCCCCGCTATTTACTGTTATTCTGCTCCTTGTCCTATTTAGTTCATTTGTTTATGTTCTTTAATTTCCTGTATTAGGTGATATAATATGGTATTTTTCACTCTTTGCCTGCCTTATTTCACTAAGCATAATTCTCTCTAGTTCCATCCATGTTGTCGCAAATGGCAGGAGTTCCTTCTTTCTTTCTGCTACATAGTATTCTATTGTGTAAATGTACCACCGTTTTTTGATCCACTCATCGACAGATGGGCACTTAGGCTGTTTCCAGCACTTAGCTATTGTAAACAGGGCTGCTATGAACATAGGGGTGCATAAGTTCTTTTGAATTAGGGTATCAGAATTTTTCAGGTATAATCCTAGCAGTGGAATCGCTGGTTCAAAAGGCAATTCCATTTTTAGTTTTTTGAGGTAATTCCATACTGTTTTCCATAGTGGCTGCACCAATCTACATTCCCACCAACAGTGCAGTAGGGTTCCCATTTCTCCACCTCCTCGCCAGTACTTGTTGTTTGTTGATTTGTTGATGATGGCCATTCTGACTGGTGTAAAGTGATATCTCAGTGTGGTTTTTATTTGCATCATCCTGATGGCTAATGATGTTGAGCATTTTTTCATGTGTCTATGGCCCTTCTGTATGTCCTCTTTAGAGAAGTGTTTGTTCAGTTCTTTTGCCCATTTTTTAATTGGGTTGTCTGTTTTCTTGATGTTGGCCCATATAAGCTCTTTATATATTTTGGAGGTCAGTCTCCTGTCTGTGATATCATTGGCAAATATGTTTTCCCATATGGTTGGTTTCCTTTTCATCTTGCTGATGTTTTCTTTAGCTGAGCAGAAACTCTTTAGTTTGATGTAGTCCCATTTGTTTATTTTTTTCCTTTATATCTATTGCGTTAGGAGATGTATCCGTGAAAATATTGTTATGTGGGATATCTGAGATTATCCTGCCTATGTTTTCCTCTAGGACTTTTATGGTGTCACAGTTTACATTTAAGTCTTTGATCCATCTTGAGTTTGTTCTTGTGTATGGTGTAAGTTGGTGGTCTAGTTTCATTTTTTTTACACGTCCCTGTCCACTTCTCCCAGCACCATTTCTTGAAGAGATTCTTCTCACTCCATTATATGTTCCTTCCTCCTTTATCAAATATTAGTTGACTGTATATTCCTGGATTTATTTATGGGCTCTCTATTCTGTTCTATTGATCTATATGTCTGTTCTTATGCCAGTACCAGACTGTTTTGATCATAGTGGCTTTGTAGTATTGTCTGATGTCTGGTATTATGATTCCTCCTGCTGTGTTCTTCAGTCTCAAGATTGCTTTTACTATTCGGGGTCTTTTTTGGTTCCATAAAAATTTTTGGAGCATTTGTTCTAGGTCTGTGAAATATGTCATTGGTATTTTAATAGGGATTGCATTGACTCTGTAAATTGCTCTGGGTAATATGGCCATTCTGATGATGTTGATTCTTCCCATCCCTGAACATGGTATTTGCTTCAATGTTATGTAATTTTCATAGTACTGGTCTTTTATCTCTTTGGTTAAGTTTATTCCTAGCTACTTTATTTTTCTTGTTGCTATAGTAAATGGTATTTTCTTTTTTGTTTCTGTCTCTGATATTTTATTGTTGGTATACAGAAATGCCTTAAATTTCTGCATATTTATTTTGTACCCTGCTATTTTGCCAAATTCACTTATTATATCGAGTAGTCTTTTAGTGGAGTTTATAGGGTTTTCTAGGTATACTATCAGATCATCTGCAAATAATGAGAGTTGTACTTCCTCTTTTCTAATTTGGATGCCTTTTATTTCTTTTTCTTGTCTGATTGCTGTGGCTAGAACTTCCAAGACTATGTTGAATAGGAGTGGAGAGAGTGGATATCCTTGTCTTATTCCTGATTTCAGGGGAATGCTTTCAGTTTTTGTCCATTGAGTATGATGTTGGCTTCAGGTTTCTCATATATAGCCTTAATTATGTTAAGGTATGCTCCCTCTATTCCCATTTTGCTGAGTGTTTTCATCATAAATGAGTGTTGTACTTTATCAAATGTTTTTTTCTGCTTCTATTGATATGATTGTGTGATTTTTGTCTTTTATTTTGTTTAGGTAATGTATTATATTTATTGATTTGTGAGTATTAAACCATCCTTGCATCCCTGGGATGAATCCCACTTGATCATGGTGTATGGTCTTTTTGATGTGTTGCTAGATCTTCTTTGCCAATATTTTGTTGAGAATTTTAGCATCTATGTTCATCAGTGATATTGGCCTGTAGTTTTATCTCTGTGTTGTGTCTTGACCTGGTTTTGGGATTAGGGTAATACTGGCTTCATAGAAAGAGTTTGGGATTTTTCCCTCTCCTTGGATTTTTTAGGAATAGTTTGAGAAGGATAGGAGTTAGTTCTTCCCTAAATGTTTTGTAAAATTTGCCTGTGAAGCCATCTGGTCCATGTCTTTTGGGTGCCGGGAGATTTTTGATCACTGTTTCAATTTTCCTCTTTGTTATTGGTATGTTGAGACTTTCTACTTCTTCTTGATTCAGTTTTGGAAGGTTGTATGTTTCTAGAAATGTGTCCATTTCTTCTAGGTTGTCAAATTTCTTGCCATATAGTTGTTTGTAGTAATTTCTTACAATCGTTTGTATTACTGTGGTATCAGACATTGTTTCTCTTTTTTTATATGATTTTGTTTATTTGGGTCTTCTCTCTTTTTTTCTTGATGAGCTTGACTAAAGGCTTGTTGATTTTGTTTATTTTTTTCAAAGAACCAGCTCCTACTTTTGTTGATCTTTTGAACTGTTTGTTTGGTCTCTATGTCATTTGATTCTGCTCTGATCTTGATGATTTCCTTTCTTCTTCTTGCCCTAGGCTTTGTTTTTTGTTGTTGTTCTAGTTCTGATAGCTTTAGAGTTAGATTCTTTATTTGAGATTCTTCTATCTTTTTCAGTAATGCCTGTACTGCTATGAACTACCCTCTTAGGACTGCTTTTGCTGTTTATTTTGGTTTTCTTTAGTTTCCAGAAATTTCTTGATATCTTCTTTGATGTCATTGTTAACCCATTTATTATTTAATAGCATGTTATTCATTCTCCATGAGTTTGGATGTCTTTGATGTTTTTCTCTGAGGTTGATTTTTAGTTTCAAGGCATTGTGGTCTGAAAAGATGCTTAATATGATTTCAATTTTCTTGAATTTGTTGAGGCTTGTTTTGTGTTCAACCATGTGGTCTATCTTTGAAAATGTCCCATGTGCCTTTGAAAAGAATGTATATTTTGCTTCTTTGACATGAAATTTTCTATATGCATGAGTTAAGTCCATGTGGTTTAGTGTGTTGTTCAATTCCTGTATATCCTTGGTGTTTCTTTGCTTTGAAGATCTGTCTATTGTTGATAATGGAGTGTTAAAGTCCCCTATTATGAGTGTGTTGGCTGTTAATATCCTTCGTTTGGTCTTCCATTTTCTTTATGTACTTGAGTGCTCCTGTGTTGGGTGCATATATGTTTATCAGTGTTATATCTTCTTGATGGATTGTTTCCTTGAGTATTATGAAATGTCCTTCTCTGTCTCTTTTTATTGCCCTTGCTTTAAAATCCAGTTTGTCTGATATGAGTAATGCTACCCCACATTTTTTTTCATGTCCGTTTGCTAGTAATACTTTTTTTGTATCCCTTTACTTTCAGTCTGTGTAAATCTTTTGTTTTGAGGTGTGTTTCTTGTAGACAGCAAATATGTTGGTCCTGTTTTCTTATCTATCCCGTTACCCTATGTCTTTTGATTGGAGCATTTAATACATTTACGTTTAAGGTTATTATTGACATGTATTTATTCATTTCTCTTTGTACCTGTGTTCTTCTCCTCTTTTTTTCTTGTTTTTCTTAAAACATTCCCTTTAGCATCTCTTGCAATGCTGGTTTGGTGGAGATGAATTATTTTAGTCTTCCTTTGTCTGAGAAACTCCTTATTTCACCTTCCATTTTGAAGGAGAGCCTTGCTGGGTGAAGTATTCTTGGTTGTACACCGTTGTTTTGTATTGCTTGAAATATTTTTGACCATTCCCTTCTGGCTCGTAGTGTTTCTGTTGAGAAATCGTTCGATAGCCTTATCGGAGCTCCCTTGTATGTTATTTGCTATTATTCTCTTGCTGCTTTTAGGATTCTCTCTTTGTCTTTGAATGTTGCCATTTTAATTATGATGTTCCTTGGAGTCGATTTTTTGGGGTTCTTTTTCATTGGAACTCTCTGTGCTTCTTGAACTTGCACAACTTTTTCTCTCATCAGGTTTGGACAATTTTCTGTCATTACTTCTCCTATCAGCTTTTCTATTCCTCATTATTCTTCTTCTCCCTCTTTTATTCTAATGACTCGGATATTATTTTTCTTCATGCTATCTTGTAATTTCCTTACATCTTCTTTGTACTTTTTCAATCTTTTTTCATTTTGTTGTATTGTCTGGGAATTTTTTTCTATATTATCCTCTTAACTCACTGATCTGATCCTCTGCTTCGTTTAGCCTGCTTTTGACTGATTCTACTGTGTTTTTCAGTTGAGAGATTGAATTCTTCATTTATTCCTGTTTCTTCTTAATAGTTTCTGTGTCCTTTTTTATGTGCTGTAGTTCTCTGTAAGTTCCCTGTAATTTTCTTCGAGCTGTTGATAACTTCCTTGGAGGTTGTCGTAGTTATTTTTGAGGTGTCGAGTATATTGAGCTTCTTCACCATCATTGTTTTGAATTCCATGTCTGACATTTGTTCTATGTCTATTCCATCTACCTCTCTTTCTGGGGATTCCTCTTTTCTTTTCATTGGGAGGTTGTTACTTCATCTTACCATGTTGGATTCTTCTTGTTTTTTTTTTGTTTGTTTGTTTTGTTTTGTTTGGATTTGTCTGCTCTGACTTTCCACCTTTGTGGTATGAGATTCTTTATAGGAGATCTGGGGGTTTCAGTCATGCAGTCTCTTTGATCTCCTGAGCCTGATGTTCTTGGGGTACCCTTTATGTCATTTGTTTATGCTGTCTGGTTATATTTCAGATGTTCTTTTGTGGGATCTTTCCTCTGGCTAGTTGATTGAGAGTCACTTTGTTCATTTTGTCTTCAGTTATTCTGTGGATTTGCTGTTAAAAACATAAACACACTGCCCAGGCAGGAAACCCACACCCTCATTAATATCCCCCACCCTCTATCCCGCTATTGTCAGCAAATGAGCCAGTATTAATATAAATGTAGGGAGATTAGGGCTTTTATACTATAGGAAGAATAGATAAAAGTTGTTTTTAAAGAGGAAACATATGATTTTTGAGAGAGGGAATGATTGATTAGTAATAGTATCAAGTAGT
Source organism: Furipterus horrens (assembly GCF_987537825.1). Classification (NCBI taxonomy): domain Eukaryota; kingdom Metazoa; phylum Chordata; class Mammalia; order Chiroptera; family Furipteridae; genus Furipterus; species Furipterus horrens. The sequence goes on along the minus strand of NW_028327174.1, from coordinate 126,940,853 downwards.
GTCGAGACTATGCAAAACAGTAGGTAATATTTACATTGTGAATAATAATAAAAGAAAAAGAGAGAAGAATGCAGAATATAGCAAGAAAGTGGAATTGTATAGTATTAGACTGATATAGTAGTTAAATTCTATTTATTTAGTGTGAAATGGAGGCTAAACAAAACAGACATGCAAATAAACCAAAATTTAAGAGGAAAGATGAGAAGGAGAGATGGTATGAAACAAATTAAAGAGATAGTTTTTTTTTAAATTGTAAATAAAAATTAAAATTAAAAAATAAGAAATTTAAAAAAAAATAAAATAAAATACAAATAAAAACTAAAATAGAAATAAAATTTAAAAAATATATATACAAAAGGAAAGTTTTTACTCAGTTCAGCTTTTATGTGTCGTCTTCTTTTTCTGGATCCACAGCTGGTTAATGAGGTGAGCCAGAGTTTCCTGATCCTTGCAGCAGCGGTGTGTGCCTGCATGCTGTCTTGCTTGTGTGCCCGGGTAACTCCCTCATGCCTGTGGTGCCCAGTGCATTCATTTGGCGCCTGTTTGGAGCCGGCCGAAGTGTTCTTGCACTTGTGCGCCCATGCAAGCACAAGGCAGCCCGAGAGGTAGCCTCAGTCCTGCCGAGCCGCACTCTGGGAGTGGTCTCTCGCCTCTTAGGGCAGGACATCGGACACTTGTCCACAGTGGAAGTGAGTGTCTGTGAGTCGCTGCCGCCCGCTGTTCCCACGCTGCAGCCGTCTGTCATTCCCGCACCCGCCTGGGTGGGCACGAGCAGAGCTAGCGCAAGTGGGCTGTGCTCCGGCCTGGCACCCACTGGGGCTTGCCAGGGGTTTCTGTGCACAGTCTTCTGCATGCCCAGCGGGCCCTCCCTGTGCCCTTTGGGACACTGATCTTATGTCTATTGGGGTGTGTCTGAGGGGCACCCAGACACATGGCCGGCGACCTGGTGGCATGCCCGGGACAGTGTATGAGGGCACTTCCCTGTGCGTGCCAGTGCTACCCAAGGGGAGGGTTGGGGAGTGGGTGAGTGCACTTCTGCACCTGCGTTCCTCAAGAATGTCCTATCACCCCCAAACTTTCCTCCCCTCTGAGCAGTACACAGGAGAAAAATAAAAATAAAGGAAAATCACATTGTCACATGCACAGCAGTATGCTGTTTCTTGTCTTTCAGTGCCAGATGTCACCTGGCCCACTCCTGGCTCTGCCAGCGGGTAGAGATTCTCTCTCATTTGGATTCCTCTCTGGGGAAGCTTGAGGTCGCTAAAAAGTCTTTTTGTACTTCCAGCCACAGCTCAGGGAGCCACCTCACTCAGAAATCCCATCTCATCCCCTTTTCCTCTGCTATCCTCACCAACAGGTCATTCCCAGATGGTTTTCTCTAATCCAGCAGTGCCAAGACTCAACTCCTGCCAGTGTCCAGCTGCTCACCAAGCTATTCTGTCTGCAATTAGTCCAAACTACAGACGGGTCTCGGGAGCCAGAAAGCTAAGCCTCCCCTCACTCCTCTGCCATCTTCTCTACAATCCTATGTCTCTCTTATTTTCCATTTTACAGAGGATCTAAGTAAAATTCAGAAATAATAATTATTTTTCTTAATTTTATTTGGTAAATTCACAAATGCCTATGTGCCAATACTGTTAAACTACACTGATGGGTAACCAATGAACTTCAAACAAGGTGAGACAATGAGAGTAAGCGTGAGGTGTTATCTTGAATAGGCTGTATTCTATAAAATTATTCCTCAAAATATAATGTCATGAAATAAACATTAAAGATTTATTTAAACCTGTGAATGTTGCATGTGTTTCTATTTGAATAGTTTCAAATTCCACATGTGTTAATTTTTTTGTTTTATTTTTATTTTATTTTATTATTTTTCTATTATAGTCCCATTTTTTCCGCCATTTCTCCCCACTGTCTTGCCTACCTCCCTGCTCTCCCACAGTCAGTCCCCAACCTGTTGTCCATGTCCATGGGTCATTTATACTCATTCCTTGACTAGACTCTTCCCTTTCTTTTCTCCCTTTTTCCATTCCCCCATTCTCTCGGCTCACTGTCAGTCTGTTCTTTGTTTACATGCCTCTGTTTCTATTTTGCTCATTTGTTCATTTTGTCCATTTTGTTCATTAGGTTCCTGTATTAGGCGAGATCATATGGTATTTGTCTTTCATTGCCTGGCTTATTTCATTAAGCATAATACTCTCCAGTTCCATCCATGTTGTCTCAAAATGTGGAGTTCCTTCTTTTTTTTTGCTACATAGTATTCCCTTGTGTAAATGTACCAGTTTTTTGATCCACTCATCTACAGATGGGCACTTAGGCTGTTTCCAGCACTTGGTTATTGTAAATAGCACTGCTATGAACATAGGGGTGCATAGGTTCTTCTGAATTAGTGGTTCAGGATTCTTTGGGTATAATCCTAGCAGTGGAATCACTGGATCAAAAGACAATTTCATTTTTCATTTTTTGAGTTTTTGATTAATATTGGGAAAAATAGATTTTCTGTAGATTTCTTCAAATGTGCGTGTTACCAGAGTATTTTATTTTTTTAAGTTAAAATCTGATTTATATATTAGATGGCCAAGCTAGATGGGAAAAAGTTTTTATTATTCAAAATAAAATATAAAATAATACATGCTATCATTTTTTCCTGACTCCAACAACGAAGAGTCACCACTGGGTTAAAAAAAAAGTATTGTGATTTAATACTATTTTTATTTAAAAACTTCATAATAATTTCAAAAGGAAATATATTATTATTCAAAAATTTACTTTGGAATTATTTTAAATATTTTACAATAATGTTTGTGCATGTACATAAGTAAAAATTTATTTAAATTTCCAACTACTGGATACATATTAAGCAGTAAATATAAAAACACCTGGAATTTTATTCACCAATAATGAAGAACTTATGATGTTTCCCTCAAGCTTATTCATTTAATATGTACTTATCTCCAAGTTCAAAGCTCAAACCAAATAGATTTTTTCTGTGAATTTTAGTGTAATGGCATAAATTATTGCTTATTATTCCTTTTTTATAAATGAGCGATAACTACATAAAAACTCTAAGAAAAACAAAGTGCTGGAAAAGTGAATATAAGTAACTTTAAATGAAAGAAAAAAAACAATACTGGGGTATTTCAAGAAACACAAAAAACTGAACAACCATTGTTGAGGAATGATTAGAACTAGTTTATCCTTGGAGACTTTAAAAAGAGGTATTCCTGGATATTTCAAGAAGTCTCTTATTTCAAATCTCTATGTTCTTGAAAATATTATTGGCATAACATGGATCCATCTGTCTACTCTCAGACAAAATAACATGGATGCTTGGAAACCATTCCAATGTTGAATGGAGAAAACCCAAAATAGCAAAACTAAGCATACATTTCAGTATATGTCTGTTATAGATATCCAACACAATGGGGGAAGGAAAACAACTCTACACATTTAAGTCTCTGGAGTTTGCATATATGGAAGAGATAATTTTGTTCAGCTCTTCTAATTTGTCTAAGTATGTAGAGATAAGAGCATATTCAATATTGACTCATTCATTAGTCTACTATCCATGAAATAATTTCAATTTGGCTTGGAAGTAGTATGGTAAATTAAGTATCCCAATATATGGTGACAAAGATTTTTCAAGGTTGAAACATTAGCACAATTATATGGTAGCATTTGAATAACTTGGATAATTATTTCCTTGAATGAGTCGGTTAATGTATGGGTATGTTCTTTCATATATCTTACATTTCAATACATGGTATAGAAAAATGGTAGGAACAAAAATTGACCTATGAGACTCATTTATAATGTAAGAAAATGTTTACTATTCAACTGATACTTTAGATTTCATGCCACTGATAAATGACATTGAGGTTCATTTTGTTTAAGTGGACTGTGATTAGAGCTGTGACATCAATTATTCTACTGCTTCATAATTATTACAAAATTTAAATGAATTTACTAATTCTTAAGCCACAACTTTAGTAGACTGTTGGCATTTGAGGATGTTGTTCCAGCTTTGGCACATTTTTCGTTTAAAAAATGTAATTTTCAAAATCTCGATGGAAAATATTTTAGTTATTGAATAGTCACAATTATGTGTCCTTTTTAATACTATGAAAGCTAAATAACATTTTTATAATCCTAAATATCATTCTATATTTTTATTAAGATAATATTAAGTGGTCATCATACACATTCTTCTTAACATTTCAACACACTTAATAGTATAGCTATCTTTGTACCAACTGACAGAATCTATACATACAATGTCTATTTATAACTCTATCTCTTTACTTAACATAAAATTAACCATTTTAAAACATACAATTAAATGGAGTTTATTACATTTACACTTTTGTAGGACCATCGCCACTATCTTTCCAGAACATTTTTATGACCCTAATGATAAGCCTGTACCTAGGAAAGAGTCACTTCTATTCACTGTTCCCTTCAGTTCTTGGAAAACAATAACCTGTTTCCTGTCTCTATATATTTGCATATTCTAGGTATTTAATATACATGGAAAACAGAGGATGTGTGGCATTTTAAAATATGGCTTCTGTTGCTTAGCATGTTTTTTTTTAAAGCAAATAAAAAAAGTACTTGATGTTGAAATTTGAACATCATTTTTTAGAAATTAATTTAATGGTGAGAAAAGATCTAGTATATATAATATAGTCAGTTGATAAAAAAATACGTTTACTCTAAAAATCCTTTTGTGTGTGTGAGGAAGTAGAGAGAGAGAGAGAGAGTAGTTTTGATTTTATCTCTGATACTAATAGATGTCCTTGCTGTCAATGTCATCTTGGAATTAATTTAATTTTTTTTCTCATTCTCACTTTTATACTAACCAAGCAATCAGAAAATAGCAATTCGCTTTCATATGGGGGATAGGTGGTGGTAAACAAAGGAAGGGAGAATGGGGACAAAAAGAGTCTTTGCTTGGAGCAGTGGGCACACGTTGCACTTTGTAGATGATGTTTTGTTGAGCTGTACACTTGAAACCTGTATGATTTTGTGAACCAATGTTCCACCAATAAAATCAATAAAGAATAAAATGAATAAAATAAAATAAAGTAAAATGCAAGGCAGGGAGGGAAGAGAAATATGTAGATGTGAGATTTTGAGGTTTTAAATACTGAGAGAAGGGCTTTGAACATTTTCTGGTTGGCTATTGAAGGAATTTAAGTTGCAGGTAGTTCTCAACTGAACTCATTTGAGCCTCACCCTCAAACACCCCTCCACATCCCCCACCACCACCACAAGCCCCTGAGGAGTGGTCCCCTGACTAATGTAGGACCATCAGCAGATTAACTTTCACTTAAAGGGGTTAAGCCCCTTTCCAGTGGAGCAAACTTCACTATGGTTACACATAGTTTGCAGAGGAAGGTCTGCCCCTAATTTGTCAAGATTTGTGGTAGAATTGGTTGGTGGCTCTTATGAATCCTTGGGCAGGTGCCCCAAATGCAAGACTAGTGTTTGCCATGCCCAGAACACAGGCACAGCTGCTCTGAACAGAAGCCTCCAAACACAGTCCTCCGAAGTGAGAGGGGCACCATAACGTGGGGGATGGAGGCAGGTGTTTTGACTGAGTAGATGTTTCTTTCTACAAATATCTAGTGCTATACCCCATAACACTAATGTTTTGATTGGAGGGTGGGGGCCCAGGTACTCAATATGAACGGAGGGCTGTAAGCATAGCCAGTCATTGCAGATACTGTGCTATATCCCCATCACTTTACCTGTGGGCTGGATGGTTGGGCTGCAAGTGATTTGATGGCACATGGTAACACAGTGGCCTCTCAACACAGGTGCGACATTTTTCCCTGTGAGTGTTTTGGGTGGAACCCAGTGTACTGAGGGAAAGTGGGGATAACAGATTCTCCCATCATGGGAGGGATGGTGTACCCTCCCATTGCATCACCTGCATTCTGCACAGGTGGGTTCCAGGAACTTGGAAATGAAGAAACTACAGGTGTGTCTAAACATGGGAATGGTGCTGGAATTTGCATCTATAATAAATGTAGCCAGGACAGCACCTAGTTGTCTGATAAAAGGTGGAAAAAGACATACCTTAATTCTCCATCATGGTGGCTGTTGGAAGTGCAGGAGATTATCCATGTCTGGGTGGGCTGTAGGTGCACTGATGGCAAGTATGAACACTAGCACCTCCAGTCATGGGAATGGTGTTACACTCTCCCATCACAACACCACCAGTGTTATGGACAGGTGGGCTACAGGTGATCCAATCTAAGGTGGAACTAGTGGTGTATCCAAGCACTGGGGTGGCGCATGCTCCACCTTCTGCAGCAGCCATGCTGGGCCAGATGGATCCCTGGTTATGTGGTTGCAATGAGATCCAGGAACAGTGCTGTGTGCCTTCCTCAGTCCAACTCAAAAGCTGATGCTCTGGATGCCTGTGAATAGAGGGACCTGGGATGGACATACTGACCCCATAGCTCCCACCATCCATGGGAGCGGCAGGACCCAGAACCACAAGTGGGACTGCAGCTGTACTGGCTAATAGTGAGCTATTGTCCCCAGTATTAGGCATCTTGGTGGCAACTTTAGTGCCATAAGAGGTAGTGCAGTGCTAACAGGAGTACTGGGGAGAGAGGTTCTTTTCTGCTGACCAGCATGGGTCCCTAAGGGGGGTGAGGTGTGGTTTGGGGGTCAATGGGATGGTTTGAGGTAGGAAAGTGGCTCTTCAATGTGAGTGAACTGGTGGAGGGACTGCAGGGTGCCTGTGATCCACACTGTATTGGATTTGGTAAACTGGCATGAATTGTATATTACTTTCTGGAGAAGGTATGATTGTGGCAGCATAGCAAGAGGGAGTTGTGTCCATTTCATTGTCATCATCATCAACTAAGGTCAGCTGAGAAGTCAAATCTGCAGATCGCCTGGCTGCGATGGTAGCAGAGACCTGCCTAGTTTGAGTGGCTGGGGCAGGGTATCTGCAATCGCTGAGCCAGGTGGAGAAAAAGAAGAAGCAGGTTAAGTGGTACTGCCTTCAGCCATGACCTCTGTTTTGTCCTCCAAAGTCTTTTTGCCAAGATTTTTTGTCAATAGCAAGGCAAGGAAACTTAGGATGTGGGGGCATCTCACCTTGATCCCACAGCAGTGGTGGCAGTGGCAACAGGAGGGGCGTGGAAAGTTTTCTTTTCATGGGCTTCCCGCTGGCAGAGGGTACTGGAGAAATGCTCCGTAATGCCTTATCAGCATCAATCTCCTTATACAAAGTCCATGAACCTGGAAGATGGGCAGATGGCCTTGACCCAGCACTTTCTCTGTGGATCTTCTACAAGAAGTAAGGACTCCCTTAATCTCCAGGGGCATGGATGTAAGTAGTAGATCCCCACTTTTATGGGGGCTGCTCTGGTCACTATATTCATTGTTCTGCACTTGATTGTCTTCATTCTTTGTCATCCCTCTTGGGGACTCTTCTTGGACCTTCATCTCCGTCTCCATTGGAGAAGGAAGTGGGACAGTACTGGATGGTCCTGGCTTCTCAGCCTTTATTCCCTGCACAGGTGGCAAACACTGGAGAGAAAATCTGTCCCCTGGAAGAGAGATATAGAGTGTTCTTGAGGGTACAAACATCCTAGAATTGTGAGCAGATAACACTGCTTCTTTGGAGGGTCCTTCCAGTTCACCAAGGGGAGAAACCCCCCGAGGGAAGCGTGTGGTCTGAGGGAGAGAACACTGCCTTCTTGGCACAGTGTACAAGCCAGATGCTCCAGATGCATGATGCTGGTGACACAAGCTGTGATCAGGGCTTACGGCAGGTGCAGGAGCAGCAGGGTGGTTGCAGCCAGGCTGGGCATCATCCCAGTGAACAGGAAAAACCACTGGGTGATGGCCGCCAGTGAAGGGATGGCAATGGCAGCGGTGGAATAACTGATTAAACTTAGAAAGAAAATCGCCCATTTAGAGTGACTTATGTGCCAACAAACCAAGAATAGAGTAGAAACTGGCAGAGCTTCTCCTTTGCTTCCTCCTACTCTGGGGCTCTAGCGTGCACTGAAATGATTTTAGCCAGAAGGTTCTGATGTCTACATGGAAACTTCAACAGATTCAGCATGTGGGAAGGGAGAGATCAAAAGGCAAGGGGCAGGTCTCAGTGAATGACCAATCCCTTCATGACTTCCTAGCACCTGTAGCCCTCCATGAGGGGTCTGTTCCAGACCATTGGGACCCTACCTGCCAGAACTTGCCCTTCCTGTCTGCTGGATCTGCAAGTGATTCTGTGCCTTTCCCCTATTCCAGGAGGCCAGAAAGCCATTGCTGATGCCATCCAGATCCTGCCTGGATGTGGTCCACCTTCTCCAGGACCTCCCCACTCCCAACCAGCTTCTCTGTGAGGCCTAGAGTCAGGTACACTTTCTGCATGGTTGCACTGGCTGCCAGCCTTATCAGCCAGGTGTCAAAGTTTTTGAGGAATGGACCTGGAGCCTTGACCTGACTGGGTGCTGTACCCCACGACAACCCTGAGAAGAGCTAATAGCTAGTAGGGATTGAAACCAAATTCACTGAATTATTAATGAATAAAAAGTGTTTTCCCCAGTTGCTTTCTTTGTGGGGAAATAACTTTGTCCTTGTCCAGGAATGGGGAGGACACAGGAGAAGCATCCCTGCTGTGACTTCTGTGTCTTTTGAAGCTGACACAGCAGTCACAGCTTTTAAAAATGCCCAGAGAACACAGTCAATTACATCTGCTGACTTGTCCTTTTCATTTGACCCTTTGAACGGATGAACGGACTGGTTCATAAAAGAAATAGTTGAAGTGTTCTTTGCTTTGGGGGCTTAAAACCTTCTCTTTTGATCTCAGCCTTGTAATTAATTTTGGCCATGTATAATATTAATTTAATAATCATCTGCTTTTGAACTTTAGGCATTAAGTCGTGTTTTAATGTAATATTTGTGAGCATTGTTTAACTTTTAACCACAAAAACAATAGAGTACAAGACAGCAATGATGAATAGATAGATTTAATGTTACATTAAGTTGCCAATTAAGTTTCCCCAAAGTGAGGAAATTTAATTATATTTTTATCAGCAACACTAAGTACTATGAAATCCTATATAGTAAATAACAGACAATTGATTAGAAAAACCAAACTTGATTTAACCATCTGTTTTTCTAAAATACAAATGACTAAATAGTAAATTAAATAAATATGATTCTTTTTTATGCACTTCTGTCTGCTATAATTTATTAAAACCCTTTGAAACCAAACCAAACCAATAAAAAACATTGAATACAAGAGAGTAGAGAATTTGAAAAACTATGTGTTACTATTGACATAATGGATTTCCTAATTCCACTATTACTTTAGGCCATTTTTCCTTTAGACATCAAACTATGTGAGATATCAAAATCCCCTTGTATTTAATCTAATGTGAATTGGAGTTTTGAGGAGGTAATTACTTCTTTTTTTTAAGTATATTCTATTGATTATATTGTTACAATAGTTCCAAATTTTCCCCTTTGCTATCCACCACCCAGCACCCACTCTCACACAGCAATGTCCCCCCTAAATCCATGCCCATGGTTTGTACATCCATGCCCACTTCACCCTTTCATATATTCTTCTTCTTTTTTTACTAAATAAATGATTAACTAATTATTTTAATAATAAAAATAACAATCCCTCCCTCTCAGATATTAAGACCCTTTATAATCTTATAAAGGACAATGGGCGAAGGTCTCAAGCTCCTCTAGCTGCTTCAAGCTGGGCATGGTCGTGGTCCTACCTACCCTTGGGTCCAGAAATCCCTAATAAGAGTGGGGGTGTAGAGGGGATGGTGGCCTTCCCACATGGGGAAGGATCGTGCAAACTCCAGGTCAGTTGGCTGTCCCCGGACAATGGCGTGCTTGGTTTAACAGGCTGGCATCCTTGTTGTATACTGGGGGCAACAGATTTGGCAAAAGGGTTAAAAATCATCATTCACTCCATAACTACTAGTGACAAAAGGCAGGGATTAATTTTTCAATGTCCCACATTAGGGGGAAAAAAACGGGGCTTCTTTGGAGGAAGGTGTGCCAGGTACATCTCACCTGTCCAAAAGCTTTTTGCCCATTATACTTAGTTTGGGCTGAGGGAAATATTTTAGATTCCCCCCCTCTCAGACCTCTGGGCCCTTTTGGTCCAAGCCATTAGGATAGAAAAGAGAAACCAGTTTTAAAGTGAAGCCCAAAGACCACCCCATTCTTCACCAACACAGCCACTTAGTTCAGCCAAACCATTGAGTCTCAGGAGGTAGCGCAGCAGACAGAATTAAGTGAGGTCTATATGTACAAACAATCACTCAGGTAATGAGATCATAGGCTTATGCCCTTTGAAAACAGAAAACACATGTTAATTTATGTAACATAACCCACAAACAAGTCTCTAAATCTGTAAGACTGTCTTATTGGAAAGACATCCAGTTGCAAGGCATTTGACATTCTTCTTGCCTATAAATTAAATATCTTTCATGATACCATATAGCTTAACTTTCATGTGAAAACATATTTTAAATGAAAAGAAACTTTAAAGACGATTAGCTGCACTACATTATAGTCTAGCACTGATCGTTGTGATTTTCCTTGAATAATGATTTTTCTCCCTAAGATTACCCTCCTTGTCATTAAAGGGACTGCATCAAGTCCATTTTTATTTATCCTGTTCATTTGCATAAACACAACAAGAGCAGCAAATGATCACTTATGATCTTTAGTTCTGCTTTGCTGGAACTTACGCAAGGAACATTTAGGGTGACGTTCAGTCTGCCCTTCAGGGCACAGAAGCAGAACCACATAGCTGGCATTCAGCCTTGCCTGTAAACACCTGTCTTTTCCAAGTCCTTCTGGTTTTCCATTGTGCCTTAAGGTCCCTTCTAGCCATCTTTCAGGAAAACAACCTTCATTCCTTCCCTGGAAAGATTGCTGTGGACCACACAACCAACCACGGTAGCAGGCCTTTTATCTCATGGGTTTTTATTACCTTCGAAAGTCATTCCCAGTTCCTCAGGGCTTTTTGGTAACAACCAGAGCCCAAGCATGTCTCCTTTAGGCATGACATTCCAGTCAAAGACTTGGTCAAAAAAGAAACCTCTATTAACAACTGGTCTTATTAGTTTTATGCAAAGAACCTGATGTCATTACTTACTTGTTTAGAATGCCAAACTCTGGAGGGATCAGATAGGGAGAAAAATATACAACGTGAAGGAAAATCCTTGTCCTTCTAATATTCACTGAACTGGCGTTTCTATTCTTCATATTTTAATTTTTCCACCACTAAAAACTTTTTTGTTTGTTTTTCCATTACAGTTGTCCCACTTTTTTCCCCCTCTTGTTTCCCTGCACCCTGCCCCCCCTTCTCCCACAGTCAGTCCCCACCCAGTTGCCCATGTCCGTGAGTCATTTATACATGTTCTTTGACTAGACCCTTCCCCTTCTTACTCCCTTCTCTCCCTCCTGCCTACCCCCTTGTTACTATTAGTCTAGTCCTTATTTACATACCTCTGGTTCAATTTTGCTTGTTTGTGTTGTTCATTAGTTTCCTGTAATAGGGGACAGCATAAAGTATTTTTCTTTCGTTGCCTGGCTTATTTCGCTAAGCATAATTCTCTCTAGTTCAATCCATGTTGTTGCAAATGGTAGAAGTTCCTTCTTTCTTTTTGCTACATAGTACTCCATTGTGTAAATGTACCACAGTTTTTTGATCCACTCATCTACAGATGGGCACTTCGGTTGTATCCAGCACTTGGCTACTGTAAATAGTGCTGCTATGAACATTGGGATGCATAGGTTCTTTTGAATTGGTGTTTCAGGATTTTTTGGATATAATCCTAGCAATGGAATTGCTGGTTCAAAAGGTAGTTCCATTTTTAGTTTTTTGAGGAAATTCCAAACTGTTTTCCATAGTGGCTGCACCAGTCTGCATTCCCACCAGCAATGCACCATGGTTCCCATTTATCTGCATCCTCTCCAGCACAAGTTGTTTGTTGATTTGTTGATGATGGCCCTTCTGACTGGTGTGAGGTGATATCACATTGTGGTTTTTATTTGCAGCTCTCTGATGGCTAGTGATGTTGAGCATTCTTTCATATGTCTATGGACCCTCTGTATGTCCTCTTTGGAGAAGTGTTTGTTCAGGTCCTTTGACCATTTTCTAATTGGGTTATCTGTCTTTTTGGTGTTGAGTTGTATGAGTACTTTATATATTTTGGAGATCAATCCCTTGTCTGAGATATCATCGGCAAATATATTTTCCCAGATGGCTTGTTTCCTTTTCATCTTGCTGATGTTTTCTTTAGCTGAGCAGAAACTTTTTAGTTTGTTTATTTGTTTATTCATTTGTTTATTCTTTCCTTTATTTCCCTTGTCTTAGGAGATATATCAGTGAAAATGTTGCTACGTGGGATATTTGAAATTTTCCTACCTATGTTTTCCTCTAGGACTTTTATGGTGTCACAGCTCACATTTAAGTCTTTGATTCATTTTAAGTTTATTCTGGTGTATGGTGTAAGTTGGTGGTCTAGTTTCATTTTTTTGCTCTTTCAACTCCATTTGATGTTCTTTCCCCCTTTGTCAAATATTAGTTGACCATGTTGACTTGGGTTTATTTCTGGGCTCTGTATTCTGTTCCTTTGATCTATATGTATATTCTTATGCCAGTACCAGACTGTTTTGATTACCGTGGTCTTGTAGTATAGTTATATATCAGGTGTTGTGATTCCTCCTACTGTGTTCTTCTTCCTCAAAATTGCTGTGGCTCTTCGGGCTCTTTTTTGGTTCCATATAAATTTTTGAAATATTTGTTCTAGGTCTGTGAAATATGTTGCTGGTATTTTAATAGGGATTGCATTGAATCTATAAATTGCTTTGGGTAGTATTGACTTTTTAATGATGTTGATTCTTCCCATCCATGAGCATGGTATATGCTTCCATTTATTTGTATCTTCTTTAATTTCTTTCTTTAGTGTTATGTAGTTTTCTGTGTACAGGTCTTTTACCTCCTTGGTTAAGTTCATTCCTAAGTATTTTATTTTTCTTGTTGCTATTGTAAATGGGATTTTTCTTTCAGTTTCTATCTCTGAGTTTTTATTGTTGGTGTATAAAAATGCCTTCGATTTCTTAATATTGACTTTGTATCCTGCTATTTTGCCGAATTCACTTATTAGGTTGAGTAGTTTTTTTGTGGAGTCTAAAGGATTTTCTAAGTACACTATCATGTCATCTGCAAATAATGACCATTTTACTTCCTCTTTTCCAATTTGGATGCCTTTTATTTCTCTTTCTTGTCTGATTGCTGTGGCTAGAACTTCCAAGACTATGTTGAATAGGAGTGGACAGAGTGGACATCCTTGTCTTGTTCCTGACCTCAGGGGGAATGCTCTCAGTTTTTGCCCATTGAGTATGATGTTGGCTTCAGATTTCTCATATATGGTCTTTATTATGTTGAGGTATGCTCCCTCTGCTCCCATTTTGTTGAGAGTTTTCATCATAAATGGGTGTTGTACTTTATCAAATGCTTTTTCTGCATGTATTGATATGATCATGTGGTTTTTGTCTTTCATTTTGTTTATGTGGTGTATTACGTTTATTGATTTGCAAATATTAAACCATCCTTGCATCCCTGGGATGAATCCCACTTAATCGTGGTGTATGATCTTTCTAATGTGTTGCTGGATCCGGTTTGCCAATATTTTGTTGAGGATTTTAGCATCTATGTTCATCAGTGATATTGGCCTGTATTTTTCTTTCTTCGTTGTGTCTTGACCTGGTTTTGGAATTAGGGTAATACTGGCTTCATAGAACGAGTTTAGGGGTCTTTCCTCTTCTTGGATTTTTTGGAATAGTCTGAAGAGGATAGGAGTTAGTTCTTTCCTAAATGTTTTGTAGAATTCACCGGTTAAGCCATGTGGTCCAGGGCTTTTGTGTGCTGGGAGTTTTTTAATTACTGCTTCAATTTCAGTAGCTGTTATTGATCTATTCAGGCTTTCTGCTTCTTCTTGATTCAATTTTGGAAGACTATATGTTTCCAGGAATTTGTCCATTTCCTCTAGGTTGTCAAATTTCTTGCCATACAGTTGTTCGTAATAATTTCTTACAATTCTTTGTATTTCTGTGGTATCAGTTGTGATTTCTCCTCTTTTGTTTCTGATTTTATTTATTTGGGTCCTCTCTCTTTTTTTCTTGATGAGCCTGGTTAAACGCTTGTCAATTTTGTTTATCTTTTCAAAGAACCAGCTCCTCCTTATGTTGATCTTTTGAATTGTTTGTTTAGTCTCTATGTCATTTAACTGTGCTCTGATCTTGATGATTTCCTTTCTTCTACTTGATCTGGGCTTTGCTTGTTGTTCTTCCTCTAGTGCTTGTAGCTGTAGGGTTAAATTATTTATTAGAGATTCTTCTAGCTTTTTTACGTAGGCTTGTATTGCTATGAACTTTCCTCTCAGGACTGCTTTCGCTGTATCCCATAGGTTTTGGGTTGTTGTGTATTCATTATCATTAGTTTCCAGAAACTTTTTGATTTCTTCCCTGATGTCATCGTTAACCCATTCATTATTTAATAGCATGTTATTCATTCTCCATGAGTTTGAATGTTTTTGAGTTATTTCCTTGAGGTTGATTTCCAATTTTAAGCCTTTGTGATCTGAGAAGATACTTGATATAATTTCAATTTTCTTGAATTTGTTGAGGCTTGTTTTGTGTCCTACTATGTGTTCTATGTTTGAAAATGTTCCATGTGCACTTGAGAAGAATGTATATTTTGCTTCTTTGGGGTGAAAAGTTCTATATATATTGAATAAATCCATTTGATCTAGAGTGTTGTTCATTGCCTCGATATCTTTGATGTTTCTTTGCTTTGAAGATCTGTTCATTGTTTACAGTGGGGTGTTAAAGTCCCCTATTATGAGTGTGTTGCTGTCTATATCTTTCTTGGAGTCTTTCAAAATTTTTCTTATATATTCAGGTGCTCTTAAGTTGGGTACATATATATTTATAAGGGTTATATCATCTTGATGGATTTTTCCCTTAAGTATTATGAAATGTCCTTCTTTGTCTCTTTTTATGGCCTTTGCTGTGAAATCTGTTTTGTCTGATATAAGTATTGCTACCCTAGCTTTCTTTTCATGTCCATTTGCTTGAAATACTTTTTTCCATCCCTTCACTTTCAGTCTGTGTAGATCTTTTGTTCTAAGGTGGGTCTCTTGTAGACAGCATATATGTGGGTCATGCTTTCTAATCCATTCAGCTACCCTGTGTCTTTTGATTGGAGCATTTAATCCATTTACATTTAAGGTTATTACTGATAAGTACTTTTTGATTGTCATTTCCCCCCTTTGTACTCGTGTTCCTCTCTGTCTCTCTCTGTTTCTTCATCTCCTTAAAGAAGACCCTTTAGCATCTCTTGCAATGCTGCTTTGGTGGAGATGTATTCTTTTAACCTTCTTTTGTCTTGAAAACTCCTTATTTCACCTTCTATTTTGAATGAGAGCTTTGCTGGGTAGAGTATTCTTGGTTGTAGGCCTTTGTTTTTCATTGCTTGGAATAATTTTTTGCCATTCCCTTCTGGCTTATAATGTTTCTGCTGAGAAATCTGATGCTAGCCTTATTGGAGCTCCCTTGTATGTTATTAGTTGTTTCTCTCTTGTTGCTTTTAGGATTCTCTCTTTGTCTTTGAATGTTGTCATTTTAATTATGATGTGTCCTGAAGTGGGCCTGTTGGGGTTCATCTTCATTGGGACCCTCTGTGCTTCCTGGACTTGCATGACTTTTTCTCTCCTCATGTTAGGGAACTTTTCTGTTATCAGTTTTTCAAAGAGGTTTTCTATCCCTTGCTCTTCTTCTTCTCCTTCTGGAATTCCTATGATACGGTTATTATTACATTTCATGTTGTCCTGCAGCTGTCTTAGAGCCTCTTCAGTCTTGTTCAGTCTTTTTTCATTTTGTTGAACTGTCTGGGAGTTTATGTCTACATTGTCCTCCAGCTAGCTGATCTGATTTCTGCTTCCTCTAACCTGCTTTTAATTCCTTCTACTGTGTTCTTCAATTCAGTGATTGCATTCTTCATTTCCTCCTGGCTCTTAGTGATAGCTTCTATGTCCTTTTTTATATTGGTGTAATTCCCAGTAAGTTCTTGTAGGTTTTCTAGAGTTATTTGTAGTTTCCGCTGAGCTCATTGAGCTTCTCCATAACCCATGTTTTGAATTCCATATCTGATAGTTTGCTTCCCTCTATTTCTTTTAACACTCTTTCTGGGGATTCTACCTTTCCTTTCAATGGGGGCTTATTTCTTTGCCTCCCCATTTTTGTGACCCCTATTGTTTTTTAGTGCTTCTTAGAATGATCTGCACTTCCTGGATCTGCCTCTGGTGGCATCAGATCATCTACCAGTCTGGCCCTAGGCAGCCTGTGGGAGACTACTAGGGATCTACTGCCTTTGTCTGTCTCATTTAGTTGTTAATCTATTCAATCTGTGATTAGCCATCAGGCTTAAAGACCATGGGTATGGCAGCTTAATTCCTGTAGGCAGGGCTTTTGTTTCCCCTCAGGCTGACACCACTTGGAGAGGAATGGTCTGCCTGCAGTACTGGGGATGAGTCAGCACTGGGACCTGGTCAGCTGCTCCCCTAGTTCTCCCCTCAAAGCCACTGCGTGAAACTCTCCCCAAGTGTCTCCAGTCCTCTCTGCCTTCCCTGTGCTTGAGCCCAGGGTAAGTTGGGACCAAAATATTTTCATATGTGATCCACTTAAGAGCTCTTTTTCTTCTGCTATTCTCTCTGGCTAGCAAGAAATCCTGTGGTTTTTTGCTTTTCACAGCTGGATACTATTTTACTTTCCACTCTGTTGCTGTAGGCTGGGAAGCCCAGCTGGGGGTTTAGACCCTGCCTTTCTAAGGGGGAACCCCTGGCTGCTGAGCTGTTTCTCAGTCCCTTCAGCTGCCACCTGTGGGAATCCAGCCAGCCCTTCCATGTCTCCGCACTCCCTACCGGTCGCGTTGTGATGTAGCGGTCTTTTCTGTCTCTCTGTGGTTATAAGACTTCTTTCCAGCTAGTGTTTGGGTGGTTATTCCAGATGATTTCTCCAAAGTTATGTTGTAAATCCAGGCTGGTCCTGGGAGGAGGTTAGTGTAGCTTCAACTTACTCCTCCGCCATTTTGTATCCTCTTAATGGCTTATTTCCTCCTTCTTCTCTCTTATAAGAACCCTTGTGATTGTGCTAGCACTCGCTGAGATTCCCAGGATGGTAATTACTTCTTAATTGGTACACTCACTGTGGCAGAAAGTTTTGTTTTTTTATAGCAAGATTTGTCTCCTTTCTCTTTCCTTTCATATTTATGTAGTGTGTCAAAGTATTGATGAAAAATACATTCCTTGTTTTTCTTGTAGTTATGTCTAAGTCCATTCCACTACTTATAATGTAAATACAATAGTACATCTCTGAAAAAAAATTAACCTTAGTGAAGACATAGATAAAATTTGAAAATAGTTGTAATATCTTAAATGACTAGCTTTTGGCCATTATTTTTACATGAGAAAGAATTAAAATTCTACCTCATTTTACCTTTTATTTTTGAGTCTGTGTAGGGAAAGTCAAAACTAATTCTAACTTACACTGACCAAAAAATCCTTCTGATTACCAGTCATTTTTTTATTATGTTAAAACTAGGATAAAGTTGTACTACACATATTAATATATGAACATTATGATTCACTCATTAGTGTCTCTTACATTAGATTAGTACCAATCTGTCCAACCATGGAGCCCTGGTAATATCCATGTTCTGAAATTAATCTCCATTATATTTCAGCTGTATACTTGGAAAGATATTTAGCTTCATTTGGGGTTTCTTTTCTTATGTGTAAAATGGAATGACAATGCATATAAAGTACTCCTGTGTGCACACAGAATCCATCAAATCATGTTAGATGTTGCTATTGAATGCTTGAGACAGAAACTGAATGATGCTGACTCAAATGAATTTTGCCTTTTCTGAACAAGCAATTACAATCTACAATACTTCACATAATTCTTAGTTATATTAGTTCTAAGATGTAAACAAATATGTGGTTCTCTTCCAGTACTCCCTCTCTATATCGCGGTTCACTTATCATGGCCTCACTGTATCACAGGATTTTTAAAAATATTATATTTAATTATTTATCACAGATTTTTTGTTATATCATGGGATTTTGTGGTACTGTATATGTATGTTGTTAAAGTTACATAGGTTTAAGAATGTAGAATAAATGTAAGGGTTCTACTTCGCAGGGGGTTCTAGAATGTAATACCTGTGATAAATGAGGGAATACTGTATTTTAAATACATAGCCAAAGTTCTTAAATAAATTTCCCAAAAAATATGCATTTCAGAATTAACAACATCTCATCCAGAGTGCAGAAGCTTATGAAGTAGTAAATATTAGTAATAATGATGGAAAATTATAAGGAAGAATGGAGAAATGTGGTAGAAAGAATCCTAAGATAGTCTTTCTATTGGTTTTGTAGGGCTGCTATAACAAGATACAATAACCTCAGTGGCTTAATGGAAATAATTTTCTTATAGCTCTGGAGACCACAAGGCCAAAATCAAGATGTTGGCAGGGTTAGTCCTTCTACAGGCAGAGAAAGAAAAATCTGTTTCAGGTCTCTCTCCTTGGCTTATAGATGGTCTTGTTAATATTCAACTGGCATGCTCCTTTTATCTGGCTTTGTCCAAATTTTTCTTATTTATAAGGAAACCAGTCATAATGAAGTAATTTTAACTTAGTTACTTCTGTAAAGACCCTACTTCAAATAAGATCATGAGCTATTGTGGTAGGAATGTAAACATACAAATTTGGGACAAGACAATTCAACTCATAACATCCTTCAAGATCCCGATCCCTTGATATATGTGGCCTTCATTAACCCATGCTATTGAGTAGAATTTACATTGACTCACTGCCTTTGTTAAGTTATTTTATATGGCAATAATAAAGGGATTTTTCAGATTTATTTAGGTCTCTAGTTTGTTGAATTACAAATTAATCACAAGTAAAATAATCCTGAGAGAGCCTGACCTAGTCAAGTGAGCCCACTAAGAGGCAACCTAGAGGTCAGAAGCAGAAGAGCATCTCAGATTGAAAAATCAAGCTGCCATGTTGTGGGAGAGAGACAAATGGCAGGGATGCAGGAGGGGCAGCCCCTAGGAGATGAAGACCTTAGGCTCATGCCTGCAAGAAACTGAATTCTGCCAACAACCTAAGAGGTAAGAAGACCCTGAGCCTTAGATGAGATACTGGCCTCATCTGACATCTTGATTTTAGCCTTGTTGGATCCTGTGCAGAGCAACCAATTAACCTATATCTAAGCTTCTGACCCATGGAAATAGTGAGGTAATAAATTTGTGTTGTTTTAAGCTGCTAAGATGTAGTGATTAATTAAGATTCAGCAAAATAAGAGAAAAGCTAATACAAAAAATAAATGTGTAACAAGTGCATACCATATCAAAGATCATCCCTTTTTGGAAGCAGATTTTAAATCAAATATGAATATACATTACTCTGAAAAGATTACATTTTTAGCACATATTGATAAGCCTAGAGATGCACAAAGCATATATGTAATTAATTTAGTATGTAGAAAAAATCTATCAGGTGTGTGGGTGAAAACTTGATTTTTGCATTATAAACTATATTGCACAATTATATCATATAATATAACATATGTATATGTATTTACATTATGCATAGAGAATGGGTTTGGGATGATTCATGTCAACAGGTAAACAGCACTTATTTCTGAGAAATGGGATAACTAATTAGAATGTAAGAAGGGAAAGATAATATTATTACTATGATTATTACTTTTTTGAGACTAGAAGTTTGTTCCATATTTATTTAACTAGTTAGTAACTGTTAGTGGAACTGAATTTAACCAAGTCAATGGCTGACAGATCAAAGAAAAGCAAATTATAACATTAAAAAACAGAACCTGTACAGTGTTGTTAAGAAAGAATTAGAGTTTATGGTGTTGGAGTCTAGTCTTTGGGTAATATGGAATTAATTTATCTATTGTTAAAGGAATTTTAAAAATACATAGGGTTATAAGGAGTATGACAGACCTGGTTCAAATCCCAACTGGTATGTTATTTCACTTCTTAGGATTTGAAATCCTCACCTGGATAGGTCATGTCATTTATATTTATGTTTTTAATTTATTGAAAGGCTACCATATTCTCAAACTATAAAGTTAGCATTTTGATAAGCTTTGCTCTCATAAAATAAAATTAGAAGACATGAAAATTTCTTTATTCACTAAATAGATGTTTTTGTTAGCTCCCTCACTTTCAATCTTTCTCTGTATGGCTGTGGTTCCAGTCATTAACTTTTCACTTCACCTCATATACAACCAGTTCCAATATTTTGCACTCTTACACTTTCATATATTCTGAATTCGAACTAAGAGATCATGACTATCTAAGCATAATGTCTGCCTTCTCAACTTCAGTCATGCATAACTTCCTTCTTACTACAAGAGCTAAATGGAAGAGGACAGGATCCAGTCATGTGTGGAGAGGTTTGGGACTTTGAAGTGATTGTTAATGCTCAGAAGCAGGGTGAAATTAAAACTGAAATGGAATAAATGCCATTGCACCTTTCAGGATTATTTTCTTGCCTAAAAACATTGCTTTCAATATTTTAAAGTATTGATTTTTATTAAATTCACTGCTCCCCTCATCTCAATAAGCACTTAAATTTTGCCCTTCTGGTTTTAGAAAAGAATTCTGTCATAAGCTCTTACTTTCCTTACAATGCAAGCATATTGGATTCAAGGAATTTATGTTAAAATTCTATACTAATGTTCTATAGTATTTCAATTTCATTTATATTTCTCTGGTTTTGTTAGAGAGACTGTAACTAACATCAGTATTGTTCATTAAAAGAATGAAACAGTAGATAAGGCATACTTTTTCTTTCAGCTTTCAAAATGGCTAAAGCTATCAGTTGTTCAAAAAAAGCGTTTTCAGCCCATTTTCTATTTTACCAGTTTTTCTGGTAACATGTTTTCTATTATACCAGCTGGGAAACTACTCCACTAGAAGAAAATCAATTGAAATGAACTGAATATTTCTTGTGGCCCACTCTGAAGTTAACAGTGCTTAATGTTAATATACTGTACTTGATCCTCATTTTTAAAAAGATTGTGTTGGCTGGTTTTATTGCCTTAATTTTGACAATGTATTTTTGGAATAACTGTTGTAAAAACAATACTCTTACAAATAAAATGTGAAATCTCAATTAGATACACCACATTGTTTTATAAACCGTAGTATGATTTAACACTTGAGATGTAAAATGTTTGTTTTTAACTTTCATAGTCTTTTTCCACTTAATGAATGATAATAGAATAAGATGGTCAAAAGAATATTGTATTCATTCTTCTCTCTTTAAAATCTTGTTCTGATTGACAATATAACTATTAAAATATATAGATAAACCTAGAGCACAAGAGCCATGCAGTAGTTTATTGCCTCCAAGCTTACCTCCAAGTGAACCTGCCCAGCCTCCAGTATTTTATACCTATTGGCCAATTTTTTTTTTTTTGACATGAACCTGCCACGACAGCTAAGTCAGCTAAGAATGAGTGTATTTCTCAAGGGCAGCTCAATCAAACAATCAATTTGTGTTTGGTAAATAAAGAGCTGAAGTGGAAGAATCATAATTCTTAGTGAGTCAGAAAGAAATTCTTGCATTTTTCTTTAATTAAATAACTAATGTAAAATATTGAATAAATTCATTATCCTTTATTTAAAATAATGCATAATTTAAAAGTATTTTTCTCATGAAAATATTAAAACTAGAAAATTTTGAAATGTTTAATCCATTAGAATTCAAATATTTTTGATTCTTTTAAATATCTAATAACTGAGAAACAAAATCAGTGCACATATGTTGCTATGTTCTACATTATCAATAGTTTGAAAAGAAAATCTGTACATGAGATGTATGCATTTTAACACTATAGACCTGCATTTCAAGCCTTTTCTTTCCATCAATGACTTCTAACTACCATACTAGTTTAGCCTATTACAAAAATACATTGTAATTTAATCTAGAATAGTGCTCCTTATTTTATTGAGGACAGTAGTTCATCAATTTTTTTTCTTTCTTTCCTTTAAGGTTTCATTTTCAATGTAGTATATATTTTTACCTTAGTCAAATCAAGAAGATTATAAAATAAACATATAATGTGTAGTGTTACAGTCTTTCTCTTTTCATGTCTTAAATCATATATAGTATGTCATGACCCTTATAATCAGCTGGGAAATTTGGAATCAAGAAGACCAAGCAATTAAGGATTTTTGAAGTATGTCTGTAAGCCAGCATACTAGCAGATGTGAGGATTCTTGGCCTGAAAGAAACAAATGTTTGATATATGATTGAAAGAATGGGTTGACTGTGCAGAAATAAATATTCATTATTGGTAGAATTAAACAAAATGTTCATATTGGTCTTCAATTTCCTTTTTTTACAGTATTATGCATGCATAAAAGTCTTCTTTGTTGTTTTGACATGTCATAATTTATACAAGCAATCCAAAATCAGTGGACATTTAGATGAGATTCATTTAAATTCTAATATTACAATTAGCTACTATGTATTCATGTCTATACCTATGACTATAACTATCAATTTCTGTACGTATGTGCATATTAAAGTAGAAAAGCATACATGAACCATATTCTATTTGCTCAAATTTTCTTTCTACCCTTTATTTTCTCTATTGAAATTTTGGGCTTCATATGTCTGCTTCTTTCTCTAAGTAACCATTTTCTAGTACTTAGCCTTAAAATTGCAGGCCCATCTACTATATAGTTAAAGAAATATTAGCAAGACAAAAGTTGAAAAATTCTCTATTTCATGCTGCTGTTGAAAAGCAGACACCATTATTCAGATGAAATTTGTTCTTAGAAAAAAACTTACAAAATGGGAGTATTATAAGACATCAGCCTTCAGAAGTGATTATTCTGTATAAAAAAAAACAAACCTCTAAGCTCTATAAGTCTATAATTCCCACTAATTTGTTGCCATGGTAATAATAATATTTAAATCAACATTTATGTTTACTAAAAGTATCATTAGTTGCGAGTTTTCTTTGCTAAGCCAGAGAGGACTATTGTCATTTTCATCTTTATCACATGCATTGCAGCCAGAAAGAACAGGCTCATGGAGATTATAGACACCAGAAGACATGTGGTTAGTAGGAAAAGTAAATGTATTAAAATCTGATAGATTGGAAAAATGCCCACAAAATGGCTTAAACCATTTATATTCCAACTAACAGCACATGACAGGGTACCTTTATTCACACGCTTGACAACTTTAGAGAGTATTGATATTTTCATAATCTGAAAGAGGAAATTAATAAATCTTTGTAATAGTTTTGACTTGCCTTTTAGTTGATTTTCAGAGTTGTGGCACACTGATATTTACTTTTCTATAGTATGTGAATATTGATGTCTTTATATATTATTGCTTGGCTATGTTAAATTTATATCACATTTCCATTTTTAAATTTATATTGCATTGTGTAATATAACAGGAATTATATATGTTATATAAGTTTCAAATGTAATTATATATATTACAAAAATTATTAAAATATAAGAGTATTTAAATGTGTAAAATAAATTATTCTTTCTTAACTTTTGACTGCTTTCTCCCATCTCTGTAAAATTTCTGTTAATTTTCTCTTAACACACTTAAGGCCATATGGACTTTGTCTCCATATTTATAATGACTAAAATATAAATGAAGCTATTAGTTCTAAATATAAAAAATGTGGATTTTTTATCATCGTCATCATCGGTAGCCGTCCGTCTCAAGAGACGATGGTGTAGCTTCTTAAGAGTCTATCTGCACCGCCGAGAATGGCTGTGCAGTCCGACTCGGGAGTGACATGGTATCTGTCTCCTCCCGTGTTGAATCGACATCTTGCGATGACGCTGGAGTGTCCTCTCCAGTGAAGCTGAAGCTACAGAGCCTGGGCAGGGTGATATGGAGGGTCTTCTGTTGCCCATGCAGCAGACCCCCCCTCTCTTCGCAGCTGAAGGGTCCAAGAGAAAGACGGAGTCAATACAGCTTGGCTTCAGGTGCGCCGCAGGAGTTGCCGGTGTTGACTACAACGTCAAACCGCCTTAGGGACTCCGGCTCCGGATTTTCTGTCGGGGTTTACTCCCTTAGCCTTTCCCCTGAAGAGGTATGCCGCAAGGCAGCGGAGGTTTTTTGGAATCAGAGTTTTCCTTCTCTGATGTGCCCTGACTGGAAGATCGAACCAGTGACACTTAGCTCGCAGGCCGACGCTCAATCCACTGAGCCAAACCAGCCAGGGTCGGATTTTTTATCACAAGATTATAAAGTGGTAGTAGTGGCAACAATTGAAATATGTAATAAATCAGGAATCATTGACTGTGTAAAACCATTCATTTTAGAATGAAAGTTTTATTTGATGGTTCAGCAATTTCATGAATATTATCCTATATTGTTGCATAGTATGATAATATCTCTGTCATCTAAAGATAATGGAACAAAGCCTTATTATTAACATCAAGGTGCTGTTTGAAACTAAACAACTCTTCTTGTCAATTCTTATTGGAGACTGGAAAATAGTCATAGCTTTATAAGGCAATCATTATATATGTGGGTGTGTGTGTATGTATACAGATATTTCTATACATTTGCATGCAGACTGTATACATACAGTTTTAGTCCCTAAGAATTTATGTATTATTATTCTTCATTGCTCATCAAAGTCTATCCAAAACCAATTTTACAACAATAGGAGAGAATAAAGATTTCCAGGGAGAAGTCAAGGAAGGTTTTTGTGGAAAATATGAGTATGTTTACATTTGTCAAAAGATCTAAAAATAGATATTTTATCAGAAATAAAGAAATGATAAAAAGTAAATCAGTAAAATATAATGTGATAGAAGCCAAGAAAGGAGAAAATTATAAAATTATAAGAAACAGAATGCATTTGACAATGCAGTGGAAGATATAAGTGAGTGAGATAGAGATAGAGAAAAGTGGACTGAATTAAGCAATTTTTAGGCTATTCATGAACTTCAAGAGCAGTGATCTCTCTATTCTGTCAAGCAAGCTGGATACTTGACAGAAAGAAATGAAGGTCATATTTAAAAGCCATATATACATGTATATATATATATATTCAAATTTAAAGTTTTGAATATGAAAACCCATCATATTCTTGTATTATTATTTATTAATTATTGCATTTTTATATATGAACAACTGTAAACCTACATTTGCATATATACATATAATTAAAAACTCTTTTTGAAGAATAACTTATATACAAAAATTGTACAAATTATAAGTGTACAGCTCAGTGAGTTATCCCAGAGTGAATGCACATATGTATCAATTACTCAGTTAAAGAAATATATTACTGTTAAAACCAGATAGAGCCTCTTGTGCCCCCTCCTAATCATTACCAGTCTTTCTTTTTAAAATTTAACACATCCTAACTTTGAACACCAATGACTTATTTTGCCCATTTTAAAACTGCATACAAATGAAAAGGGCTACATATTATTTGCTGTTTGGTTTCTATTGCTCCATATTATGTTTGTGAGATTCATCAACATTCTTTCAGGTAGCAATAGATTATTTATTTTAATTTCTGTATGGTTTTCCATTATATGATTGTTTCATATGCATTTATGCATTCTGTTATTGATGGATATTTAGGTTGTTGAACAGTATATACATGTCTGCTCTGTTTCTTCTCTGGCCATCTGAATTGGCCTGTGAACAGTCCCTGGCATGATAAAGGCTCTTCAGCTTGAACTCCTAAAATTGGTCTCTCTTCTCTACCAGAGGGCTTTCTTTGACAGTGAGGGAATCTGCAAAGCTGTGTACAGGCACAACCAAGGAATGTGGGGGAATTTATGCTACTCAGGTGACTCTCAGCTTATGGGGAACAGAAGGTAGCTGATAAATGTCCCAGTTGTTTGGGCTTCCTACTTCAGAACCATTATGAGTTGTGTTATAGTAAGTCCCAAAGGTTTCAAGAAGATTGTTTTCTGGTTACCCGCTGTTCTAAGGTTACTAGTCTGTCCTTCTTTTCTTTCACTTTCACGATTTTCTCATTTGTGTTTCACAAGTAACCTCCAAGTCCTTGTTGTATGCCTCATCTTGGGGAAAGCCAAGAATTAGTTAGCTACAAGCAAACATAGTCTTAGAAAGAGGACCTTAATAGAGGGTGAGGTGAAAGTAGGTTTACAGTGTGACTACATGAAACAGAGTTTATTTTTGTACTATTATTTATTAATTGCTGTATTACTTTCCATAAGAACAACTATAAACCTACATTTGCTCCATCCTGTGTTTTATTCTGGAATTTTGATAATCATATGGTAACAAAAACCACATTGGCATGCTGTCACATTGCAATCACTAAGACTTTCACTTTTGTGGACAGTGATGAATAGTAAGTGGAATAGCAAACACTAGCTTGCAAAAGTTCTGGCATTGTAAAGACAGAAGGCCAAAAGTAATTGTAAGGGTTATAGATGTGGCTGACATTTTCTTGACTTCTTGAAGAAACCTTGAAGTAAGAAAATAACACATTAAACTGTTATCTAATGTTTCCTGTATTTTCCATATTTTTGCCATTTTTGCTTTAATATAAATATTTTCTTCTGAAATACACTTCAGAAGAATAATTCTCCCTTAAGCTATTAAACACATTTCATATTGTTTAATTTTTTATTTCTTAAGGTTCCATGTGATTTATTCTTATATTTGCTATTTTACTCCTAAAATTCTCCATCTATGTTTTATATAGATGAACGTGTCTATCACAGTGATTTTAAAATCTGTATTGCATCATTTCATTAGCTTTATTTCCTGACTCTCTTCCTAATTACTATAATTTTCTTGACTTCAGTGTAAGTTTTTTTGTGTGTGTCTCATGATTTTTGACTTATTAAATACAGTTATGAAGAGTTTGACACATCATTTTAGAGCATAGAAAATATTCTTTTATTTTGCTATGAAGTTAGGCTAAGTAAAATCATCTTAAACCAATCACAAATTAAAACAATTGTAAGCTGGATTTTGGTTCTTATGTTTTTATGAGTCATAGTTCATTTCAGTTATTCTTAGGACATTTCTCTTCTGGGTCCTTACTAAAATGTAGCTTATTTACCAGCTACTTGACAGGTCCTGCACTACAGTATTTGTTTTCTCATCTGTACGAGAGTGCAAAAATATTTGCTCATGGTCTATTTCTTTATAGGACTTTCAAAGTTGGCATTGTTTTGTAGAGGAAACAATGTGTAAAATGCTATCCCTAACTACCCCAAATATAATCTGTTAGCTTTCTGATACCATCATACAGATATTTTTCTAAACTGTATCCTGTTATATTTTTTCTCTTAAAAAGTGCTAATTTCAAACAACTTAATTTACCATTGCCAGAAACAGAACTCACAAAATTTTTTCTCATATAGGCAATATACATACTTTAATATTTTAGATCTTCTATTATGACATATCTCATATTGAGGATTTTATGTGTAATATGTCTGTACATAAATAAAAATTTCCCTAATTTTATTGCAAATTTTCATAGAGTGGTAGTTATAGATGATGTTACTCATCATGATAGTCTTCTATATCAGGCCCCCACAACAAGTTGCCATATTGAATAAAATATAAAAGGCCATTTTTTATTCTCTTAAACTAATCCTAAAATTGGGTCTGTCCAAATTTAGCTATTTATTTTCTTGGCAATAAAAAAATATTTACTTTCATTTTATTCATCATTTATTATTCCCATGATGTTCACAGCAGTAGAACCACCTTTTATTTTATCAAATTGCAAAATATTTTTAGATGGCTTTAACATTTCCTGATAACACTTTACCTTGACACCTAATAAATATAATATCCACCTCATTTGACTTAACTTGAAAATTGTTTTCCTTTTTTGAAATATTCTATTCTTGAAAGCCTAGTGCACTGTAGGCAGTACAATTTAAGAGTGATTGTTATATCTCCTCATAGGAAACACCCACATTAAGATTCCAACCAGTGCCTAATATAATCAACTGAAAATTTACTACCTACTGGCTTTTATTACTGAAAACAAAAAACAAAAACAACAAAAACAAAACAAAAAAATGTCTTTCTTGGAAAAATATAAATGTAACAAAATTAAAAATGATAGTTGCAATGTTTTAAAGACAACCAACTTCTGTTGCCTGTCAACAAATTACTGTAACATATCTATTTGGGTGATGTACTGAAATAACATTTAAATAATGCTAAAATATGCCATAGAAGATGGTATTACATAAGTTGAATATTTTTAAGAGTAACTCAATAATAATTAATTTTATAGCTGTTTCTTTGTAAGAAAGATACTTTTGAACAGAATATTTTATACCAGGTTAAGAAAATAATTTTAATGCCAATATATTAAACTTGAGATAACAACCTAAACTTTTCTCTGTCTTAAGATATAACCTATAAGTTTTAGACATATATTATATAATTTGATCTTATATATAGACATTTTTTCTTTTAAATGATCTGTTTTATTACTACTTCGTCGTCGTCAGCGGCGGCAGCCGTCCGTCTCGAGAGACGATGGTGTAGCTTCTTAAGAGTCTATCTGCACCGCCGAGAATGGCTGTGCAGTCCGACTCGGGAGTGACATGGTATCTGTCTCCTCCCGTGTTGAATCGACATCTTGTGATGACGCTGAAGCTACAGAGCCTGGGCAGGGTGATATGGAGGGTCTGCTGTTGCCCATGCAGCAGACCCCCCCTCTCTTCGCAGCTGAAGGGTCCAAGGGAAAGACGGAGTCGATACAGCTTGGGTTCAGGTGCGCCGCAGGAGTTGCCGGTGTTGACTACAACGTCAAACCGCCTTAGGGACTCCGGCTCCGGATTTTCTGTCGGGGTTTACTCCCTTAGCCTTTCCCCTGAAGAGGTATGCCGCAAGGCAGCGGAGGTTTTTTGGAGTCAGAGTTTTCCTTCTCTGATGTGCCCTGACTGGAAGATCAAACCAGCGACACTTAGCTCGCAGGCCGACGCTCAATCCACTGAGCTAAACCAGCCAGGGCAATATATAATTACTACTTATATATAAGTAGCAATATATCATTACTACTTATATATTTCATAATAGTAATTATTTGTGTCCAATAATAAGAACAAGGTAAAAGTCCAACCACTGTTAATATAGCGAAAATGGTTTGCATAACATCAATATAACCTGGCAGCCAAGGAGAGTGAACTGGAATAAACATGTATCGACAATGACAATATGCATGAACAATGACAGTGAGGACAGTAGACACCATTGAATAAGCATGTGTACTGTGGGGCCATCACATTCAAAATTACTGAGAGAGTAGAGCAATGAATCTATATCAGATTTTGTGATAAGCTTGAACATTCCTCCACGGAAACTATTTGAATGATTCAGAAGGCTTTTGGGGAGAAAGCAATGAGTGCAGCACAAATAAAGGTATGACAAAGGCGCTTAAAAGATGGTTAAGAATCTGTTTAAAGTAATCCATGTTCTGAAAGGCCTGCAATAAGCAGAACACCTGAGAATGTTGAACATGTACAGGCTGCAATCAACAAGGATTGGTGACTGACAGTGTGAGAACTAGAAGCTGATCTGGGGATTCCAAAAACTACTGTACCTGACATTTTGACACAGGGTCGTCGTATAAAGTGTGCCATGGCAAAATTTGTTCTGCAACTTCTGCTACCAGAGCAGAAGAAACATCATGCTGCAGGTGCTAATAACTTGATTCAAACTGCTACCAATGAACCAGAGTTCCTCAAGAAGGTCATAACTGGAGAGGAATAGTGGGTGTATGGCTATGTTTGGGAAACAAGAGCCCAGTTGTCCCAGTGGAAGTCACCTGGTTCTCCACATCTGAAAAAGGGGTGGCAAGTCAGAGCAAGATCAAGACCATTTTAACTGTGCTTTTGATTGGAAAGGTGTTGTCCATCATGAGTATGACCTTCTGGAAAAAAACAATTAATAGGAGCACTAACTACCTCAATGTTCTTTGATTGGGAGAGGCACTACAACAAAAATGGCTGCAACTATGGGCAATTGGTGATTGGCAGCTTTATCATGATAACATGCCCACTCATGCATCACATGACTCAGCTCCCCCCACATCCCAGATTTGGTATCCTGTGACTTCTGGCTTTTTCAAAATCTAAAATCACCTTTGAAAGGGAAGAGATTTCAGGGTGTCAAGGAGATACAGGAATATACTATGGGGCGACTGATTGTGATTCCAAAAAAGGATTTTGCAGAGTATTCTGAACAGTGGAAGAGATGCTAGAACCATGTGAGGTCCCAAAGTGCCTACTTTTAAGGGAATTGAGGTGTCATTGTCCAATGTACAATGTTTCTTGTATCTTGTATCTTCAAAAAATGTCTCTTTTTCATAACACAAGGATGGATACTTTCTGGACAGAACTTGTATATGTAAATAAACTTTCTTTTAGGCATAACTTACACATAATAACATGTACCCATTTTACATCTACAGTGCGATACATTTTAATAAATATATTCACCTGTTTAGTACAATTCCAAAATACAGACATGCCGTCACTCCACTGTGTGCCATTTGCCTCTGTTATTAATCAACCCCAGGCTACCACTGATCTGCTTTATGCCATGATAAATTAGTTATGTCTTCTCTAGAATTTCATAAAATTTAATTATATGATATGCACAGTTTTGTATTTGCCTTTTTTCTCAGATAATCATTTTTGAATTAAAAAATCTGTTTTTCACTAACTCAAAAGAAATCTGTACCCTCATGTTCATAGCAGCATTATTTATAATAACTAAGACATAGAAATAACCTAAGCATCCATGGATGGATGAATGGTTAAAGGAAATGGGGAAATGCCACCATTTATGACAACATTAATGTACTTTGGGGCCCTGGCTGGTTTGGCTCAGTGGATTGAGCGTCGGCCTGTGAGCTAAGTGTCGCTGGTTCGATCTTCCAGTCAGGGCACATCAGAGAAGGAAAACTCTGATTCCAAAAAACCTCCGCTGCCTTGCGGCATACCTCTTCAGGGGAAAGACTAAGGGAGTAAACCCCGACAGAAAATCCGGAGCCGGAGTCCCTAAGGCGGTTTGACGTTGTAGTCAACACCGGCAACTCCTGTGGCGCACCTGAAGCCAAGCTGTATTGACTCCGTCTTTCCCTTGGATCCTTCAGCTGCAAAGAGAGGGGGGGTCTGCTGCATGGGCAACAGCAGACCCTCCATATCACCCTGCCCAGGCTCTGTAGCTTCAGCTTCACTGGAGAGGACACTCCAGCATCATCGCAAGATGTCGATTCAACACGGGAGGAGACAGATACCGTGTCACTCCCGAGTCGGACTGCACAGCCATTCTCGGCGGTGCAGATAGACTCTTAAGAAGCTACACCATCATCTCTCGAGACGGACGGCTGCCGACGAATGTACTTTGAAGGTATAATGCTAAGTGAAATAAATCAGACAAAGATAAATACTGTATGATATCACTTATATGTGAAATAAAAAAAAAAAAAGCAATAACAAACTCATAGTAAAAGAGTTCAGATGTTACCAGAGGTGGAGGTGGGGAAATTGGAGGAAGGCAGTCAAAGGTACAAACTTTCAGTTATAAGATAAATAAGTACTAGGGATATAATGCACAACATGATGATGACTATAGTTTTTAGTGATGCAGGATATCTAGGAAAGTTTAGAGTAAATTCTAAAAGAGTTATCATGATAAGGGAAATTTTTTACTTTTATTTTCTCTTTTTTTCTTTTCTTTTATTATATTTACATGAGAATGTGTATGTTAGTTGAACCTACTGTGGTAATCACTTCACAGTTCATTCATATCAAACCATCATGCTAATATGCCCTAAAATTATACAGCGGCATACATCAATTATTTCCCAAAGAAACTGGAAACACCTTTTAAATGTATAGCTATTTTTAAACACTATATTTAAAATTGTGTTAAACATACAAAGTGGGGAAAACATAGGTTTACAGTTGCACAGTTGTCTATATGGAAAGTAATACAATAATTAATAAATAAAATACAAGAAGAAACTGTGTTTTATGTATACAATTGTAAAGCTACTTTTGACACATATTTTAATAATTATTAATATATGTCTTTTTGTACTTAATATACAAATCATGGTATTTATTTATCTAGAAACCAATTTTGCTAGCAATGGGATGAAAGTAGAGTGATTAAACATGCTCTCTATTGTTCCAGAGGATACATGGAACCAGTGTGCAGAAGTCACAGGAAAAATGATGTTAGCTCAACAGATAAAAGTACTGTTTATTATTTGGAATTGTCTAACATTTAGTAAGATTTATCTACCTTGGTGAACTCCAAATTACTGCAAATATAAAGTTAACTTTGACTGACTGAATTGGATAATCTACAGATGTCAACTGCTCAGGGAAGAATGTTTCCTTTTCAGGAACTCAACCAATCAAACTACTTTTAAACAACCAAAGATCCTCCACACTTTTCATGAGTTTTAAATATAATAAAAAAAAAACAGGAACAGCCAAATTTCAGTACAGAAAGTATAAAGTACAGAAAGGTAAAGAGGGAGAAGTGTAAAGAATTGGAAAAATGTACATATTCTTAACTCAAGCATTTGCTGGATCATTTTTCTACAAAACTTATTTGTAATATAAAACACTCAGAAGAGTTGACCTTTTTCAGTTTTCATTCCTTGAAAATCACATTTTGTAAAACTGGGACCATTCATAATTGTCAGATACTTTTTAAAATTATTATCTCAATACATCACTTTTATAAAAAAAACTTTTTTATTATATTTTTGTTTTTTTAATGATTTCCTTTGCGTTTCAAAATTTTAAGTTTGATGTAGTCCCATTTGTTTATTTCTTCTATTGTTTCACCTGCCTGTGATTTTTCTGACTATGTTTTCTTTTAGGACTTTTGTAATTTTTAGTCTAACATTTAAATCTCTGATTCATGTTGAATTTATTCTTGTGTGTGGTGTAAGGAGGTGGCCTAGTTTCATTTTTCTACACATATCTGTGCACTTTCCCCAACACCATTAATTGGATAAACTATCTTTACCCCATTATATGTACTTGCTTCCTGTGGTGAATGTTATTTGACTATAAAGATGTGGGTTTATTTCTGGGTACTCTATTCTGTTCCATTGATCTATGTATTGTTTTTGTGTGAGTATCATACCATTTTGATTATTATGGCCTTATAGTATAGGTAGCATGATTTCTCCAATGTTACTCTTCTTTTCTCAGGATCCTGTTGATATGTGGGGCTTTTGTAGCTCTATATAAATTTTTTAATATTTATTCTAGTTCTTTAAAATATGTCATTAGAATCTTCATAAGGATTGTGTTGAACATATAGCTATCTTTATGTAGTATGGATATTTTAATACTGTTAATTCTTCTTATCCATGAACATGGTATGTGCTTCCAGTTTTTGCATCTTTAATTTCCTTTTCCAATGTTCTCCAATTTTCTGAGTACTGGTCTTTTTCATCCTTGGATAGGTTATTTCTAGGTATGCTATTTATTTTGTAGCAATTGTCAATGTGATTGTTTTCTTAATTTCCCTTTCTGCTAGTTACTGACATATAAAAATGCAGCTGATTTCTGGATATTAATTTGTATTCTGCTGCTTTGCAGAATTAATTTATCAGTTCTAGTAGTTTCTTGGTGGAATACTTGAGGTCTTTATATACAGTATCATGTCGTTTATGAATAAAGATAGTTTTGCTACTTCCGTTCCAATTTGGATGGCTTTTATTTCTTCTTCTTATCTTGCTGTGGCTTGGAATTCCAGTACTATGTTGAATAAGTGAGGTGAAAGTGGACATCCCAGTCTTGTTCCCAATCTTAAGGGGAACACTTGTAGTTTTTGCCCATTGAGTATAATGCTGGAAGTGGGTTTTTCATATATGGCTTTTACTATGTTTAGGTATGTTTCCTTTATTCTCACTTTGCTGAGAGTTGTTATCATAAGTCAGTGCTGGATTTTATCAAATGCTTTTTATGCATCTGTTGATATGATCATGTGGTTTTTAACCTTAATTTTGTTTACATGGTGAGTCATATTTATTGATTTGCAAAGAGTGTACCAACTTTGCATTCTCAGAATAAATCCCACTTGATATTATGATTGGTCTTTTGATGTATTGCTGTATTTGGTTTGCTAATATTTTATTGAGGATTTATCATCTGTGTTTATCAGAGATATTGGCCTATAACTTTCTTTCTTAGTAGTTTCTTTATCTGATTTTGGAATTAAGATAAATGTTTTTCTTGTAAAATTAGCTTGAGGTATTTCCTTCTCTTGAATTTTATGAAACAATTTGAAAGGGAGAAATATTAATTCTTCTCAGAATGTTGGGTAATATTCACCGGAAGCTATTCAGTTCAGGGCTTTTGTTCATTGGGAGTTTTTTGATTAGTGCTTTAACATCACTCTGTGTAATCTGTCTATTCAGATTCTCTGGTTCTTCCTGACTTATTTTTGGAAGATTTTATGGTTCTAGGAGTTAATCTATCTCATTCAGGTTGTCCAATTTGGTGGTATATAGCTCTTCAATATATTTTCTTATAGCCCTTTGTATTTCTTTCATGTCAGTTTTTATTTCTCTTTTTTCATTTCTGATTTTACTTACTTGGGTTTTTTCTCTATTTTTTTTTGATGAAACTGGTTAAAGGTTTGTCAATCTTGTTTATATTTCCTAGGAACCAGCTCTTGAATTAATTGATTTTTTTGTATAATTCTTTAGACTCTATTTTGTTTACTTCTGCTCTTGTTACAGAAACAGGGGTGTCCAAAAACAAACCCCAGAGTTTGTGGCTTGGGGATGGGGGAAAGGAAGCAATTTTTAAGATGCCTTTGCATGCCTGGGGCTCGTTGCTAGTGTCTTTGTTATGCAAAATGGCTTTGATACTTACAAGGCCCAAGAAGATGGGAGGAGTCTTGAACTGTGGGATGGCATGGAAGGAGCCTACAGAGCCTGCATAAGGTTCTTTGAATGGTCAGAACTGGTTGCAACACCCACTGCATCAGAGGACGCAGTCAGGGATATATAAGCAGCTGCGGACATTTTGTCTTGGGCTCTCTCGCTGGGTCTCGCACTTTCTCTGGCTCTCTCTCTCTCTCTGGCTGTCTCACTCACTCTCACTCTCACTTGCTCTCTCTCTCGCTTGCTCTCTCTCTCTCACGCCCCCCCAAGTGTGGCTTGGTGAAGGGGCCTTCTCCATACAGATTAAAGAAGCTGAGTTTTTCATGTGGTTTTGAGAGGGCTCTCCAGGCCGCTTTAAGAGGCTCTCGCCATGTGGTTTTGAGAAGAAGAGATCCATGTGGTTTGCAGGAAGAAGGCCGTTTACAAGGAGGCTGAGAATCCAGGCAGTTCTTCATTAAAAGCTGGAGGGCACCCTGGTGCAGAAAGGACCTCCCCAATCAGATTTGAGTGATTGGCAGCTATTAGTAAAGCTGAACTGTGCCTAGGAAGTAGGAAAACGGTGTTTTCAACTTTTCCAAGGCTGGCCTGGTTTGGTAGGGGGAGGCAGAACTATGTGTTTGTGGGTATTTTAAAGAACAATAGACTCAACAGCAGAAATCTGCAAATAATCTAAATCTATTTAACTGTTAAATAAACAGTTCTTTTTGTTTTCACCAAACTCTAGTACTGAGAACTGTAATTCTGGCAGCAGGCAATTGGGCCCATAACTAAATGGCCTGTGGGTTCTGTTTCAATCGGAACAGCCCAGAGGTTCTTTACACTCTAATCTTCATCACTTCCTTTTTTCCCTTCTACTCACTTTGGGCTTTGTTGTTCTTCTTCAAGTTCCTTTAAGTGTGAAGTTAGATTGTTTATTTGAGCTTTTCTTCTTTCTTGAGACAGGCCTGTAATGCTATGAATTTTCTCTTAGGATTGCTTTTCCAATGTCCTACAGATTTTGGGTTGTTTTGTTTTCATTTGTTTCAAGGTATATTTTGATTTCTCCCTTGATCTCATTGTTGTCCCATTAATTTTTAATAACATGTCATTTACCATCCTTGCTTTTGCATGTTTTCAGTGTTATTCTTGTGGTTAATTTCTAGTTTCATAGCATTGTGGTCAGAGAAGATTGTTGATATGATTTCAATTTTCTTAAATTTATTGAGACTTGTTTTGTGCCCTAACATGTGGTCTGTCCTAGAAAACATTCCATGTGCACTTTAAAAATATGTATATTCTGTTGCTTTGGGGTGAAATGCTCTAATGATTTTGTTCTGTGATAAAGCATTTTCATTATTTTCTCATATTTTTCTTTTTCTTTATGGCTGAACACACTTGATGAGTTCAAGCAACACAAGTGATTGAGTCCTGAAAAATCACCATTACTTGTCACAGTAACTTCCATCTGTTTATCAGTTGAATTAATGTTAGCATCTCCAGCCACATTTTGCTATACAATTTACTTGTTAAAGTTGATCTATGTCATATTGTGACCAGTAAAGTGAAGTGATGTCATTCAGTGCAAGTTATGACTTCAGACTTATAATATCTTTTCAAGTCAGTTACTACAATACAAAAGGGACAAGACTAAAGACGCACCTTGACCAGTGCATTTGTCCTACTGATATAGTTCCACACTTAGTTGTTTGTCATTAGTTAAATTATATCACTATCACACAGTTTTATTTATTAAAATGCCAATATTGCTTAATTTTGTACACAGAACTGTTACATATTGTCTACTGCATTTATAAAAGTTTACTGTAGATACTGGAACATGAAGCACTCATTCTCAAGAGCTAATTGGTTAAAACTCTTCCCACCTCCATGTTTAGTGACATCATACCAGTAGCTTAAAATTATCATTTTGGCATATTTATAATGTGGAAACTGGTAAATGGTATCAAATCCCCTTCCTATTTATTTCCCATAGCACACTGTTGCTTTAATGTCCTCTGGGAATATGGGACATTCAACATTAATACAACTATGTGAAACTTGGGAGTTCAATAAAGTCTCTTCATCATGCAGTTCTAAATGCAGAGCTTCTGTATTTCCTATTTTTTTCTTCCCCCATTTGGAATATTATTTGTCCAGATAGCTGAATAGATTTTTTTCTTCTTTACATTTAGTTATGCCTAAAAAGCAATTAATCAGTGAAGTTTTTCCTAATCATATTATATAAAAAAATTTTTCAGTGTACACATATCTAGTAATGATTTTCCCAAACAATATATAGATTTGTTTTTACTCAGTAGCAGTTAGCTCTCTCTAAAGTATGTCTTATTGATTTGTCATTTGATTACTGTCCATTTGCCACAAATAAAATGCAATATTCATGACAGCTGTGTATTGCCAGTTTTGCTCTGATTTCTATCTATAAGGTCTAAAAAGTGGCACATAATTGACACTCAAAATATATGTTGAATAAGTAGCAAAAACAGAAATAGAACTGTAAACAGTATTTTTAAATATAAATGATTTATTATTTACAAAAGTAGTTTAAATTATTTACTTTCTTAAAAATTGGTGCAATAAGATATATAATTTGTTTCTTATCTGTTTAGTTTTAATCAATTGCATCACATACTTTTTAAATGTATTTTATTGATTATATTGTTGCAATAGTTCCAATTTTCTCCCCTTTACTCCCCTCCACCCAGCATCTCCCTCCCCCAGCAATCCCCCCCACCAAGTCTATACCCCTGGTTCGTAAAAAATAACTATCCCTCCCTCTCAGATATTAAGACCCTTTGTAATCTTGTAAAAGACAATGGGCGAAGGTCTCAAGCTCCTCTAGCTGTTTCAAGCTGGACATGGTCGTCATCCTACCTACCCTTGGGTCCAGAAAACCCTAATAAGAGTGGGGGTGTGGAGGGGAGGGTGGCCTTCCCACATGGGGAAGGATCATGCAGACTCCAGGTCAGTTGGCTGTCTCTGGTCAAGGGTGTGCTTGGTTTAACAGGCTGGCATCCTTGTTGTGTTCTGGGGGCAACAGATTTGGCAAAAAGGGTTAAAAGACATCATTCAATCCATAACTACTAGATGACAAAAGTCAGGGATTAATTTTTCAATGTTCCATATTAGGAGAAAGAAAAAAGAAAGAAAAAAAGGGCTTCTTTGGAGGAAGGTGTGCTAGGCACATCTCACCTGTCCAAAACCCTTTTGCCCATTATACTTAGTTTGGGCTGAGGGAAATAGTTTAGGTTTCCCCCCTCTCAGACCTCTGGGCCCTTTCTGTCCAAGCCATTAGGATAGAAAAGAGAAACCAGTTTTAAAATGAAGCCCACAGAACACCCCATTCTTCACCCACCCAGCCATTTAGTTCAGCCAAACTGTTGAGTCTCAGGAGGCAGCACTGCAGAGAGGATTAAGTGAGGCTTATGCGTACAGACAATCACTCAGGTAATGCGATCATAGGCTTATGGCCTTTGAAAACAGAAAACACGTGTTAATTTATGTAACATAACCCACAAACAAGTCTCTAAATCTGTAAGACTGTCTTATTGGGAAGACATCCAATTGCAAGGCACTTGACATTCTACTTGCATGCAACTTGATTATCTTTGATGATATTACAGACATGGTTTAATTTTCAAGTGAAACCATATTTTAAATGAAAAGAAACTTTTAAGACGGTTAGTTGCCCTATTTTATAGTCTACCACTGATCATTGTGATTTTCCTTGAATAGTGATTTTTCTCCCTAAGATTGTCCTCCTTGTCTTTAAAGGGACTACATTAAGTCCATTTTTAATTTATCCTGTTCATTTGCATAAACATAATAAGAGCAGCAAATGATCACTTATGATCTTTAGTTCTGCTTTGCTGGAACTTACCCAAGGAATATTTAGGGTGTCCCTCAGTCTGTTCTTCAGGGCACAGAAGCTGAGCCACATACCTGGCATTCATCCTTGCCTGTAAGCACCTGTCCTTTCCAAGTCTTTCTGGTTTTTCATTGTGCCTTAAGGTCCCTTCTAGCCATATTTCAGGAAAACAACCTTGATTCCTTCCCTGGAAAGATTTCTGTGGACCGCACAACCAACCATGGTACCAGGCTTTTTATCTCAGGGGCTTTTATTACATTTGAAAGTCATTCCCCGTTCCTCAGGGCTTTTTGGTAACAACCTGAGCCCAAGTATGTCTCCTTTAGGCTTGACATTCCAGTCAAAGACTTGGTCAAAAAAAAGAAAAAAAAAGGAACATCTATTAAGAACTGGTCTTATTAGTTCTATGCAAAGAAACTTATGTCATTACTTACTTGTTTAGAATGCCAAACTCTGGAGGGATCAAATAGGGAGAAAAATATACAACGTGAAGGAAAATCTTTGTCCTAATATTCACTGAACTGGCATTTCCATTCTTCATATTTTTATTTTTCCCCACTAAAAAAATTTTTTTGTTTGTTTTTTCATTACAGTTGTCTCACTTTTTTCCCCCTGCATCACATACTTTTAAATGTACCTTTAGCATAGATTTTATCTGCATGCTTTTCATATAAATTGTTATAAATGTCACATTGAAGAACTGCTTTCTTCATAAAACAATTTTGTTCTATGCATAAAACTGTTTTTATGAATAAAAACATTTTAAGTGTAAAAAGTATTTACACTATTATATGTTTATTAGTATTAAAAATATAATTTAAATGTTTTGCTAATGTTAATAGAGAAATTATATAACACCTTATAGTATGTTATTATTGTTCATAATTATTTCAATGTGCTCATTGATTTTATACTTTAAACATAGTTTCTTTGTGCTAGAAACTTGATATGGGCTTTTTTTGTATTTTTTTAGTAGTAAAGTTTATAATGTCAGAGTGCCCCTGGGGAACTATCAAGACTTGGAGCCCCACACAGGCCAGGTGAAGGAAACAAAGCCTGTAAGACCTGACCAGAAAACTGGGAAAGCTGGTTGCATACATGTCTCGATGCTGTAGCCAGTGGGCCTCCATGGGAATCAGGTAATGAGAAAATGCTTTATGTCCTTTGAAGCTTGCCCTGTTCTTTTACCTTACTTGATCACTTTATTGTACCAGCAGCAGAGGTTTTAACTTTAACTCAAAATGAACTTACCCTCCCTATTTTATGACCATCTGAAGTCTTTGTGTCCAACACACCCTGACCTGAGGGAGATCTCAATGTTCCTTCAGTTGTTATCGCTGGACAATATCTGTTTTCTGTAATCAGCACTGTTTAACATTCGTTGATGAGATTTATGTGCATGCTATATGCCCTTAAGCTGCACTCAATAAAAGACCCTGGAGGAAGGCAATCAGGGCATGTGTCTCTCAGACATTTGCCAGGCTTCTCTCCCCTAGCACAAGCTGCCTGGGAAGTCTTCATTTAATCCAGAACTCCAGGGGATCTTTGTGGGTCAGGGTCCCTAATGTTATAGAATTGAAATTTTATAAAATTATTGTTTCATAATTTACACATTAAATAAATAGATCATTTATAGTATAGAAACTGCCTTCATAATTATTGCTTTACCTGATCTCTACAATGGAAATTATTGTCCTAAATTTACAAGTTGTTAGGGATAAAGAAGCCAATGACTCTCAAACCAGTAGGAGATAATTAACAGATGAATCATGGAAAAGAGGCGAGGAAATGACATTCCACACCTCCTCACACATATCTCTGGGATCAAAAGGAGGAAGACTGTCATCACCAAACACAGAGAAATGGGAAGATGTAGCTAGATAACTTTGCAAATAAGTTGGAATTAGACCTATAACTAGATTACTCTTAGTTAATCACATCCTGAGTTAAGTAGTTAATTGCCTTAGATTGTGAACCCAAATTAACCAGTAATGGAGAAACAGGGGAGAAGAAGAGGGGAGGGGGAGCTAATCGTGTTAGGGAGAAAGAGCTAATCCCATTCATATAAAACCATTTTCTTTGTCTACTTCACACTCACATGTCCCTGACTGGCTGTGTGCCCAACTCTGCAGACTCATGAATAAACTCACTTTGCTACTTAAGTTCTGTGTCCCAGTGTTTTATTGTGAGCATTTATCACAAGGTGATGACAATGAATAGCTTTTTGGCATGTGATTTGTTCTTCTTGTCAGATTGTGATCCCCAAATGCTTTGGAAGCAAGAAACATTTCTAATAGACTTGTGTATCCCCAGAAGGTGGCACCACAGCTGTTAAGTCATAAGTAAGAATAATGAATAAATATATATAATAAATGAATGAATGAATAAATTCTCAGTATACTTGCATTAGAATACCTCAGAAAGTAACTTGTATAAGGTGCAATGTCTGAACCTAAATTCAAGACTTTTGGCCTCAAGCTCATTGTTCCTTATTCAAAAATAAATGAGAAGCACCTTGATTTTAAAAAATTAAACCATTTTTAATAAAGCTACTTTTAGAGAAGTTTTACATTGACAACAAAATTGTGGGGAAGGTACAGTGATTTACCATAAAACCTTCATCTTATCCCCATCTATGCCTACCCTTCCCCGTTATCAACATCCCCTACCAGAGTGATACAGTTGCTATAATTGAACCTACATTGACATATCATAATCACCCATCATTCATTGTTCACATTATGTTCACTCTTGGTGTGTACATTTTCTGGAATTGGACAAATATTTAATGACACATATCTATAATTATAATATAATACAGAGTATTTTCACTCTCCTAAAACTCATGTGTGTTTCATCTGTTTATCCCTCCCCTCTGTGCCCTCAACCTCTGACAACTACTGATATTTCTGCTATCTTTATATTTTTGCTCTTTCCAGTATGCCATTTAATTGAAATCATACCACACATAGCATTTTCATACTGGCTTCTTTTGCTTAGCAATATGCAATTTAGTTTCCTCCATGTCTTTTTATGACTTGATAGCTATTTTATTTTTTATTGCTTAATAATATTCCACAGTTTATTTACTGATTTCTACTGAAGAACATTATGGTTGCTTTCAGGTCTTGGCAATTAGAATGAAACTTTTACAAATATGTGTTGTTTTTTGGATTACATGGTAAGGGTACATTGAGTTTTATAAGTAAGCATCAACTGTCTTCCAAAGTAACTGTATCATTTTGCATTCCCACCAGCCACGAATGAGAGTTTATGATGTCCCACATCCTTATCAACATTTAGTGTTGTCAGTATCCTGAATCTTGGTCATTCTAGTAGGTGTGTAGTAGCCCCTCATTAATGTGTTTATTTGTGTTTTCCTGATGAAGCGATCTGGAGCATCTTTTCATATGCTTCATTATCATCTGTATCACTTCTTTGGTGAGGTGCCTCTTAATGTCTTTGGCCTACTTTTTAATTGGGTTGTTTTCTTATTATTGAAATTTAAGAGTGTTTTTATACATGTTGGATACTGGTCCTTTATCAGATGTGTCTTTAACAAATATCTTCTCACAGTATGTGGCTTATCGTCTCATTCTCTTAACATTGCCTTTCACAGAGCAGTAACTTTTAATATCAGTGATGTCCAGCTGATCAATTATTTCTTTTGTGTTGAATTTAAGTTGTTGCCCTACCCAAGGATGTCTAAGTTTTCTCCTATATTATCCTCTAGGAGTTCTATGCATTTGCAGTTACATTTAGGTCTGTGATCTATTTTGAGTTAATTTTGTGACTGTTGTACGTCTATATCCAGATTCTTTTTTTGTTTGTTTTTGTATTTTAATGTCCAGTTTTTCCAGCACCATTTGTTGATATTACTACTTCTGTTCCGTGTTATTGTCTTTGATCTTTTGTCAAAGAGCACTTGACTGTATCAACATATATTTATTAATCTATTCGTTTATTCTCTCTCCCGTACCACATTGTCTTGATTACTGTAGTTTTACAGGAAGACTTGAAGTTGGATAGTTAGTCCTCCAACTTTGTTATTTTCCTTCAATATTGTGTTGGCTCTTAGGGGTCTTTTGCCTCTCCATATAAACTTTAAAATCAGTTTGTTGACATCCACAAAATAATTTGCTGCAATTTTGATTGGTATGGCAAGTCATCTATAGATCATGTTGGTAAGAACTGACATCTTGACAATATTGGCACATTAATTTATATATGAGAACAGAAAATGTCCCTATGACAATTATTTGCACTGACAGAATGTATATGGTGATGATTTTGATATACATCAAAAAATTATTAACATATAAAGTATGGAGCTTTGGGAATTTATCAAGGTATAAACACAGTATTTGTTTTAGAACTTATTAACCAATTAATTTCATAAATAGATTATTATCTCTTTTCATAAACCATCTTTCACAGTTAGAGAGAGCTCTTCAGAATGGCCATTGTGGTAATAATGACACTTTGAGCTTCATTTTCTTTATCTGTAATGTTGTAATTTTGACAGTTATTTTTCTGAAGACAGTTTTAAGACATAAATTGTCATAAAATTTGATTAAGTGTGTAGCACACTCTTTGATTTATTATTAGTAACATATGAATTTGGATTCAGAGCCGACTTTTTTTAAGGCATCCACAGCCTTCAGAACTCAAAGTTCCAATTGATTTATTTTAATTCTAGTTTAAGAATACAGTTGTACATTTAAAACCTATATAATTGTATTAACCAATGTTACCCCAATTAATTTAATTTAAAAGAAATCACACACACAAGCACACACACACATTTCAACAGGCAGAATAAT
This sequence comes from Furipterus horrens, assembly GCF_987537825.1. Classification (NCBI taxonomy): domain Eukaryota; kingdom Metazoa; phylum Chordata; class Mammalia; order Chiroptera; family Furipteridae; genus Furipterus; species Furipterus horrens. Next base: position 126,897,105 of record NW_028327174.1, on the reverse strand, counting down.
TCAATATTACTTATTTAAAAGCCTTAAGCAACCCTTCAAAACTGCAGGAGATACAAAGAAACAGCCACAGGAGTCATGTCTTTCTTTTTAATAATTTAAATTAATAAAAAAAAGTTTAGATACTATATTTAAGACACAAATGTTTATATTTTTTAAGAGAAGACTTTCCTAATTTGCTTTGAGAAAAGCAAAACTTTATTGAGCTTGGTATTTTTTCCAACCAGGTATTCTCTTCCCTAGCAAAGGTATGCAATAAGAATGTCTATTTAATGCTCTGGGAAAGACTGTCAGTTCTTTCTAAGTTCAGCTCATGCATGTTAATACAGCATCAGGTTTCCTGTAGACAACCACATTTCAGGCTCTTTGACAAAACCCATATAAAAAAAAAGATGTGATGTCCAAGAAACAGAGATGACTTGAATAATTTAACAGCTACATATAGGCCTATGAAATATTAAAGGGACAATAGTGTACAATGGGGAGTTTTACAGAGATTCTAGCTTGACATCAGTCTCCTCCTTGCACAGTTGACTGTTTGGCTATAGGTTATGTGTCGTGACAGGGAGACAATAATTACAATGGAATTGATAAGTACTTTAACAAAAGCTAAGCCAGCTTACTGACATTCAGATATTTAAAAACAAAAGACCTCCAATAACTTAAGCTTTCTTTGGAATATTGAACTGATATTAAAATAATTTGAACAACATTCTACCCCTGTTATTCTAAAATACATTTGTTATAATCAAGAACTGTTCAGTTATCTATGCGTTTCCTTCAAAAATATAATAGATTTTAATAACCCTTTGTAAAGTGAAAGGCAAAAAAGCAGGCAGACAGTCTCTGAGGTTATGCTGACATAAATGAAAAAATTAAGGTTCATCATTTTACACAGTACATCCACATACTCAATTCCACTTTATAATCAGAAGCATCTCCATCTGAGACTTAGATTATACTACTGATACTCAAATAAAGCAGATGGAGCCCAAATGGCATCCCTCATTTTTCTTAATTGCTGATCTTTGGCTTAGATAGCTATAATATTCCTTAAAAATCCTTATTTGTTTCTAAAATCTATGCGCCTTTAATTTTATTTACTTCTTTTGGCATGATAATGTGCCTACAAAAACTGTAATTAGATAAAGGGGTTTACTCACTTTAAGTGAAGTAACTGCTTGAAATATCTTACTTAAAATAAAGTACCATGTTATTTTGCTATTACTTCTAAGCAGACTCTGTTTTGTTTTGCATTTCCTAATGTTGAGCACTGAGTTTTTGCTTTGAAGAGGCACTTAAGGGTGAAGGAAAGGGAGAATAAAGGGCTTTTTTTCAAAGGGAACATTTCCTGTGTAGCTGTGACTCTGATCTCATTGTTAGATAAGTACTTTAAACAGTGGAGCAAGCGATTTTGAGTTCCCACAGGACACTCAGGGTGTGTTTCATACTCTTTCAGCACTTATGGACATACATACGGTGTCCAAGACTATGGCTCACACAGAAGAGGAAATGCATTCACAATGTTTTTTCTATTCTCTAGGCATTAAGCATCTCAGAAGAATCATAAAATAAACAGCTAACTAGTGAGGCAACTCTGCTACCAATATAGCCCCTTCTAAAACTCTGTTTTAGAGTTTTTGAGTTGATTCCACATACATTTGCATAATTATATGGGGAAGATTTGGAAAAAGGTGGTGCATTCAAAGCAGAAGTAATCCAGTAAGCTAAATGTTGTATCACTTACTGAGAATTCAGATATAATAAGACATGAAACCTTCCTTTGAGAGCACAGCCACAGAGTTAGAAGAGAAAAATCCCGCTTGGAAATTGTCAGTATTTCTGCTTTTTCAAAAGTAATGCCCAACCTTTCCAGGTTCACTACAATTAGTCTTATATTTCTTTCTTCTGGAATAGCTAAGTGGGACAATTACTGTGGCCTATACATTTTCTTGACAATGGTAAAATAACCAATTACTAATGGCACTATTTCACAGATGCTTGTCAATAGAGTATACCACAAAGTAAACAAAAAAACAATCTTTCAAAACTGGCTTTGAAGTGAAATCCAGACCGAACCTAGTCTCACCTTCACTTCTTTGATATAGTAGTTCCCTTGGTCTTAGCTCCCATATATCTCTAGCATGGATTATATCCTTCATAAGGTCTTATCCTTACCTCACTGGATAACAGGATAAGTATTTTCTTTAATTTACTTCTTCCAAATTAGATGGGTTGCTTAGATCTTATATAGTTTATCTGACTGAATTATGTTTTATTTTTATCCTTTGGCTTCTGGTTTATATTCTTTTTGAGGACATGAGTTTTGCTTTAATCATTGGATAAGTTTTATCCAATATGTAGTAGTTAGCCAAATTCACTAAATCTATATCATCTTTCCCTTTCAGGTTTATCTTGTTATGCTAATTTTTGTTAGTATTTAAAAGACGTATGATTATAATATACATAGACATAACTGGACTAAGAGCAGACATCAAATATACAATGGTATAATACATGTCTGCAAAATAATTACAGCAGATTTATGTCAATAAAAACAGATAAACTTTTCTCACAAATTTACTATAAAAATATTGTTTCAGAAATATCTTTAATTTAGGGGTATTAGCCTATATTCTTTTTTTATTGTATTTTCCCCATTACCATGTATACCTGTATACCCTTTCCCCCTACAATCACCACACTGTTGTCATGTCCATGAGTCCTCTTTCTTTTCACCCTATTCCTCCATGCCCTAAACAACCCTCCTCAGCTGTCATCTGCTCTCTGTCTATGAGTCTGTTTCTATATTGCTTATTAGTTCAGATTGTTCATTAAATTCCATATATGAGTAAAATCATACAGTATTTGTCCTTCTCTGACTTATACCTAACATAATATCTATCCATGTTGTTGCAAAAGGTAAAATTGTCTTCTTTTTTCATGGCTGAGCAGTACTCCATTGTGTAAGTGCCTCCTAGTTCTTTCATCCACTCATTTACTAATGAACACTTGGGCTGCTTCCATATCTTGGCAATTGGAAATAATGCTGCAATGAACATAGAAGTTCTTATGTTCTTTCAAATGAGTGTTTTGGGTTCCTTCAGATATATTCCAAAAAGTAAGACTGCTGGGTCAAAAGGTAGATCCATTTTCAATTTTTTGCTATATCTTCATGCTGCTTTCCACAGTGGCTGCACCAATCTGCATTCCTACCAACAATGCACACCCTCACCCACGCTTATTGTTTGCTAATTTATTGATGATGCCATTCTGATTGGTGTAAAGTGATATCTCATTGTGATTTTAATTTTCATTTCTCTGATTATTAGTGACATTGAGCATCTTTTCATATGTCTATTGGTCATCTGTATGTCCTCATTGGAGAAGTGTCTATTCAAGACCTTTGCCCAGAAAACAGTATGGAATTTCCTCTAAAAATAAAAATGGAACTGCCTTTTGAACCATCAATTCCATTGCTAGGATTATACCCAAAGAATCCTAAAACACCAATTCAAAACAACCTATGCACCCTGTGTTCATAGTAGCACTGTTTACAATAGCTAAGTGCTGGAAACAGCCTAAGTGCCCATCTGTAGATGAGTGGATCAAAAAATGGTGGTACATTTACACAATGGAGTACTATGTAGCAGAAAGAAAGAAGGAACTCCTGCCATTTGCGACAGCATGGATGGAACTAGAGAGAATTATACTTAGCAAAATAAGCCAGGCAACAAAAGAAAAATACCATATGATATCACCTAATACAAAAGACTAATGAACAACACAAACAAACAAGCAAAACTGAACCAGAGGCATGTAAACAAGGAACAGACTAAGCTACTAGGGAAGCAGAGGTGAGGGGGCGAAGGGGAATAACTAGGGGGAGGGTTTAGTAAATGAACTAGTATACATAGCCCATGAACATGTACAACAAGGTGGGGACTGAGGGAGAAGGGGTGGGCTGGGTGGGGAAGAGCAATGGCGGAAAAAGTGGGACAACTGTAATAGAAAAACAATAAATTGATGATTTTTTTTTTTTTTTTTTGGTGTTGAGTTTTATAAGTTCTTTATTTATTTTGGATATTAACCCCTTCTCAGATGTATTGGCAAATATGTTTCCCCATTTAATGAGCTGTCTCTTTAAATTGTTGATGGTTTACTTTTCTGTGCAAAAGTGTTTTTGTTTCATGTAGTCCCATTTGTTTATTTATTTTTTCTTTTGTTTCACTTGCCTAGAGAGATACATCAAAAAAATATATATATTGCTACAAGCAATGTCTGAGATTTTACTGCCTATGCTTTTTTTTTTCCCTAGGACTTTTATGGTTTCAGTCCTAACATTTAAGTCTTTAATTCACTTTGAATTTATTCTTGTGTATAGTGTAAGAAGGTGGTCTAGCTTCATTTTTCTGCCTGTATCTGTCCAATTTTCCCAACTCCATTTAATGAGTAAACTATCTTTAGCTCATTATATGTACTTGCTTCCTATTTCAAATATTATTTGACAATAAAGGTATGGGTTTATTTCTGGGTTTTCTATTCTGTTACATTGATCTATGTGTCTGTTTTTATGGCAGTGCCATCCTTTTTTAAAAATTACTGTGGCCTTATAGTATAGTTTGATATCAGGTAGCATGATTTCTCCAATTCTTTTTCTTTCTCAGAATCACTGTTGTTATATGGGGCCTTTTGTGGTTCCATATACATTTTAGAAATATTTGCTTTAGTTCTTAGAAATATTTCATTGGTGTCTTGATAATAATTGTACTGAATCTATAGGTTGCATTGGGTAGCATGAACATTGTAATGATGTAAATTATTCCTATCCACTAATACAGTATGTGCTTCCACTTATTTGTAACTTTAATCTCTATATTCAGTGTCATAATTTTCTAATTACATGTTTTTTATATCCTTAATTAGGTTTATTCCTAGGTATCTTGAGTCCTTGTCTCATCTATTATATTATTAATTTTAATAAAATACTCATAGTAGCAAAGTTTATAAACTGAACAAAGATACATGATGAATTCATTTTTAACACTAAAAGATAATTCAGCTAATGAAATCAAGCCAGTATATATTTTGTAGAAGACTTTTTAACCATTTAAGGGGCAAGAAGGTCTCTGCAGGCATGTGTGTATATAAAATTCCATTGAGTTTTCTGGCTTCCCTTCTCTTAAATGATAGCTAAAATAACTTATCATGTTAGAAATGAAGCAGAATTGTAAATGAGCAACAACACACTTGAGGATCTCCTGAGTTACTCACTGTTGAGAATATCAAAGAGTATGACGTGTGGCATCTAATCTCAAGTACTAGACTGTTTTATTAGGAAAATAAAACACACTAAGAAATGTTTTCCTTTCCTTGTACAGATTCTTTTACCTTGTCTATGTCATTCCTTTTTCTTTAATTAATACCATATTAAATGCTTTTATAATTAAAGTAGTGTTCTACACATTAAGTTATTTACAGATTTAAGTGACAATAGGTCTGGATTGTAATCTCTGTTCTGCCATTTATTAATGCATTTTAACTATACTCAAAAATTTCTTCTGATGATTACATAACATAATGCATGTGATGAAGTTCTGTTTTTTATCTCTCACTTTTTTTTTTTTTTTTGGTTTTTCAATTACAGTTGTCTCATTTTTCCCCCATTGCTCCCCCACACTGAGTCCACCCCTTCTCCCACAATAATATCCCTCCCCGTTGTCCATGTCCATGAGTCATTTATACACGTTCCTTGACTAAACCCTTCCCTTACTTATCCCCCTTCACTCCCTCCCCTCTCCCCCCTATTGACTGCTATTCTACTCTTTGTCCTATTTAGTTCATTTGTTTGTATTGTTCTTTAGTTTCCTGTATTAGGTGATATCAAATGGTATTTTTCTTTCTTTGCCTGGCTTATTTCACTAAGCATAATTCTCTCTAGTTCCATCCATGTTGTTGCAAATGGCAGGAGTTCCTTCTTTCTTTCTGCTACATAGTATTCCATTGTGTAAATGTACCACCATTTTTTGATCCACTCATCTACAGATGGGGATTTACGCTGTTTCCAGCACTTAGCTATTGTAAATAGTGCTGCTATGAACATAGGGGTGCATAAGTTCTTTTGAATTAGGGTTTCAGGATTTTTCAGGTATAAACCTAGCAGTGGAATTGCTGGTTCAAAAGGCAGTTCCATTTTTATTTTTTAAGGTAATTCCATACTATTTCCATAGTGGCTGCACCAGTCTGCATTCCCAAAAACAGTGCAGTAGGGTTCCCGTTTCTCCACATCCTCACCAGCATTTGTTGTTTGTTCTTTATTGATTTGTCAATTATGGCCATTCTGATTGGTGTAAAGTGGTATCTTATTGTGGTTTTTATTTGCATCTCTCTAATGGCTAGTGATGTTGAGCATTTTTTCATGTGCCTATGGACCTTCTGTATGTCCTCTTTGGAGAAGTGTTTGTTCAATTCCTTTGCCCATTTTTTATTGGGCTATCTGTCTTCTTGGTGTTGAGATGTGTAAGTTCTTTATATATTTTGGAGATCAATTCCTTGTCTGATGTATCATTGGCAAATATGTTTTCGCATATGGTTGGTTTCCTTTTCATCTTGCTAATATTTTCTTTTGCTGAGCAGAAACTCTTTAGTTTGATTTAGTCTCATTTGTTTATTTTTTCCTTAATTTTCCTTGTGTTATGAGATGTATAGGTGAAAATATTGCTATGTGGGATATCTGAAATTTTCCTGCCTATGTTTTTCTCTAGGACTTTTATGGTGTCACAACTTACATTTAAGTTTTGATCTATCTCAAGTTTATTCTTGTGTGTGGTGTAAGTTGGTGGTCTAGTTTCATTTTTACAGTTCTCCCAGCACTATTTATTAAAGAGGCTCTTCTCGCTTCATTTTATGTTCCTTCCTCCTTTATCAAATATTAGTTGACCATACATTCCTGGATTTATTTCTGGACACTCTATTCTGTTCCATTGATCTATATGTCTGTTCTTATACCAGTACCAGACTGTTTTAATCATAGTGACTTTGTAGTATTGTTTGATGTCTGGTATTGTGATTCCTCCTGCTGTGTTCTTCTGGCTCAAGATTGCTTTTGATATTCAGGGTCTTTTTTGGTTCCATATGAATTTTTGGAGTATTTGTTCTAGGTCTGTAAAATATGTCATTGGTATTTTAATAGGGATTACATTGAATCTGTAAATTGCTTTGGGTAGTATGATCATTTTGATATGTTGATTCTTCCCATTCAAGAACATGGTATTTGCTTCCATTTATTTGTATCTTTCTTAATTTCTTTCTTCAACATTATGTAATTTTCAGAGTATAGGTCTTTTATCCCTTTGGTTAAGTTTATTCCTGGGTACTTTATTTTTCTTGTTGCTATAGTAAATAGGATTTTCTTTTTTGTCTCTGTCTCTGATATTTTATTATTGGTGTACAGAAATACCTTAGATTTCTGTATATATATTTTGTACCCTGCTATTTTGCCAAATTCACTTATTAGATTGAGTAGTCTTTTACTGGGGTTTATAGGGTTTTCTAAGTATACTATCATGTCACCTAAGTATAATGAAAGTTTTACTTCCTCTTTCCCAATTTGGATGCCTTTTATTTATTTATTTAGTCTGATTGCTGTGGCTAGAACTTCCAATACTATGTTGAATAGGAGTGAAGAGAGTGGATATCCTTGTCTTATTCCTGATTTCAGGGGAATGCTTTCAGTTTTTGTCCATTGAGTATGATGTTGGCTTCAGGTTTCTCATATATAGCCTTAATTATGTTAAGGTATGCTCCCTCTATTCCCATTTTGATGAGTGTTTTTATCATAACTTTATCAAATGCTTCTTCTGCATCTATAGATATGATCATGTGATTTTTGTCTCTCACTTTGTTTAGGTGGTATATTATATTTATTGATTTGCGAATATCAAAACATTCTTGCATCCCTGGGATGAATCCCACTTGATCGTGGTGTATGATCTTTTTGATGTATTGCTGGATCCTCTTTGCCAATATTTTGTTGAGGATTTTATCATCTATGTTCATCAGTGATATTGGCCTGTAGTTTTCTTTCTTTGTTGTATCTTGACCTGGTTTTGGAATTAGGGTAATACTGGCTTCATAGAAAGAGTTTGGGATTTTTCCCTCTCCTTGGATTTTTTGGAATAGTTTGAGAAGGATAGGAGTTAGTTCTTCCCTAAATGTTTTGTAAAATTTGCCTGTGAAGCCATCTGGTCCATGTCTTTTGTGTGCCAGGAGATTTTTGATCACTGTTTCAATTTACTTCTTTGTTATTGGTCTGTTGAGACTTTCTACTTCTTCTTCATTCAGTTTTGGAAGGTTATATGTTTCTAGAAATTTATCCATTTCTTCTAGGTAGTCAAATTTCATGCCATACAGTTTTTTGTAGTAATTTCTTACAATCCTTTGTAGGGGTATCAGTCGTAATTTCTCCTTTTTTGTATCTGATTTTGTTTATTTGGGTCTTCTCTCTTTTTTTCTTGATGAGCCCGACTAAAGGTTTGTCGATTTTGTTTATTTTTTCATAGAACTATCTCCTAGTTTTGTTGATCTTTTGAATTTTTGTTTGGTCTCTATGTCTGCTTTGATCTTGGTGATTTCCTTCCTTCTTCTTGCCCTAGGCTTTGTTGTTGTTGTTCTAGTTCTTGTAGCTTTAGGGTTAGATTTTTTATTTGAGATTCTTCTATCCTTTTCAGATATGCCTGTATTGCTATGAACTTCCCTCTCAGGACTGCTTTTGCTGTGTCCCATAGGTTTTGGGCTGTTCTGTATTGATTGTCATTAGTTTCTAGAAATTTCTTGATTTCTTCTTTGATGTCATTGTTAACACATTCATTACTTAATAGCATGTTATTCATTCTCTATGAGTTTGGATGTCTTTGGTTTTTTTCTCTGAGGCTGATTTTTAGTTTCAAGGCATTGTGATCCTAAAAGACACTTGATATGATTTCAATTTTCTTGAATTTGTTGAGGCTTGTTTTGTGTCCTATCATGTGGTCTATCTTTGAAAATGTACCATGTGCATTTGAAAAGAATGTATATTTTGCTTCTTTTGGGTGAAAAGTTCTATATATATATCAGTTAAGTTTATGTGGTTTAGTGTGTCGTTCAATGACTGTATATCCTTGGTGTTTCTTTTTTTCAAAGATCTGTCTATTGTTGATAATGTAGTGTTAAAATTCCCTATTATGAGTGTGTTGCTGTTAATATCTTTTTTGTGATTTTCTAGTATTTTCTTCATGTATTTGGATGCTTCTATTTTGGGTTCACATATGTATATCAGTGTTATATCTTCTTGATGGATTGTTCCCTTAAGTATTATGAAATGTCCTTCTTTGTCTCTTATTATTTCCCTATCTTTGAAATCTGTTTTGTCTGATATGAGTACTGCTACTCCAGCTTTTTTTCATGTCTGTTTGCAATACTTTTTTATATCCCTTTAATTTCAGTCTGTGTAAATCTTTTGTTTTGAGGTGTGTTTCTTGTAGACAGCAAATATGTGGGTCTTGGTTTCTTATCCATTCCACTACCCTATGTCTTTTGATTGGAAGATTTAATCCATTTACATTTAAAGTTATTATTGATAGGTATTTATTTATTTCCCTTTGTTCCTGTATTCCTCTCCCTCTTGCTTTTTCTTCTTTTTCTTATAGCATTCCCTTTAGCATCTCTTGCAAATCTGGTTTGGTGGAGATGTATTCTTTTCATCTTCCTTTGTCTGAGAAACTCCTTATTTCACCTTCCATTTTGAATGAGAGCCTTGCTGGGTAGAATAGTCTTGGTTATAGGCCTCTGTTTTTCATTGCTTGTAATATTTTTTACAATTCCCTTCTGGCTTGTAGTGTTTCTGTTGAGGAATCAGTTGATAGCCTTACTGGAGCTTCTTTGTATGTTATTTGCTGTTTTTCTCTTGCTGCTTTTAGAATTCTCTCTTTGTCTTTGAATGTTGCCATTTCAATTATGATGTGCCTTGGAGTAGGTTATTTTTTTTGGTTCTTTATCATTGGGACTCTCTGTGCTTCTTGAACTTGCATAAATTTTTCTCTCATCAGGTTTGACAAATTTTCTGTCATTACTTCTCCTATCAGCTCTTCTATTCCTCGCTCCTCTTCTTCTCCCTCTTTTATTCCAATGATCATGATATTGTTTTTTCTTATGCTATCCTGTAATTCCCTTACATCTTGTTTATATTTTTTCAATCTTTTTAAATTTGGTTGTATTGTCTGGGAATTTTAGTTTAGTCTGCTTTTGATTGATTCCACAGTGATTTTCAGTTCAGAGATTGTATTCTTTATTTATTCCTGGTTCTTATTAATAGTTTCTATGTCCTATTTTATGCTGGTGTAGTTCTCCATAAGTTTCCTGTAATTTTCTTGGAGCTGTTTGTAATTTAGTGGAGGTTATTGTAGTTATCTTTGAGGTTGTCAAGTATATTGAGCTTCTTCATCACCATTATTTTGAATTCCATGTCTGACATTTGGGCTATGTCTATTCCATTTACCTCTCTTTCTGGGGATTCCTTTTTTCCTTTCATTGGGAGGTTGTTTCTGCATCTCCCCATGTTGGAATTTTATTTTCTTTTTTTGAATTTGTGTGCTTTGACTTCCCACCTTTGTGCTATGAGATCCTTTATGGTAGATCTGGGGGGTTCAGTAGTGCAGTCTCTTTGATCTCCTGAGCCTGATGTTCTTGGGGCACCCTTTATGTCATTTTTTTTATGCTGTCTTGTTATATTTCAGATGTTCTTTGGTAGGATCTTTCCTCTGGCTAGTTGATTGAGAGTCACTCTGTCCACTTTTTCTTGAGTTCTTTTGTGGTGATGCTGTTAAAAGTATAAACACACTGCCCAGGCAGGAAACCCACACCCTCAAAAATATCCCCCACCCTCTATCCCACTATTGTCAGCAAATGAGCCAGTATTAATATAAATGTAGAGAGATTAGGGCTTTTATACTATAGGAAGAATAGATAAGAGTTGTTTTTAGGGAGAAAAAATATGATTTTTGAGAGTGGGGATGATAAATTAATAATAGTATCAAGTAGTGTTGAGACTATGCAAGACAGTAGGTAATATTTACATTGTATGTTAATAATAATAAAAGAAAAAGAGGGAAGAAAGCAGAATATAGTAAGAAAGTGAAATTGTATAGTATTAGATGATATAGTAGTTATATTCTATTTATTTAGTGTGAAAGGGAGGCTAAACTAAACAGATAATCAAATAAATAAAAATTAAAGAGGAAGGCTGAGAAGGAGAGACGGTATAAAACAAATTAAAGGGATAGTTTAAAAATTTTTTTTAAAAAGTAAAAATTAAAATAAAAAAATAAGTAATTTAAAAAAATTAAAATAAAATAAAATAGAAATAAAAAACTAAAATAGAAATAAAATTTTTAAAAAATACAAAAGGAAAGGTTTTACTCAGTTCAGCTTTGTGTTTTGTCTTCCTATTCTGGATCCACAGCTGGTGTATTGAGGTGGGCCAGAGTTTCCTGATCCTTGCAGCAGCGGTGTGCGCCTGTGGTGGCTGCTGCATTTCTTTGGTGCATGCACAGCAATAAGCTGTTTCTTGTCTTTCAGCGTCAGATGCCACCTGACCCAGTCCTGGCTCTGCCAGTGGGCAGAGATCCGCTCTACTCCTGATTCCTCTCTTGGGAAGCCAAACAGGTCGTTCCCAGATGGTTTTCTCTAATCCAGCAGTGCCGAGGCTCGACTCCTGCCAGTGTCCAGCTGCTCACTCAGATGTTTTGTCTGTAAAGCTTATGAATATTCTGCTGAAACTGTCCCCTAAGATTCTCACCTTAATCAGGCAGTTGCAGCACAATTTCCAGGAATGAAGTGATAGGCACCAGAAGGTGGTGCTGATTTCTGTCCCCAGTGATTTCCCTGGGTGGACCCATTCGAAGGCTCACATATCCTCTTGCTGCCTCTGTTCCTGGAGGGTCAGCTTGCAACACAAAAGGGGTGTGTGGGTGTGGGTGTGTGAGAGGTTTTCCAGGGCCACAGGCTGGTCCCAGATGGCTGCCTCCATCCTATACACACCCCTTCGGGAAGCTGAGCCCCCATCTTGGCTAAGCACCACCGTGGGGAGCTTGCTGGGCTGCAGCCTCAAGTTGTCACTTCTAAGTACTGCTGGCTGTTGCCCTGCTGGAGAAGAATGTGGAAAGACACAGGGGGGCAGTACTCAGTCTAGAGCATCCCCAACACTGCAGCTTCTCCAGGAATCCCCGTGATGAAGCTCTTAATGTATGTGTTTATTTTCATTCTAATAATGTGGATGAACTATATACTGTCTGTTTACTTCATAAACATATTTGTAAATGATCCACTTTAGAAGATACCTACAGATTTTTCTTTTCTAAAAATGAACAAATCAGTATTTTTAAGCTCAGAAGTGTTAATCAAAATCTTTACAATTGCCATGGCTCAAGCACTAAGGAAAAGAGATTCCTGTTATGACCCTGGAGCAAAATTTCCTTCCGATCTGTGTTTTGGAAATGCATGGATCCCTGGGAGGTGCCAGTATGGTAGGATTACATGAGAGATGAGACTAGTAAAATACATTAACAACAAAAAATAATTATCATAATCATGTTGCTGCAAGCTAATTATGTAATTCTAAGTATGCTTTCCCACTCTAAATCCTAATTTCATTCTTTATATTATTATCTGTAGTACATCTAGTGACTTCTTCTCATTTTTAAACAATGTATCTAAAGTTTTATTATTTATTAATTTTAACTTAATTAATTGACCATCTAGAAATAAAAAAAGGAAACATACATGTTCTTGGGTGAGAGAAACAAAAATAAATAAATGACACTACATTAAACTAAAAAGTTTTTGTACACCAAAGAAGACGATCATAACAACAACAACAACAACAAAAAAAAAAAAACCCCAACCTACTGAATGGAGAACATATTCACCAATGATGCATTCAATAAGGAGTTAATATCCAGAATTTATACAGAACTCAGGATCAATAATCCAAACAACCCAATTAAAAAGTGGGCAAAGGACCAAAATAGATAATTCTCTAAAGAGGACATACAGATAGCCAATAGATATATAAAATATGCTCATTAATCATCATAGAAATGCAAATTACAACCACACTACCTCACGCTTGTCAGAATGACTATAATCAATAAATCAAGAAAACAACATGTTGGCTAGGATATGGAGAAAAGGGAACCCTCTTGTAGTGTTGGTAGGAATGCAGATTGGTGTAGCAGTAAGGAAAACAGTGTGGAGACTCCTCAAAATATTAAATACCAGACTGCATGTTCATTGCATTTAATTACAAGAGCCAAGATATGAAAGGAGCCTAAGTGACCATCAAAAAGAGAGTAGATAAAAGAAAATCAGTGGTACATATATACAATGGAATATGACTCAGCCATTAAAAAAGAATGAAATCTTATAAGTCGTGACAGCATAGGTAGACCTAAAGGGCATTATACTAAGTGAAATAAGCCAGTCAGAGAAAGACAAATACCATATGATTTCACTTACATGTGAAATCTAATGAAGAAACAAAATAAATATTCACTCATTGATACAGAGAATAAAGTGGTAGTTGCCTGATTGGTTGCGTATTGGTGGTTGAGTGAATAAGGTGAAGGGATTAAGAAGTACAAATTGGTGATACTGACCCCAGGTTTTGCTGTTTATTGCTCAAAACCCAATATTCAAGTGATGGACTGATAGAAGGAAAGATGGTTTATTCAAGAGCCAGCAGCTTGAGAAAATTGGGGATTCTCATCACAAACAACATCTTAACATCTCCATGTAGGCAGGGGATTTTATGAGCAGGGAAAGGGAGCCAGAACAAAGGCACCTGGAGGGATCTGTAGGCTTTGTTTAGGGTTCTGTGTGTGAGTCAACACAGTCTGCTCAGATAACAAAGCTGGTCAGTCTTCTGAAGCTGGTTAATCTCCTGGAGCCAGCATGCCTAATGGCTAGAATTGGCTTCCTTTGAGATTAGCTCCTAGAATCCTTTAAGCAAATAGGCTGTTTATCAGTAGCTACATGTAAATTTACAAGTCCTCATTTAAAGAAACAATGTTAAAAGAATAGTGGGGTAGGTTAAATTATAAAATAGGGGGATGTAAAGTATAGCATAGAGAATATAGTTAATAACATTGTAAATACTATGTATGGAGATAGGGGAACACTCTGTAAAGTATATGATTGTCTAATCACCATCACTATTCTGTACACTTGAAACTAATGCAAAATAATATTGAATGTACTACAATGGAAACAATTAAATAAAATAAAGGCAAAATAAAAACATTTTCACTAAAAAAGAAAGATGAGAACATTCAATTTACTTACAATGCTTTAACAATATTCTATACATTCAATTAAATTCTAAATAACTTAAAAATATTTCACCAGATTTAAGCCATAATTAGTCTATTAGTGTTTCTTTAACAATTAAAACAACAGAAACAGCATAGCCAAGTACCTGGAAAACAATTTCTTTTTATTTTATTTTAATTTTTATTGTGTTTTTTCATTACCATTTACCCCCTTATACTTCACCGCCCCCCCACACACACCAAATTACTACTCTGTTGTCCATGTCCATGAGCCCTGTTTTTCTTTTTGTTCCACCCCTCCACTGCCTACCCACAACCAGAGCTGTCAGCCTGGTCTCTATGAATCTGTATTTTGCTTGCTAGTTCATTTTATTCATTAGATTTCACATATGCATGAAATCATATGGTATTTGTCTTTCTCTGACTGGCTTATTTCACTTAGTATAATGTTCCCCAGGTGACAAAGAGTAATATTTTCTTCTATTTTACAGCTGTCTAGTATTTCAAAATTAATTAAACTCTTTTATTTTTCAAGTGCCATGGAGTAAATATAATTGCATAGGATATAGCAACTGTTCTGAGAACTTCCTTTTATCCACCATAAATTTTTATCATGTTTCACAACTATCTTAGTTTCTCTCTTTAAAAACTCCCTGGTATTCTCCTCCTTTATTCACATTTATTTATTTTTTCTGTTTTATTGTATTTTGTTTTCCTATTTCAGAGCCTACTTCTCCCCAAGGCCAATCTGTGTACCAATTTTCCACTTCCCCATTAACTTCTATGCCTTAACTTCTTTTGTTGGTTTACTTTTGAAATCTGTTATTGCTAACTATCAAAGAACAGTTAGCCCCAGAGAAGACATAGTAAAAAAGTAAATATTTTGCAAGCAGAGAAAAAATTTAAATATCTATTCAATGATTATAATTATCTAATCACAACTACATTATTTCTACTATTATGCACACATATATGTAAATCATAATTTTGCTCACATTTTTTTCAGTAATTGAATAGTCAATGTTAACTTTTTATCTATATTTTAAGTCAACTTTATCTCATTATCCAGAAAACACTTCTCTTGACTGAATTTCATCTTCAAGAACAATTTTCTCAAGAAGTGTACCTAGATGTACTGGTCTGCATACTTGTACATGTTGGAACACAAATTCTTTGCAGTCTTAATAACAGAATGGCAGCTCAACTAGCTATACCATTTCTGGGTTAAATGTTATCTATTCTATTGTTTTCCCTCTTTCAAAAAATTTCTGGAACTAGTTTATAGACAATACATTTTCTGTGGAGTGGGGGTACCAAGAGGTTAAGAAAAGTTATCAGTCTTGTAAAAAAAAAAAATAAAAGGCTTTGATTAGCATATGAGTCTTACATTAACTTCCAAAATCAGAACTTACCTATATGAATAGTTTCTAATGTTAATCACTTTTGAAAAGTTTCTAATGTTAATCTTTCGAAAAGTTTCTAATGTTAATCACTTTTAAAAAGTTTCTTTAAAACTATATGCTTTGAATCTGTAGATACATATCTTTTATTCAAAAGGAAAAATACTTTTCTGTTTTATCTTGCTATATTAACTTCAATTTTTTTCTATTTTTTAGATATACCAATTATGCACACATGGATTATTCATCCTTCCTCTATGTCTAATTTTGTTCATTTTTTCCTTTTAATTTAATTTTATTTTATTTGCCTTGAGTCTGCTGTATATGCTTAAATTTCAGGATGCCCGTTTCTACATGGATGTGAATTTAAGTACTTAAATTTCAATATAATATCTCAAATACTTTCTTACAAATATTTATTCATTTTTCATCACCAATCCTTTACATAGTGATTTAGCATTTATTTTGTATCATTTGACTAAGATCCAAGTGTACAAGTTTTTGGTACATTTTCTCCTTTACCTTTCCATACCTAAAAATATGTATATAAATGGTAGTATATGAATATATCCTTGACTAACTCTGTCATTTGCACACCATGTTTTCAATAAGGAATCAGGGAAATTTGGTAGCCTACTCTAACCGGTTTATATAGACTTTCAAGCAGTGGGTCATTAATGTGAATATCCAAAGTGGCTTCCCTTACTTTTTAAGAGAAATCTTCATGCTTCTGATGATCTATCTACAAAAACATCCTTCTTTCCATAACCAAGCTCAATTTTTACTGTTTTTAATAGCCCATCATTTTATACTATGTTTTAGCCTCTGGATATTTTCTAATTTTCCCCAAGGTATAACTATTTCTCTTACTTTTACCCTAAATGTTACCAGGAAGAGGGAGGCAAGGATGCCTTAACCATGACTTTTAAAAGGCAGTCTGAAACACCAATTTAGAAAAACTTATGGAGGACTTCCAAACAAGAAGGAGGCCTAGACAGACTGCTGCATCTCCCTCCACAACTAAGAAGAAATACAACTACCTCAAAACTAGAGACAACCAGAAGTTCCAGAAAATCCAGCTGCATGGAAGTCCAACAAATAAAAATATAAAGAAGAAATACTCATCCAGACAGGTAGGAGGGGCGGAGCCCAGGTGGAGAGGACATGGTGTGGTGGCAGCAGCAGTGGTGGCAGCGGCAGGCTGCCAGAAGCGCAGTCACATTTGAGGGAGTCAGGAGGGACACCTGGGGAGTATTCCTAGCTCCAGACCAGAGCCCACACAGCTTACAGTCCCAGCACTGGGGAAAATAAAGACTCATTGCTTCTGACTGTGCAAACCAGTGGGGGTTGTGGTGGAGGAAGAAACAGCTCATCTCTAAGCAGAGTCCACTTGTTTAAAGGGCCCCTATGGTTTTAGAACATCCACAGACCCACCAACTCTGGGAACGACAGACAGAGCAACAATTAGAGAGATGCCAGTCCCATACAAAGTGAGAGAACTGCCTGGAAAAGGGGCGAGTGCTGAACAAGTGACATTGTTCCCTCTCAGACCCCTCCCCCACATACAGCACCAAAATGTGGTGAAACAGGGAGCCCTGTACTGACGAGAAAACCTAAGGCTCCGCCCCTTACAACATAACAGGAGCAACAGCTCTACCTAAGACACAGAGGCGAACAAACACAGGGGCCTGTAAAGACAGAGAAGTATGGCCCAAAAGGGGCAATGGATCAAGGTTCCAGTGGGAGAACTAAGCGATGAAGAGAGAGCCAACCTAACAAACAAGGAGATAGCCAATCTAACACACACAGTTCAAAACACTGGTGATAAAGATGCTCACAGGCTTGACAGATATGCTTAAGTATGGCAAACGCATAAGTGAAGAAGTGAAGGGTATGCTAAATGAAATCCACAGAAAACCAATGGTGAAGGGAAGGAAACCGGGGTTCAAATCAATGATTTGGAACTTAAGGAGGAAAACAACAGTCAACCAGTACAGAATGAGAAAACAAGAATTGAAAAAAATGAGGAGAGGCTTAGGAACCTCTGGGACAACTTTAAACATACCAACATCCAAACCACAGGGGTGCCAGAAGGAGAAGAGGAAGAGCAAGTAAATGAAAATTTATTTGAAAAAATAATAAAGGAAAACGCCCTATATTTGGTGAAGAAAATAGACATATAAGTCCAGGAAGCACAGAGAGTCCAAAACAAGCTAGATCCAAAAAGAATCACACTAAGACACATCATAATTAAAATGCCAAAGGTTCAAGATAAAGAGAGAATCTTAAAAGCAGCAAGAGAAAAGCTGGTAGTTACCTACAGAGGGGTGCCTATAAGACTATCAGCTGATTTCTCAAAATAAACTTTGCAGGACAGAAGGGACTGGCAAGAAGTACTCAAGGTGATGAAAAGCAAGGACTTACAACAAGATTATTCTCTCCAGCAAAGCTATCATTTAGAATGGAAGGGCAGATCAAGTGCTTCCCAGACGAGGTAAAGCTAAAGGAGCTCATCATAACCAAGCTATTATTAAAGGAAATGTAAAAGAGACTTACTTAAGAAAAATAAGATAAAAATTATGAACATTGAAATGACAACAAACCCACAACTCTCAACAACTGAATCTAAAAAATAAGAACAAAATCCAACTAAACAAACCAGAAGAGGAACAGAATTATTGGTATGGAATTATTTGGGGGTTATCAGCTGGGAGGGGGAAGGGGAAGAAATGGGGAAATGGTGCAGGGATTAAGAAGCATAATTGGTAAATACAAACTAGACAGGTGGAAGTTAAGAATAATATAGGAAAGGATGAAGCCAAAGAATGACCCATGGACATGAACTAGGGGGTTGGGATTGCTGGAGGGAAGGTGGGTAATGGTCAGAGGGGAACAAAGGGGAAAAAATTGGAACTACTGTTAACAACATAATCAATAAAATATACTTTAAAAATATACCTACGCACCCCTCTGTTTATTGTTGCACTCTTTATAATAGTCAATGCTGAAAACAGCCTAAGTGCCCATCTGTAGATGAGTGGATCAAAAAACTGGTACATTTACACAATGGAATACTATGCAGCAGAAAGAAAGAAGGAACTCTTACCCTTTGCAACAGCATAGATGGAACTGGAGAGAATTATGCTTAAGGAAATAAGTCAGGCAATGAAAGACAAATATAATATGATCTCTCTCTAATACAGAAAAATAATGAACAACACAAACAAATGAGCAAAATAGAACCAGAGGCATGTAAACAAGGAGCAGACTGACAGTGACTGAGGAGAAGAGGAGAAGGTAAGAAAGGAGGGGAAGGAACTAGTATAAATGACGCATGGACATGGACAATGGGGTGGGGATTAACTGTGAGAAAAGGGGTGGGCAGGGTGGTGGAGAGCAATGGGAGAAAAAGTGGGATAACCGTAATTGAAAAACAATAAGTAAATAAATAAAAGTCTATAATAAATTGTATAAATGTCAATCAATTAGCATCCTAAACAGATCATCTATAATTTTCTAGTAAATAAAATAATTCTTCTAAACCAAGAGATATTTCTTCAGATTTAGGAAAAAAAAAAAAAAGCAGGGGAAGTATATAATATGATAATTGATACAGGAGTAGAATTTAGATGAACAGAGAGAATAAAGTGGAATATTCCAGTCTTGGGAGTCAGAAAAAGTCCTCAGCAAACTCTTGATAGCTGATTCCTTAGAAAACTAATGTGGTTTAATAAGCAAATTAGCTTATTAACATTTTAACTTACTTCGTTATAAGTGAATTTGAATACCTTATGTGTTAGGAGCATTTATGTTATGTAGCAGATTTACACATATGTTATATAAATATCTTCTCTTTAAAACAGAAACTAAACTTGTATATTTTGTTTTTACCCTCAAATAATGTAAATTAGCAATTTTTAATTAAGGAATTAATGTATTAGTAATCAATTATGATTAATTATGATTTAATATATTATATTACTTAAAGTAAAATAATTTGCTAAAGTCAGGTCTATCTAAATATGGACTGCACTGTACATTTATAAAGGGGTTTATACAAAGAACATTATCACAATGACAGAGAATCTGGAGGTACTCAAGCATCATGTTAATATATCTTCCAATAATGAGATGATATAAATTGCATTTACAGTCGAATCAAATATAATTTCTCACTGGGAAAAGTGCAGTTCACGGGAGTTAAGTGACTTGTTAAGATTCTTAAGATTGATTGAGATTATGAGCCAAATCAAGTTTTGAGGGCATGGCACAAATGAAAAGTAATGTCAAGAGTGTCATGAGATGGACATTTTCTAAGTATCTACAAAAATGAAATTAAATTATGAATTGAAAATACAGAAACACTGACTGCATAGGGGTTGTAAAATTCTAAGCTCTTCACTTTGCTCAAAGCATTGCTTTAAAAGGAAAGTTAAAGCAGGATCATTATGAGATTTTTTGGTGGAAGAGCAAAAATTTAGGAAAAACAGCATATATTGGATTGGCCGAAAAGTTTGTTTTTTTTCTGTAACAGGGCTCTAGCAGTGCTTAGTTGTCTTTAACTTCATTTGAAACAATTTTGTTAGATTGTATTTTGATAGCTGTCATATCAGCGTGCATTAAAAGAAAATCAAAATTAGTGAATTTTTGTGCAGTCATTTTAATATTGAAGATAGAAGAAGATATGTAATATTTTTGGTATATTACACTTTATTATTTCAAGAAAGATAAAACATGGTTGAAATGAAAAATAAGAATTTCTGCAGTGTATGGAGGAGCTATGACTGATTGAATGTGTCAAAAGTGGTTTGTAAAGTTTCACGGTACTTTTGACATTTTGGCCAAATACTTCTTTGCTCTGTGGCTGTCTTATGCATTGAAATATGTTTAGCAGCATCCCTGGCCTCTACCCACTAGAAGTCAATAGTGGGAGATAGGAGACATACTCAAAATATCCAAATCAATAATTTTAGTGGAAATAAAATAATTTTAATGGAAATAAAATAATTTTATGAAAAAAACTAAACAGAGTTTTTGGCCAACCCAGTAATATGGAATTGGAGAGGCTCTTAGAATACCATTTTTTTTTAATTGTATTTTTTTCATTACCATTTATTCCTCCTTACACACTCCCCCCAATCACCACACTGTTGTCCATAACATTCATTTTTTATAAATATTGAGTTTTTTACATCATTCCACAGGCATTTCTTTTATAAACTTCAACATTCTTCTTAGAACCAATTGTTCCTTTCATCTATTTCTTTCACTGTTCTCTGGGAAATCTAATTGTCAAACTGGCCTTCTCTGACTGTTCTTAACCAGCAGGAACTGGCCACTCAAAAGTAATAAACTTCTCCTCCATTTTGAAATACCACTTCAAATATGCATTTTAATCTAAAAGACAAACTTGTCTTTAAAAAAATTCCCTGCCTCCCATTCTCAAGTCAATAGTGATTTTCCTTTAACATAACCATATACATTTTCACTACATAATTGTTAAGGATGCCCATATCTCTTCAGGCTCTTTAACTCATTCCTTATAAATCCAGTTCCTATGTTTCAGCCATCTATGCAGGTGACATTTTAGAGCTTTGTCTCTAAACTGAGAGCTAGAAAATACATTGTAAGTTTTGCAAATGATTTATGGGTAAAGAATAGAATGAAGAATATACTGTGAACATTTCAGGGAGACCCAGTTTTGCAGAGTTAAAGATAAATAGGTATAATGGCTTAATTGCTCCCTCACACCTTTTTTTTTTTCCTTTATCCTTCTGAAAGTCATTTTGTAATATTTCAAAATGTTTATTTTGCTTGGTGAAAAATTAAGTCACGTAACTAGGTCATAACATTCAAATGATTGACCTTGTTTTTTCTGTGTGATCTATAATAATGCATGCATTTATAATTTGCAATTTATAAGCTAGGATGCAAGATTTCATGCCAATTGTATAATTTGTTCCTTAAATCTTTAACAGGGAAAAGAAATTTGTTGAGAGTAGAACAGGCTGCCAATAATTTTTTCATCTCATCTCTGGAAGGTATTACTTATTTTACATTTTAAGCTGCCAACCTAATTGCATTATATTTATCCTTGTATAGAATTTAGTACATAAGCCCAAGTGTCATGTATCAGTTTATTTTATTTCCACCATACCATTTTCATAATTATCACTGTTGTCATCTCACCATCACATCATGACAGGGTTTTAGTCTTTTCTGTGCCTGGAAGCCATCACATCCTTTAAGTGGCCTCTGCTGACTATATTCATGAAGCAATATTATCTTTTGAGCTCCTATGTTTAATCACTTTAATATAACCTTTGCTATATATGGGGCCAAGTTGTACTTTAGTCATAGGTGACCCACTTTTAAGTGATTACATAAAAGATTAGATGATTATGCTAATAGAGAAGGTGAACACTATGAGTGGTAATGTGATCATCCAAGATTCCTTGAATCATTATAAATACTTGTTGACATTGATTACTACATATATGGCTCAGCAAGTTTCTTGAACATCATTATTAAAGTGTAACTCCCATGCCATGTAATTCACTCTTTTAAAGTATATGACTCAGTTGTTTGCAGTATGTTTTCAGTCATACAACCAAAAGAAACAAAATTCTGCCAGCACCCTGAATTAGCAAAAACTGGACCCTTTCTTAAAGCAGCACACTTCTCAGGGGGATACCCTTGGCCACTGAAATACTTCTTTGGAATTTCAGCTGCTTCCCAAGAGAGCCCAGCCAGTCCTCTAGTCCCTCCTCCTCCTGCTCACTTCCTACTAGTCTCATTGTGGTTAAGTGGTTTCTTCCATCTTTCTGTGGTTATAAAGCTTCTCTCCAGCTAGTGTTTAGTTGGTTATTCAGGATGACTTCTCTACAGTTTAGGTGTAATTGGTCTTTGGAGGAGGTTAGTAAAACTTCCACTTACTCCTCTGCCATCTGAGATCTCCCCACTCACTCATCTTTATTTCATTAACACCATTTTTTTCTAAAGGACTGTCTTGTCCTTTTGTTTGAAATATATCCCATTGTTTCTTTATTTTTCTTGACTATCTGTGTTGGTTTCTGCATATAGACAAAACATCCACCTCTCTCAGTTTTGACAGATGGTGTTATTTAAGAAATGAAACTTGTCAATCAGTCTGGCTTGAGCTCCTGATCGTTTCTGAAAACTTTGTGATTATCTAAACTTCCATCTTTCTTCTTACTGGTTCCCCATAGTTGAGGGTGTGCCAAGACATATCAGTGTCCCTAGGTGGAAGATCTCAGTGAACACCTATATGCAGGCTGATTAGAAGCTGGATCCTCAGAGATCGATGAGTAGAGTATGTAGCTTCTTTATTGGCTACTGTCCTGTGGAATGCAAATTCCATTGGCTATCAGAGCCATGTGATTTGGCAACCATCCCTTATATGATAACTGTAAAAGTTGGGGAACTTAATATGTGGATCAGTTTCTTCCAGGAAGATAATGCAACTTGTTTTTATTGTTAGAGTGAGACAGAGGGAGGTGGGACAAAAGCCCACTGGCTCATTCAGGCTCCCAGAAGAATTGTCATAAGCCCCTAATGGGTGGTTATTATAATCTGAATCCTCTGGTGGCAGCTTGTAAAATGTGTCAGCACACACCTTCCAGTGAAAAACTGGTGGATGGGCACTTTTGCCTGCTCCCTGTGTATTGAGCTTTGGGGGATAACTGCAGTGAGTGCTCTCATGTCCACCAACAAATGCTTCTTTGCTATTGTCCTACTGGATTCATGAACATAAGGCCCACTGGCTATCTGAGATAGGTAATTTGGGGTCTTATACCTTGGGTGACAGCCATAAAAGTTGGAGATGCTATGTGTTTGGACAATGTACTTCCAGGGAGATGCTGAAAATTTGGTTTTATTGTTGGAATGAACCCAAGGGGAAAGGCAGGTAAAATGGCCACCAGTTCTTTCAGGCTCCAGAGAGAAGGAAAGTCAAATATTGTTCACCCTGATTATCATTTTATCAGCAGAGAGATAACTCTAGCCAAGATATTTAAAGTAAGATCAAGTGCCCAGGCTATTTCAAATGTTCAGAGATTAAAAGAGACTATTTTGTACCTAAGTATTATAGGTAGCTAGACTACAGAAATGAAACCTGTATAAGGTGAAGATTATATGCTCTAGATTAGTAGAACACTGTGGTTTAGGAAATGCCACTGTGTGACATTTGAGCCCTCTATGATATGGATAAGCCATGCATAGTTAATAAAGATTGCATTTTAATGCCTGATAATATTGCCCTGAGTATGTGGCAGTATTCCTAGATTTAGTTGTTAATCTATTTTAATCCATATAATTTGAATATTCATTAAAATGTGTCAACAATATAAAATGCAAATAGATAAAACAGTTTGAAGGGGTGTTAATAAATGGATGACACTGGCAAAATAACAACTTGAAATCTATTAAATCAAAGTTAGAGCCAATTAAAGTGTTTCTAAGAGTTTCAACTTTATTTCTCCAGGTACTTTTGTTTCTATGTTCAGATATATTGCAAGCATGTTTGTTTAGGTCTTCATTTCCTTCTTAGATTCTCCCTTAATATCTACAGTACATGATGCCTTCAGGAAGAATTTTTTTTTTATCATTATGAGCTATCATTATGCAGAAAACACTCAGGTTTATGTCTCTCTATTTGATACTTTAGCTTTGGCAGCAGATGATCTGATTTAGAGTCTGTCTACAGTGAATAATTGAATGTCAGAAATATTTTAAATTAAATGCTGACAAAGATGAAATGCTTTGTGAGGAAATTTAAATGTTTGTTACATTCTTTGTCCTCTTTTTCATTGCTTCCTAATGGTTTCAATCTTGCATCTGCTTTTCCAAAGAGTCTGTGTGCTATTTAAGATTCTGCAGGGGGAGCATTCAGTCACATTAAATCTATTCCTATGTATTCTTTCACCATCCTAAGTGTATTTTAAGTATAAAATAAAAAGAGCAGCAATGAAAGAGTTTCTGGAAGGATGTCAGTATTAGTTAGTATCAATGTATATTTCATTTCTTGTTAACAGCTATAAACATAAAAAATAGGACTCAGTAGTAATGTCAAACTGACAAATTTAAAGATTTTGGTGGAATTTGGAATAGTCATTCTGACATACTGAAGAGTCAACTGAATTACCAATTGATGATACTGCAGAGCCAGAAAGAAATATATAAGACTTCTTATGTACAGTTTATACATATACCCAACTCCTGTTTGTACACTCAATACTGATCCTTAGGAGATTGTAATACAGAAAAATTCCACATTTTCAGGCACTAAAAATACTTAGGGATAAAATGTAAGCTTGAGGTTAAGATTGACTTGGATTCACTTTCTAGCTCTATGATATCTGTAACTCTGAAAAACTTACCAATTAACCAAGTTTAGCTTCCTCATTCATAAACTGGGAATTATAAAGATAAGAAGTGTTCCACATTCTCCTATTTGCATACTTAACTCTGAGTCTATACTTTAAACTTGTAGTAAAATTCAATTAAACGATGAGCTATTCCCATTTGCTCTAATATTTGAACTTGCTTCTAGACTTGAGACTTCTAATAGAAACTTTTTTTCCTGTTGTTTTATTTGTCAATTACTATACCAGTAAATTTCCATGTACTGATTCACTTTGATAGTAATGTATATTTAATAGGGAAGGATAAATTTTAGAATTAACTTTCTAGTTTTCATTTTTATTTTATTTTTATTTACTATTATTATATTTTAATCCTCACCTGATGACATTTTTTTATTGCTTTGAGAGAGAAACAAGGAGGTGAGAGAGAATCTCCCGTAACTTATCCTAACAGGGACTGAACTTTCAACCCAGGCATGTATCCTGACCAGAAGCCCTGAACAGGGATTGAACTCACAACCTTTTAGTTCACTGGATGATGCTTCAATCAGCTAAGCCGCACTGCCCAGGCAGCCAGGACAAGCATTTCATTTTATAAAGTCTTTAAGTCTAGGGTGGGCAAAAAATAAAAAATAAAGTTCAAAAAATATTTATTTTTGAATTACAAAGAATGAGTACTTAAAAAAAAATCAAAATGGATCAAATACTTAAATGTTAGACCCAAAACCATAAAAACCCTAGAAGAAAATATAGGCAGCAAAATCTCAGCTGCATCTCCATAGGTGAGCAAAACAAAAGAAGAAAAACTATATCAAACTAAAAAGTTTTTTGCCCAGTGAAGGAAACCATCGTCGTCGGCAGCCGTCCGTCTCGAGAGACGATGGTGTAGCTTCTTAAGAGTCTATCTGCACCGCCGAGAATGGCTGTGCAGTCCGACTCGGGAGTGACATGGTATCTGTCTCCTCCCGTGTTGAATCGACATCTTGCGATGACGCTGGAGTGTCCTCTCCAGTGAAGCTGAAGCTACAGAGCCTGGGCAGGGTGATATGGAGGGTCTGCTGTTGCCCATGCAGCAGACCCCCCCCTCTCTTCGCAGCTGAAGGGTCCAAGGGAAAGACGGAGTCAATACAGCTTGGCTTCAGGTGCGCCGCAGGAGTTGCCGGTGTTGACTACAACGTCAAACCGCCTTAGGGACTCCGGCTCCGGATTTTCTGTCGGGGTTTACTCCCTTAGCCTTTGCCCTGAAGAGGTATGCCGCAAGGCAGCGGAGGTTTTTTGGAGTCAGAGTTTTCCTTCTCTGATGTGCCCTGACTGGAAGATCGAACCATCAACAAAATAAAAAAAGCAACCCACTGAATGGAAGAACATATTTGCTGATACATCTGATTAGTGGTAAATAACCTAAATTTATAAAGTATTTATAAAACTCAACACCAAAAACAAACACACACACACACACAACAATCCAATTAAAAAATGGGCAAGAGAGCTGAACAGACACTATTCCAAGAGGACATACAGAAGGCTAATAGACATATGAAAAGATGCTCAATGTCATTAATCATCAGAGAAATGAAAATTAAAACCACAATGAAATATCATCTCACACCTGTCAGAATGGCTATCATCTATAAATCAACAAAGAAGTGCTGATGAGGATGTAGAGAAAGGGGAACTCTTTTACACTGTTGGTGGGAATGCAGACTGGTGCAGCCACTGTAGAAAGCAATATGGAGATACCTCAAAAAATTAAAAATGAATTTGCCTTTTAACCCAGCTTTCCCACTTCTGGGAATATATCTGAAGGAACACAAAACACAAATGCCAAAGAACATAAACACCCCTCTGTTCATTGCGGCATTATATCCAATCACCAAGATATGGAAGCAGCCCAAATGTCTATCAATAGATGAATGGATAAAACAGCTATTGCACATTTACACAATGGAATACTACTCAGCTGTAACAAAGATTTTACCCTTTGCATCAGTATGGAGGAACCTGGAGAACATTTCGCTAAGTGAAATAAGCCAAGTAGAGAAAGATAAATACCATATGGTTTCACTCTTATGTGAACTCTAATGAAAAAGCTAAACTAACAGGGAAAATGGGGACAGACTATCATAGAGAGCAGAATGATGGCTAGTGGTGGGGGAAGTTAGGGAGTGGAGGGATTAAGCAAAAAGTTAAAAGGACTCATGGATATGGACAGCAGTGTGGTGAGTGCTGGGGGAAGAAGGTTATGAGGGGAATAAATGATAATGAAAAAAATACAATCAAGATTTTAAAAATAAAAAAATTAAAAAAAGCACTCTTTTCCAGACATGTGGCATGTCATTTTATTTATTTAATAACTTCTCTTATGCTTTTGAGAAAGTTTTTATTGATTTATAGAATGTAACCACAGAAGTGTTTTGGATTTCTTATTAAATTATTCAATGTAGATTTATATTTTGTTGCTATCAATAATATGGCTTTTTATTTACTTCCAAAACCAGTCTTTTAAAATATATTAAATTTTTAATGGGTTATACATGCCCATTATAAATATTTTTAAAGGTGCTTCCATTTATATCTTGGATTATAAATGGGGAGTCTATCATTTCATGTCTTCTTCTAATTTATTGTCTATGTATTTGAAGTTGATTTATATATATAAATTTAAAATCTCTACATTATTGTTTCTTTCCTCTAATTGCATTGACTAGACTTTCCAGTGGAATATTCGGAGTGTTAATAATAGACATCTTTGTTAGTCTTCCTAACATTAAGTGGTAATTAGTGTTACTATACTAGGCATAATCCTGGATTATAGATTAATTGTATGTTTACATATAGATTTAATTAAGGGATTTTTAAATCAATTACATGTTATTTTTAACTTCATCGAATAAATTTTAAAAGAATTTATTGTGTGAGTTTTATGCTGACATTAATATGATGAAATATATTAATATGTTTCCTAATGTTGAACCATGTTTACATTTCTGAATTAAACATTTAAAAAATATTTTAGTAATAATTTATATGCTAATATTAGTAGTGAGATTGGTTTCAGTATTTTCTCAGTGTAATAAGTGTATAAATACATTATCAACATTTTTTGGTTTCAAAAATAAGTTAGAAGCTTTTAATTCCTTTTTTCTAGAAAACTTAAAAAATACTGCAATTAAAAGTTGATATTTGAATATTTTTGAGTATTTTTCCTTGAGGTTGGTTTCTAGTTTCAAGCCATTGTGATCAGAGGAGATACTTGATATGATTTTAATTTTCTGGAATTTGTTGAGGCTTGTCTTTTGTCCTACCATCTGCTCTATCTTTGAAAATGACCCATGTACATTTGAAGAGAATGTAAATTTTGCTTCTTTGAGTGAAATGCTCTGTAAATGTCAATTAAATCCATTTGATTTAGGGTGTCATTCAATGCCACAATATTCTTGTTAATTTTTTTTTTTTTTTTTTGACGATCTATCCATTCTTGATGGTGGGGTGTTAAAATCTTCTATGATGACTGAATTCCTGTCAATATCTTCCTTAAAGACCTAAATAGAAACTTCTCCAAGGAGGACATACAGATGGCCCAAAGACATGAAAAAATGTTCAGCATCAATAGCCATCAGAGAAATAAAAATTAAAACCACAATGAGATATCACCTCACACTTGTCATTTTGGCTACCATTAATAGATCAGTAGGCAACAAGTACTGGCGAAGATGTGGGGAAAAGGGAACCCTAGTGCATTGTTGGTGGAAGTACAGACTGGTGCAGCCACTGTGGAAAACAGAATGAGATTTTCTCAAAAAATTAGAAATGGAACTGCTGGGAATATATCCTAAGAATCCTGAAACACCAATTCAAAAGAACCTATGCACCCCTATATCCACAATAGTCCTTTTTACAATAGTCATGTATTGGAAACAGCGTACGTGCCCATCAGTAGATGATTGGATCCAAAAATTATAGAACATTTACACAGTAGAATACTACAGAGCAGAAAGAAAAAAGGAATCTTACCTTTTGTAACAACATGGATGGAACTGGAGAATATTGTGCTAATTAAAATAAGCCAGAAAAAGACAAATACCATATAATCTCACTTATAACAGAAATCGAATGGACAGAATAAATTAACAAGCAAAACAGAACCAGAGACATGGAAATGTGGAACAGACTGACAGCAGCCAGAGGGGTGGTGGACGGGCATAACGGTGGCGAGAAGGGGAAGGGATTAGACAAAGAGCACGTATGACCCATGGACAGGAACAACAGTGTGGGAAGTGACTGTAGGAGCTTGGTATTTCAAGAACAGTAGCTTCTAGATAGAGAGCAGGATGACAGCTAAGGGCGGGGGATGAAAGAGGGTGGAGGGATTGAGCAAAAAGGAAAAAGGATTCATGGACATGGACAGCAGTGTGGGGATTGCTGGGGGGAGGGGGTTATAAGGGGACTAGATGGTAATGGAAAAAAAAGTACAATAAAAAATGTTTAAAAAAAGGAAAATAAAGGTAAAAACACAACTGCAATGCAAAAAAAAAAAATGTGTGCAGTGTATGGAAAAGGTGCTATGACTGATCAAACACATCAGAAGTGGATTGTGAAGTTTCATGCTAGAGATTTTT
The DNA here is from genome assembly GCF_987537825.1 of Furipterus horrens. NCBI lineage: Eukaryota > Metazoa > Chordata > Mammalia > Chiroptera > Furipteridae > Furipterus > Furipterus horrens. The sequence goes on along the minus strand of NW_028327174.1, from coordinate 126,867,343 downwards.
TGCTGGATGATGTTCCACTATTAGTTAGACCAGTTGAAGTTGAGGGCAATCAAATTGAGATATTAATTGAGAACAATCAACGTTATTCCACATGGGAGATAGCCAACATATTAAAAATATCCAAATCAATAGAGTTATTGGTGAAAATGAAAAAAAATAAAGTTTGGTAGAAGTTCTGTAAAATTTCTCTTATGAAACTGCCTGAGTGAACATTAGCAAGAGCATTTTAAACTGAAGTTTTGAAATGAAGATTTTTAATGCTGTTGTAGATATATAATGGATGTGATCAGGTTAGCATTGGTTGCCTGTATTCTGTTTGGTCATAAGTCCAAGTTTTCTTAAATAAGCTATTTAGATATTCATTAAATTAAGATGCTTCAATTATAATTATTTTTATATTAAGTCTCAGTATTAGCTCTAATGCTTAATGTCAAGTGAATTTTAAATTTATAGAATTATGTAGATTTTTTTCATATTTATTCTATATAAATCCTGTTTTGCATTCTACCTAGAGTATTTTAAAGTCATTTTCTCAAAAGAAAGTACATTATTCATTTGCTTGTATGTTAAAGAGGCAGATTTCAGGAAAAAAATTCAGGAACTGAGACTCTTCTTGAAACTACATCCGAGAAATGCCCCTAAATGCATGGATTGAATATAATAGTTCTGGATTACATGATCCACTACACTACTTTCCCAAGGACACAGGTTTTGTATAGAGAAATTGGTATTCTTTGAATCAACATTTTTTAATATCTATGTCAAGACAAGATGTAAAAAACAACAATACTATGATACAAGTTTTAGGAAGAATTCCACAATTTAAACTTTATATTTGTGTTTTTTTATTTCTTTAAACATTGAGTGATATATATTACAATTTGGCTTATGTTTTTTATCTTGGCCAAAAATATAAGATTAAGTTGAGTTCTTACATTGGATTACAAAACACAGAACAATGAAGAGGAGAAATGGACAATATTAGCACAGAATTGATATCCTTCTCTTTTGCCTTACCTTTTATTTTCTAACTGACACGTTACTTCAGTCTAGGATGATACTGTGTGAGGCACAACTCAAACTTCTTAAAGTTGTTAGTATTGTAACTTTCTGTCTGAATTAAGAATCAGCAAACTTGTAGGAGAGGGCATTTCAAGAAGGGATGAACTGGTAGGCATTATCCACAGGCGGCTGTAAACTCTTCTGCCATATTCTGATACAAAACATAAGCAGATTAGCTTTTAACTTCCCTCTCCTTTTCGGAATGTTTTCTAACTTTGAAGAAAACACCAAGACGGCTGCAGAGTCATTATTTAGTTCTATAACTGTCCCATAAAAAATCCTAGAATAACTACTTAAGCATCAGCTTTATAAAACAAGTGTAAAAATCAGTTTATTAATATAGATAAAATGCATTAACTTATATTTCTCATTTTACCACAATGTTGATTTCCAAATAAATTTCAATTTTTATAGATTCCAGTGCCTCACTTCTCACCAGCAAAGGTGTTCTTGCCCCACCCCAGGATAGAAATAAAGAGAGGAGTTGAAACAAATTCAAAAGAGGAGGTTAAATGAAAACAAGTTGGAGGAAAAGGAGAAAGGGAGGGAGCCCAATGATTGGGTCAAGGGAGTACATACAAATGAAGAATACGGCTTCATAAACTGCTGCAGGGATCTGACTTGAATGGGGCTGGGTTCTTCATGCAGGTGCAGAGTGGATTCCTCTGTGGCCCAAGAGCTGGCATTCCCAGGTGCACAGGGTTTTCTTGCTTTCCAGTTTATTGCCTTGGGCTGGTGTGAAAGGACTAAGGCCAACACAGAACGGAGTATGTTTGTTTTGAGGGAGGGCGGTGCTTGAAGAGAGACTTTAAATTAATCTAGAAGGGGCTTAAAAAAATAACTGAAGAGCATTCCCATCCATTTAAGAGCAGCTTAGCCTACATCACACCTATCCAACTGCCTACGAAATGAGCTGTTTCTTCCTGCCTCAAAGAAGTATTTAAGAGGCTCTTTAAATTAGTGGCAATGTTCCACTGTGGAGATTCTGGATATTTACATATCTTGGACACTTTCAAAACTGGGTTAATTTATAAAACTATGTTTTAAACATTAAAATCTTATTATACTTTCTTATTTAAAAAAAGTTTGTTAAAACATGGGGATTTTCTTGCCTGTTACCTTGACTGGTATTAATTTTCTTGAATGATGACATAGATATATGCCCATTCAGTAAGACCCTACTTAGATGGTGTGCTGGGAGTACTACTTAGAGCTACTTTCCTGAAATTCTACCAGGAAGGGTGTGGTTAAATTTCTGGTGAAAACATGAAATGGTCAAGTTTCTGGTGCATATGGCTTATATGCTAGATGCTGATTAGTGACTAAACAGGTGAAACGGGCTTTTCCTTTTTCTTTAAATATTAAGATCAGTGGACACTAAAATAATTATAAAAAGAAAACAAGTGTCATTCCAGCCTGTTAGTTCTAAGTGACATTAAACTAGATAGATCTTCATATAGTCTATATTTTTAAAGTATATTTTATTGATTATGTTACAGTAGTCCCAATTTTCATATAAAAATGGCTTGGTGATAATGAACTCTTAGCTTTACCTTGCCTGGGAAGCACTTGATCTTCCCTTCCATTCTAAATGATAGCTTTGTTAGACAGAGTAATCTTGGTTATAGGTCCTTGCTTTTCATCACATTGAATACTTCTTGCCAGTCCCTTCTTGCCTACAAAGTTTCTTTTGAGAAAACAGCTGAGAGTCTTATAGGCACCCCTTTGTAGGTAACTCTCTGCTTTTCTCTTGCTGCTTTTAAGATTCTCTCTTTATCTTGAACCTTTGGCATTTTAATTACGGTGTGTCTTGGTGTGGTCCTCTTTGGGTCTAGCTTGTTTGGGACTCTCTGCATCCGGACTTGTATGTCTATTTCCTTCACCAAGTTTGGGAAGTTTTCTTCCATTATTTTTTCACATATGCTTTCAATTTCTTGCTCTTCCTCTTTTTCTTCTGGCAACCCTATGATTCAGATGTTGGCACGTTTAAAGTTGTCCAAGAGGTTCCTAAGCCTCTCCTCATTTTTTTCAATTCTTGTTTCCATATTCTGTACTGATTGACTGTTTTTTTCTTCCTTATATTCCAAATCATTGATTTGAACCCTGGTTTCCTTCCCTTCACCATTGGTCTTGTGTGGATTTTCCTTCATTTCACTTAGCATAGCCTTCACTTCTTCCCATATGCATTTGCAGTACTCAAGTACTCAAGCATATCTGTCAAGCCTCTGAGCTGCTTTATCACCAGTGTTTTGAAATCTGCATCTGTTAGGTTGGCCATCTCCTCATCGCTTAGTTCTCCACTGGAGTCTTGATCCCTTCCCCCCTTTTGGGCCATACTTCACTGTCTCCTCATCTTGACAGGATGCTGTGTTTGTTTGCCTCTGTGTCTTAGGTAGAGCTTTCACTCCTGTTATGTTGTAAGGGGTGGAGCCTTGTGTATTCATCAGTATAGAGCAAATCGTTTCACTACATTGTGGCGCTGTATGTGGGGGAAGGGTCAGAGAAAGGACAATGCCACTTGCTCAGCAGTTGTCCTCTTTCCAGGCACTTATCCCATTTCGTATGGGACTGGTGCCTCTCTAGATGTTGCCCTGGCTGTTGTTCCCATAGTGGGTGGATCTGTGGATGTTCTAGGACTGTGGGGGCCCTTTAAACAAGCAGACTCTGCTGAGAGACCGGCAACCCCCACTGGTCTGCACAGTCAGAAGCAATGAATCTCAATTTTCCCTGATGGTGGGACAGTGAGCTGTGTGGTCTAGTCAGGAGCTGTGAATGCTCCCCAGGTGTCCCTCCCCACTTTAAAAAATGCGTGACTGTGCTTTCGCTGGCCTGCTGCTGCTGCCACCGCCGCTTCCACCACATCAGATTCTCTCCTCCCCTCCCACTGTTATGGCAGATTCAATGAGAATTAACCACTCAGAGTCAATGGATAGGGAAAGCAAAAGGTTTTATTTGCCAGTGGTCAGGCAGAGACCAGAACAGGTCTCAAATAAAGCACTGACTCCATATGGGGCTTAAGGCAGGGTTTTAATACTTTAAGTTTTGAAGGGGAAAGGGGAAGAGGTGAGGAGGGGATTAGGAGTAAGTCAGCAAGTCTGTTAAAACCAGGGGATGTGGCACTAGAGCTGGTCAGCACATTCCAGGATGTGGGTTCCATCTGGTCAGAGAGGGTCTGTTATGCAAATGCTGCAAAATAGAGCTCAGAGAAATCAAACTAGGTTACAAGCACAGCTGGTTAGGGGGGCTTGCCAGCCACTACACTACCTGTCTGGATGAGTATTTCTTCTTTATATCTTTATTTGTTGGACTTCTATGCAGCATGATTTTCTGGAACTTCTGGTTGTCTCTAGTTTTGAGGTAGTTGTATTCCTTCTTAGTTGTGGAGGGAGATGCACAGTGTCTGTCTAGGCTTCCATCTTGGCTAGAAGTCTACATTATATTTAAAGTAACCTTTCAAAAATTAATGCTGTGCTTTGGTGAGTGCACTACTAATCACTAGTATATGACATTCATTAAAAGTAGAAGTTAAAGTGAAATTTTACCACAGATTCTAATCATGCTGAGATAATGTTAATCCAGGATATTACTGAACAATTCCTGATTTTTATAATTTTTGTAATTTTCTCTGAAATTCTATAGCATGTATCAAACCTTCCAATACAAAACCAAAAACTCCATCTAGTGGTATAATATTCAAATATAGGTTGTGAAAGTTTGAGGCAAGAGCATACAATGGAATAAGGACTGTTTTCTCAATAAATGGAATTGGGAAAATTGGACAGGTACATGCAAAAAAATGAAACTAGAACACCAATTTACACCTTGACAAGATAAACTCAAAATGAATAAAATTCTTAAACATAAGCTGTGAAACCATAAAAATCTTAGTAAACAGGTAGTAAAATCTTAGACATCTCTCACAGCAGTATATTTACTGTATATCTCCTATGGCAAAGAAAACAAAGTAAAAAATAAACAAATGGGATGACATCTGCACAGCAAAAGAAACCATCAAAAAAAAAATGAAAAGAAAACCCATTGTATGGGAGAACATACTTGCCAATAATACTGGGGAACACAATTTTCATTGAGTTAGATCTGACACTTGTTTTTGACTAACATTTGGCATCTGAATTCAAAAATGACCAGTTTTTCTCTATCATGTCAACTTTTGTCCCCAAAATCATACAAAATGTACATTCAAAGGAAAATAAAAAAAAATTACCTGAATAGACTATTTATTTAGAGTTACTTTATTCATATAAAGGCTATATATTCTTACTATAAGTCAAATTGTGTACAAGTAGTAAAGTTCTGCTACCAAACATACAAATGACAGACTAGGAAATGCCAAAATGAGATACTTGAAACAGTCTCCTTCAGTTGGCAAAGCTTTTAACAAATTGCTTCATGAGATCCAGTTTTATGTGCAGAGGTGGGAATATAATGTTCCTTTTGTCAACAAGTGGCTCATGTAGAATGTTTGGATCACCAGATTTGAGGTCAGATCTTGGAGGCCAATTAGACTCCACCCAATGCTTCTCATGAGCTCTGCTGTCCCACATACTTAGAAAACAGGGATACTTGGTGTATCCGCATTGCTGACCAAGGAGGAAGCAGACCACTCTAAGGTCAACACAGATAATCCTATTGTGCTTGTTATATTGCAACAGATCAATGAATCTCTGTATGTCTTCATATTCTTCCAAAAATACTGAATAGCTGATTGTGACTGCACCAAATAAATTGCCATTGTGGAGGAGGACACACTTCAAGCTCCACTTTGAGCTATTGATGAACAGTCCCCATTCAGTTGTGTTATAGATTGGAAATTCCAATTCCTCCATTAAACCATGTATGTTATGGCTATACACAAAGCCATCATCACTTCGAAATTACTGCAGAAATGCACTTTATTTTGATCGAAAGTAGGATACCTTCATTTCTTTTTCAAGCAAGTTTTTCTCGTGCAGTCTTGATATTGGAGTTCTGAAGCCTTTTGGATAGTCCCAAATCTCATGCCAAATCATTCAACTCATGCTGATCAAATCCCTTACAAACTGAGTCATCTTCAATTTCAAAATCTTCATCGTTACTGTCACTTAGTTCTTCACCAGACTCCTGTGTTTCAAAAGAGGGTAGTTCAATGAAAACTAGCACTGAGATTTCAGCTGAATGAGGCACTGGGTGTGTAGTTGATGGTAGACTAGGATACTCTATTTTACACTTATCTTTCTTGTTCTATCCTGATGTTTTCACTATACGAAAGTAACAGTCACTTAAAAGATCTCTGGGCTCTTGCCAAACCATAGGTATACCAAATGACAATTTATCACGTGTTCCCTTCGTCCACATCTGTAAACTCTCAACACACTGCTTGCACACCTTGTGAGGATCCCAAGACTTATCTTGATCACCAAGTTTTACTTTAAAGTATGCAAAATAGGCTTGCCTGACAAATGCGCTGGTGTTTGTCCTTTGGGGAGGGTGAAACTGCCACAGATATAACAAAACAAATCAATGTTGTTTAAGCACTTACAATGAGAAATAGCAGAGGCAGACATAATCTGAAGGAAATGAAATAACTATGTATGTAAATAAAAGAATGAAGTCTGCTAACTCCTTGTATACAGACAAGAACTTGGACTACACTTCGGAATATGATTCACTATATAGAGCAGCACACAACCTCTCACCACACTGTCTCATGTGTAACTGAATAGCCTAGACAAGTGCAAACCTGTCACTGGTCTCCAAGGTCATCCCCCTCCCCTCCCCACTGGATGAGGTTTGCTCTCAGCCAATAGGAGAGCACTAGTGCTCCCCTCAATCCAGGCTTGATCCCACCTAGAGTGGGCACATTAAGATAAGCTTTACAGAAAAAGATTGATGTGATAGAAGAAAACTAACTGCAGTTTTGAAATCCGCATGTCTATTTAACTCTCAAATAGCTGAAAAATCAAACTCAACAAGAATGATGTTAAAAAATTTTCCCCCTGTGTAATACATCTGATAAGGGGTTAATTTCCAAAATATATAAAAAACTTATGCAATTCAGCACCAGAAATACAAACAATCCAACTTAAAAAGGACAAAAGACATGAATAGACACCTCTCCAAAGAGGACATACAGCTGGACAATTGACATATGAAAAAATGCTCAACATCACTAATCATCAGAAAGATACAAATTAAAGCCATAATGAGATATCACTTCACACCTGTCAAAATGTCTATCATCAATAAACAACTAGTGCTAGTGAAGATATGGAGAACAGTGAACCCTAGCGGATTGTGGTGGGAATGCAGACTGGTGCAGCCACTGTGACAAAATGTATGGAATTTCCTCAAAAACCCTAAAAATGGAACTCCCTTTTGATTCAGTGATCTCATTTCGGGGAATATATCCTAAGAATCCTGAAACACTGATTTGAATGAATATATGAATTTGTATGTTCATAGCAGTGTTATAAACAATAGCCAAGATCTGGAAACAGCCCAAGTGCCCATTAGTAGATGAGTGGATAAAAAAGCTGTGGTACATTTACACAATGGAATGCTATACACAGCTTAAAAAAAAAGAAAATATTCTCTTTTTGTTAGCATGGATGGACCTGGAGGTTATTATGATAAGTGAAATAAGCCAGACAGAGAAATACAAATATATGATCTCTTATATGTGAAATCTAATGAACAAGATAAACTGACAAACAAAATAGAAACAGAGGCATGCACAGAAGGGATAGACTGACAGCTGTTAGAGGGGGTAGGGTTGAGAAAGGAGAAGGAGAACTGGATGAAAGAAGGTGATGGAATTAGTCAAAGATCATATATGCATAACCAATAGACACAGACAATAAATAGTGTGGTGATGACCAGAGAGAAGGGGGGACAGAGTGGAGGTGGTCAATGGGGGAGAAAATGGGGACATCTGTCATAGTGTCAAGAATAAAAATAAGTTAAAAAATACAAAAAAATTGTTCAGTATAATTTAATGATATTATAATACACTTGGGAGCCCCTTTAACTAAACATGACTATTAAATTCTAGACCCTGAAATACTGATACTTTTCAAATATCATGGATTTTTGAAAACCGGGAAAATCAGACTAATCTTTAAAATAATATTGTCTGTAATAAAATAATGCTATTAAGGTAAACAGTTTGGAGAGTCATGATATGTGTGTGTATACTATGCCTCACGACATTAAAAAAGTAACTTGAGGAAGGTTTATCGCCGTGGGATTTCATTATTCCTGTTATTCTCTCAAGTGAGAGAGGAGGCATTGTCCCGAATTATGATTCCTTTAAATGTCAGTATTTCCATCCAACGACACACCTCCCCTAACTGTAGCCTCCCAGTTAATTCTATAGTGTGTTTACTTCAAATCCACCCAAATACGGGGTTTGAAAAGGTGACAGTGTTGAAAATGTGTATACTTTTAGACCCCTCTGTAATAAGGAATATCATACATACATTAATATAGTAAATTACCTATTAAGTTGCACCGTTGGACACATTCTATTTTTTATTAAATTTATTGGGGTGACATTGGTTAAAAAGATCATATAGGTTTTAAGTGTACACTTCTATGATATGTGATCTTTATATTGCATTGTGTTCTCACCATCAGTCAAATGGTCTCTGTTTTCATAGTACTTGGTAATTACTTTTTAATGGCATACTTAAGGCATAAAGAAAAGAAAATGCTTCAAAATAGTATTGTTATTTGAACTCTTTATTATGATTCTGACATGATGTGTAATATTATACTGTTTTACAATCAAATAGTAAATAAGTGATCATTTTAATTGATTTTCTAGAATTCATTCTCTGTATTTCTTGTCAATTCTTATTTAGTGAACAATTTTTATGGTACATTGGCAACATGACAAAAATAATACTTCCCAGCTGCTAATGACAAATTTCTTTAATCTTGAGAAAGAACAAATACATAAACCAAAATTAGCCTAGTAAAAGAAGATACAGGATAATAAATGACAGTAAAGAGGAGAAAGAGACAAGAACAATGTGGATGGGAAAATTGCAATTTAATATTATACCCTAATACCTGATACATTTAAATTGCAAACATAAAAACAGATATTAAAATGTCTTCACTCAAATATGAAGTGACAAAGTAAACTACAAGATCCTGCCTCATAGAAACAGCAACTTTAATCATTAAATTGTACTAGTTCTTATAAGTTCCTATTTTTTAAATGTTCTATGTAAAAGTTATTATGAATAGAACCATGCTAGGCTAAAAATATGCTAAACTGTTAGTTTCTAAACATAGAGAAAAACTGAGAATTTCTTTTATAATTCTCTTGACAAATATTTTGGTTTAAAAAAAAACTTAATATTTTAGCATTCAATGTATTTTCCTAGCTAATAATTTCTTTTAGAAATTGTTCATTTAATTTGCCTACTCATAGAATATTTTTACATCCAGGTGTACATATTTCCTTTATGTTTAAACACATTTTATAATTGTTATGGTGGTGATTTCAATAATATTAAAAATTCCTCATTTTTATTCTTAAAATTTTTTTTTCAGATAATATAAAGTAATATATTCTCTCCAACTCTGATTCAATATGTCATCAATTCTTTTTTCTTATGGGTTTCATGCTTTTATATAAAATTTTTATTTTAAAAATGAACTTAAAATTTTCAAATCTTGTCATGGATGGAGACAAGTGATAATTTATTACACTAAAAAGACATTTTGGCAAATAAATTGGTTTACAACTTAGATGGCTGAGTAACCTGATTAAAATCTTGAAAATTGCCTAATATTTTGTTGTTAAACTGTTTCTTAGTGATATAAACTGTCATTTTCCTAACAATATCCTAAAACCATGACAGAATATATTTTGTAATCATGAAGCTACACCAACCATAATTTTTGTTACTATTTCTCTTGTTTGAAAAATATTTTTTCAAGGTGTGAAGGTATTAACAGTTTTGGAAATATATGTAGTACAGATTGAATTGTCCTCCCAAAATTTTTATATTGAGCATCTACCCCCCAATGTCATTGTTTTGTATATGAAGATAGGGCCCTTGAATGGCCATTAGATTTAGATGAGATCATAAGAAAGGGACCCTCATGTTGGGATTAGTATCATTATTAGAAAGGACACCAGAGCACTTGCTTTTTCTCTCTCTCTCCACTGGCATCCACTCAGGAAGGGCCATGTGAGAATACCGCCATCTTCCACCCAAGTAGAGAGTCCTCAACAATGGCTCTGATCACACCTTGATCTTGGACTTTCGATCTTCAGAATTGTGAGAACTAAATTCATGTTTTAATCTATCCAGTCTATGATATTTTATTATTGCAGTCAGAGCCAACTAATACGATATGAATTTATTATAAAAGTTGTAGAAGCACTATTTATAATCTCACATCTACTGTAAGAACCTTTTCTCCAATGCCTCATAAAACTTATCTCTAACTAATAACTCTAGATCTAAAGAGTTATGTTTGAAAGATCCTATGGGAACAGGTTATAATTGCCAATTTGTTTAGTAACCAATGTTAGAAAAAAATTATAGAAAAGTCTCAACTCTTTTACTCTATCTCCATTTAGAAGACAAGTAGGATAGAGAATATGTGTGTGTGTGTGTGTGTGTGTGTGTGTATTTACTGTAAATTCTAGTGCTACACAATTCACCGGTTCTTATAGATTTTACTTTGGATTATTGATGCAATTATTCAACAGCTATTTAAAAATAGTTATTTTTATTACATTTTATGTCAACCACTCCTGGTTGTTTTAACTATGATGATGACCTCTCATTCAGACTTTACAAGGACTGGTCTATTTATAATTTGATTTTACCAGTAATACATAGACATTTAGGGGAATCAACTAGATACCTGGAGTATTACTAGAGCTATTCATACTGGGAAAGCCCTGAACTACTCCTTTCAAAACCCAAATACTGTCAGACAACCAAAGATTCTGCTTAGTTTTCACACTCAGCTTCAGCTTTCATTTGCCTTCTTGATCTCTTATTTCATATAAATGGAAACTATGAAAATGCTTTGAGAAGGTAAGTGGTATAGAATAATGAGCTATCCTTTGTGTCATTCTATTTTCTTCAGAAACAGGGCCCCCTCAGTTTTTGCCAATCTTTGAAACTCTGAACTTCAATGATTGTGTTGTAGCCTAAAAACTACTAAAAACACTAGGCTTCTAGTATTTCTTTGTCTGCCTGCTCTCTGTTGCTTACAGTTAAGCAAATCTGCTCAGGGCAATGTTTGCGAATATTTGGTGCATCTGAATGAAACTCCCACTGAAGGAAATAAATATCCACTCCTGAGCTTTTCATGAGACTAACATGAGGGTTTGTGACCTATCCTGGGTTTTGAATCAGAAATAGATGATGCAAAAAAAGCAGAGCACAGACAAGAAATGAGAGTCATGGCAACAACCAGGCTATAGAGCAATATTATATCCATCAAGTCTGGAAGCGCTGTCATAATTTCAGCAGAGATGATAAGTGTCTTGTGTCCTGAACATTGGAGCAACTGAATCTAGTGCTCAGAGCGCTGAGCAGTGATGTGCTCACTGGGCTGATTCTATGACAAGTTTTGCTTACAGTTCTGATGATGAGTAGCCTTTAAACTACTTTCACCATTACCAGTGATTTGGCAAGATATCCAGTAAAACTATCAATAAATTACTTTTTGCTGTTAGTGCAGTATGAATTATATTGCATTCAACTGATTTATACTCTCCACACATGTATGAGTATCTTTCGCCAAACATCCTATTTTTAAACCTTTAGAATTTTGGCCATTAGATAGGTGGAAAACTATAAGTGGTTTTCTTTAATGTAAAATATTTTAATTTATTTCATTGATTTATTATTATATTTTTATAATAAAGAAAACATAATAAAATTAATCTGATAATCACAATAGACACAATAAAACTGAATTATTATTGTAGAACCTTAAATATATGACCAGTGCATAACACATAATACTAAACAAAGTTCAAATTTATTACAAAATGAAGAGAATGTAATAGGTAAGATTTTGTGTAATATTTGAGATGTGCCAAACTGGTAAAATGTATTAAATAAATATATAATTCTAATCACCTATGTTTTCTAAGCAAATTTCTCTTCACATATATTTATAAAATGTTGCATATGTGTATATAAATATACTCATATAAATATACACATACCCATATATATTTTTATGAGTATATATACATGGATTTATATGTATTCTGGCAAATCTTTTGAATTACCTAAATAACAACAAATCCTTTAATTATACAAATAGGGAATGCTGTTTTTAAAAAGACTAAAACAAAACAAAAACATAGCTTCAAAGTATTTATAGTAGACTGGTTTTGAAAGAAAATTATTTACTACAGACAAAAATTGTAATAAAAATGTTTAGATAAATAAATCTAGCCTATACAATCTATGTAGGAATCAAGTGATATCAATAACATTCAATTAAGTGGTTCTACATGATAAATTAAATATAAATATGTTCTCTAGAGATCTATACTCCCTAATGAATTACAAATAGATTCTATAAGTTTACCTTTTTTTTAATGGGTGCACTAAAGTCATTTTGAGGTTATGCGAATGTGACACAATTCTTATTATAGTTCTCTGACTAATTTTTTCCATTGTTAAAATTTTGAGAGAACATCCAGAACAAGATCTCAATCTTCCCTGAACATTTCTAACACTCATACCCAAAGCTTTATATCATGACAATTACCAAAGCTGTGTCATGTTTGCAGATTGTTTATTCTTTTGAAAACGCTATCATCCATTCTCATTGGCATGGCCTATCCTTTTTCTTTCATATGTCCCATGCATGAAGAAGAAAACTAATTTATGACCAACAGCATATTAACTCTTCTTCTCAATTCATACATCAAATACACTTTTATTCTGGCCAGAATTCTACTAGCTTTGGGTGGTTTTGGTTTTAATAAAAAGAGAACGTATAAGAAAACATGACTTTGGCACACAGTTGACCGTGGAAGAAAATAGATGTTTTCTATTTCTCTTGAGAATAACAAGTTCCTGTCTTCTCAGGAAAAGACTGATTGTTTTTGGCCATAGCAATAAGTAACCAAGTCAGTTTGAAACCCATAATATTTGATCAATGGAGGCTTTCTTCAGTAGCATACTTCTTCAAATCATTCAAGCAGCAACAAACAGCCTTTTCCTTCACTGCCCAGGCTTCTAAATGTCTGCCAGTCAGAAAAAAATCTCCACTTGATTACATGCTTTTATAGCTAAAGTTCAACCAATCCCTAAACACTCCCACTTCTCAAAGTCCGCCATTCCTTGAGAGCTTCAGGTCCTTAAATTCTGTAAGATTAACTTTCTGCCTTTCCTGTCTTCCTAGGAAAAGACTGGTTGCCAAAACAAAATAACACAGCTTTTCTCTTAGGCAATGAAGGACGGTCTTCTTCCTTTTGCACTGTTCAGGTGAACTATAATTCCATACTCCCTACTTTTTAGATCTGAACTTCCTTAAAGGAAGAAATTCACTCCACTTATATTTCTTCCTCTATCATTTAGCATAATTTATTGTACATTTTGAGCTTTTGGTAAATCAAATCATTGACAAATATTTAAGTAGCAAGGTATGTTAGGTGTCATACAACCAGTGGTGTCCAAGCTTTGGGACACCAAAGGGAAGGGGAAGCTAATCCTCTCCCTTTTGTTCTGTTATGCACCGCACCTCTCCTGGGGCACCAAGGTGCTTCTTTATAGTAGTGGAGACTTTGCTAAATAGAGCATAAGCCACTGATTTGTTTTTATTCCCTCAATTTACAGTTCAGGGTAGTGAGGCCCCAATGACTTCCTCAGAATCACATTAATGAGAAACAAAAACCTTCTCTCCTGTGACTGACTGAATTTCCTTTTTTTTGGTTATGACCTTCTTCTAAAATATATTATCTTTCTCATGCATGTGAATTAATTAATATATATTAAATTAGTTATACTTTCCATCGCTGCTAATTTTTGAGAACAACAAAGGGGGATAAGTAAGGAAAGGGTTTAGTCAAGGAATGGATATAAATGACTCATGGACATGGACAACGGGGAGGGATATGATTGTGGGAGAAGGGGTGGGTTGGGTTGGGGGAGCAATGGGGGAAAAATGGGACAACTGTAATTGAAAAACTAAAAAATAAAAAATAATAATAATTAATTAATTTTTTAAAAAGAATAATACAGGAAAGGGTGAAGCCAGAGAATGTGTACGCATGACCCATGGGCATGGACTGGGGGCGGGGGGTGCTGGGAATAGGGGAGCAAAGGAGAAAAATTGGAACTATGGTAACAATATAATCAATAAAATATACTTAAAAAAAAACCAATCTGATGGTGTCAATGGAGAGAAAGAGAGTATAAATGGCTCTTTCATGGAGTTAAAGGTGATATGAGTATATAATATTAATTTGTCAAGTGAGTTTGAACAATGGTGTCTTAATTAATATTGGACATCTCTTTTGAATAAGCCTAAATGTATTTTCTAATTGTCAATTTCCCTGGAGCTTATAACAAACAATTCAGGACACTCATGACAACAAAGGCCTTATATTTTCCAGAACATTAGTAAAATTAGTGTTCTATAGATTTTGAAAATATAATCTTGTAGTCAGTTATGCATCTGGATTTTAAGAGAATCCTATTAAAAGAAGGCTTGGTAGAACAAAACCAGCTTAAATACTCCATGCTTCCTAAGTACATTTAATTGGATATATATTTATATGTTTTTAAGGTAGCTTGCTAAGTCATAGTTAGTTCATACCATGGTGTGGGTTTAATTCCCAAAGTCAATTGTATTTAATCCTTAAATTCAACTAGATTGAAAGCAATCTCCTTGTTCCTCAACTGGGAACACTTGTATAGTTCATCAAATGCCTGACAGGATGACATTCCAATAATCTTACACTATAACTCCAGGAGTCCTTCACAAAATTCATCAAGATTTACTACTACCAAGGTCACAAATATTTTTTGTCCCTGAATTAAATGCACACTATGGGTGTATGACTTCTCATTAGCTGTACTAGTTTTAA
The DNA here is from genome assembly GCF_987537825.1 of Furipterus horrens. NCBI lineage: Eukaryota > Metazoa > Chordata > Mammalia > Chiroptera > Furipteridae > Furipterus > Furipterus horrens. The sequence goes on along the minus strand of NW_028327174.1, from coordinate 126,852,189 downwards.
AAGAGCAAATTCTATTACTGAAGTCAGGAATTCAGAATTTTGTTCCTAATAGCAACAGTAGCCACTTTCTGATGTTGACAGTGATCTCTGTTCAGTTCATGTTCCACTCAGTACATGATGGAGCATTTTCTGAGTATTCTCCTGGGTGTACAGAAGTGTTAGGCTGCTTTCAAACCACGGGTCTTCACAGATAACAATAAAACTATGGTCACTCATGTGGACTTTTGCAGCAAGACAGCAACCTGTGCTTTCACATCACAATTGTAGCAAAATAAAAGTAAAGGACATGAATAGAATTTGACGTGTAGATAAACCTGGGGGATATTACAGTATACAAATAGAAGAAAATGCAAATTGAGGAAATATATTCAGAAAATTACTATATAGTTTGTTATGCCCTAATATCTCCAATAGAAGCTATTTTACCGATTTTGAACAATTGAAGGGAAAGTTAGTCTCTATTAATAAAAAGTCCAAATTCATTTATTCATAATATATATATATATATGTAGATATTTGCTGCCTGAGTTGTACGTTCCTGTCACCAAATTTTTGTTTAAAACAATATCACTCTAATTTTGTGCAATTATGACACAAGTTTCTTGGGTCCCTCACAAGAGCAAGAGGTTATATTTTAATTAATACAAACCAATCTTAGTCATTCTGTTCTGATCAGACACCATGGAAATTACATAAACCAAACTAAGAGATATAAATGAAGTGCTTGGGACTGTTTTTCTTGCTCTTACCAGCTCAGAGCAGGTAATAAGGCAATAAGGAATCTTTTCTTTCCTCTTATGAAGTAGTCAAGTAGTATCTCTTCCTGTAGGAGTCAGTGGTTTGTGTTGAGTGACAAGTGCATGACAGTTCTCTCTTCTAGCTTCCCTACTCCACTCTAAATAAGATTTCTTTTTATTAATTTTCACAATTTTAAAATGCATTGAAGCCTCATTCTTGTTTTATTCTTACAGGTTCCTTGCTTGGGGATGGAGCAGGACTCAACTTCCATGTCATGCAGACACTTTAGCAACTATGTAGTAAGGTCCCATGACAAGTCACTGAGTCTATATCCTATCATCTGCACTGATTTTTCAAGCAAGTGAATGTGCCACCTTGAAATCAGAAGCAATGAGGCTTGATTTTCCCCAGTGGTAGGACCATGAGCTGCGTGGTCTGGTGAGGAGCAGCAAACACTCCCTAGGTGTCCCCTCCTAACTTTTTAAAATGTGTAACTGTGCTTTCCACTGGCCTGCTACTGCCACTGCCACCACTGCTGCCACCAGCACACCATGTCCTCTCTGCCCTGGCCCTGACCCTCTTACCTGTCTGGATGAGTATTTCTTCTTTATATCTTTGTTTGTGAACTTCCATGCAGTTTAATTTTTTGGAACTTCTGGTTGTTTCTAGTTATGAGGTAGTTGTATTCCTTCTTAGTTGTGGAGGGAGATGCAGCATGTCTGTGCCTCCATCTTGGCTGGAAGTCCCATATTTTTTACATATGCTATTTATTAAAAGCCCTTATTGATCAGAAGGGAGTTTAAACCTCACCTCTTAAAGGGAAGAAAAGGATCATGAACATGTTATTAAGCTACCACAGGATCTTCGTAACTTTCTTTTCCAAAAAAGTTAATTTATTGCTTTTCTATTGTTACATAATACATTTCCACAAACTTAGCAGCCTGAAACAGTACCTGTTTACTAACTCATAGTTCTGTAGGTCAGAAGTCAAGTCATGATGGGACTGAGTTCTTTGCTCAGGATCTGACATAGCTGAAATCAAGGTATTAGCTGTACAGCCTTTCTTTCTGGAGGCTCTGGATAAGAATCTGCTTTCAAGCTCATTCAGAATGTTGACAGAAGTTTTGGTTGTAGAACTGAGGTCCACATATACTACAAGCTAGAGGCTAGTCTTATCTCCCAGAGACTACCCATCTATCTTCAAAGTCAGCAATGGAGAATCTCCCTTAGGCAGCAACTACAGAATAATAATAATAATAATAATAATAATAATAATAATAATAATAAGAAGAAGAAGAAGAAGAAGAAGAAGAAGAAGAAGAATATTGCCCTTTCAAACTTCAAATTTCCTTCTAGAAAGAGTTTATCTTTTTTAAGGGTTCATATTATTAGATCAGGTCCATCTGGATTACCTTCATATTTTTGAGGTCAGCTAATTTGGGGCCTGAATTACATATATAAAATCTCTTCACAGCAGCACCTAGATTAGTGTTTAACTGAATAACTGGGAGAATGTGTATCAACACCAGAGGCCACAATTTTCCTAAAGTAATTGACCTTGGAACTCTGTTTTCAAGTAACATAGTTCTATGCATTCCCTTTGGGTACAATTCACATAACAGAATTCTGTGTGGTTTAATTTGAATAAATAAGTGAGAAAAGGCTGCCTTGAGAAAATTTTTAAAAAATTGACTATTTCTGAAATATTTAGGCAGCTTGACAACTGTTAATTTTTAAATACTACTTTGAATTATATTTATGTTAGCCAATTGCTTCTAACAATTTATAAACATTGATCATGATCTGAATTGGAAATTATTATTTTTGAATTATACAAATGGGCATAAAAGAGAGATTTTGCAGAGACATTTGCTAACTGCAAATTGGCATATACTATTGTATTTTTACATTTTTAATGGTATTATTATTATTACTAACTAGGGCCACTATTCTGGAACATGATGCCATTGTGAAGAGGAGTGAAATAATTTATTTGTATAGCAGAAGGGTCTGTTTCCTCATAAGCTATTAGATTAGTAAATGAAACATTTGTTAATAAAATATCTTCCTCACTGCAAGGCCAAGCAACATCCAGAGGACTGGAATCCCAAGGAGTTCCTTACTCCTCACTGTAATCTAGGATTTTTAAGCAGAACTATAAAGTTTTTTGAATACTTTACATACCTAGCTTAGTTTCTTACAGTAGGCAAGTACATGGAAAGAAAGAAATGTCCTAGTCAGGGATAACAAGTTTTAGGCAGTTGAAGTATCTCAAATTTATCTCTCTAAAATTTAATTACCAATGAAGACATAGAGTCACTTGGGGCCCTGGATCATTTAGGAAATAATATCTGCTATCATCAGTAAAATGGAATAAAATAACTAGAAAAATAGAAAGAGATATGCTACACAAATATAAGCATGACAAACTCAGAATGCACTCACAGAAACAGAGAAAATAAAAAATGTTCGCATACTCTGTTTTGTAGGGAAGACAGGGCATAAGAAAGCATTGTGAGAATTCCGCTGTCCTTAGATTGAATTGCTTTAACTACTGATTTGTTCTTACCCAGGTACCGGCTATTCTGCACCCCATGTAGCCCCATCACCAAGAATTGCACGTCTGGGAATGACAGTTTTCCAAAAGAGCAATTTTTATATCTAAAAGACAAGGGAGATATGAGAAGAATGGTTGTGCTGTTAAAGTGTGTCCTCAGGATTATAAACCTCATTATGCAGTCAAGAACTTCTCTATTAATGTAATTTAACCTTTGGCAATATTAGTTGAGAGAGGATCTTGTGAAGGATGGTACATTAACTTTTTTTAAGTCATGGGCTGTGGTATCCCTGCTGTGATACTGAATAGCATAGGCTGAACTTCAGCATAGCCTTCTAAAGACATAAGATATTTTTTCCTCTGCAGGGCAAAGCTTATATACATGAGAGCAGAACTGTGAATTCAGGGAGTTCAACCTGTCTTTTAAACAGTAAGCCATAATGGTGCTATTTAAAAAAATATTTCTATAAAATAGCACACTTTTCTGGTTTTGACCACTATATAGTTTTACCTCTTACATAATCTGTTTATTCTTTAAAGAGATACTGGAAGCCCACAGCGTGTATATTAAAATGAGTATTACTGATCCAAAATTCTAGACATTTCCAAACTACTTAGAAAGATAAAACACTGAACAAACAGTTAGAAAAGAGAAAGGCATTAGTAGTATGTTGTACAAATTACTGAGAGAACAGAAAAAGTAATTATCTGGCTGGATCAAGGGGTAAAGGAAAGCATCATTCCTAGTGGTCTTTACGGAGATAAATGACCAAGCAGATGAGCAGGGAAAAACCGAAGCAATAAATACGGACCTGGAGTCAGATCAAAATTAAATCTAACCCTTCCACTTTGTAAATGACTTTTGACCTATTACATATCCTCACAGAATTTCAATAATTTCACACTTTTAACAAATACTCCATTTCTCCATTTTTATGTCCCAGTCACAACTCAAAGTGAGTATGTCCAAATTTTAACCAACTTTATTTCCTGTGAAAATGTGTACCTCCTGGTGTACTCTGTAAATTAATGAAACATATTTGCACTCACCAGTTCCTTTAGCTCCCAATTAGATAGAAGGATCCATATTTAGTGGAAAATGAATGGGCTCTGACACCTAACAGGTCCTAGCACTTACCGGTTGTGTGTATTCAAGAACAGTTACTAACCTCACTGAGTCTCTATTCCCTCAACTATAACATGGTAATAAGACTTGCTTTGGTAGGTCATTATGAGAATTGGCTGCTGTATATGTAAAGAGGCTGTCACATGGTCATTTCTGGAAAAAATATTATACTTATAAACATTCACTATTTTTCTAAACTCCTCACATATTCCATAAATTTAATGAAATTCCAAGTACTGTAAAGTACATCTCCTAAATATTTCTCTGCATATTCTCTGTTTGTCTCCATGGCCTATGATTTAGTGTAGATTCTATCTAGCATTTCATATGTGAGTTAGAACAGATTTCCAACTGGGCAGTTTGGTTAAAGCTATCCTGCAATGTAACTCAGTTTCTACAAAGTGACTCAGGTGACTTCTCTGAGAACTCTGATTATAAATTTTTCATAGAAACTGTGAATGACCAACAGTTATCTTCAAAATGAAGTAAAAACTTAATATAGCAAATACATTCCTACTTTGTCCTTCCCCAGTTTTCCTTTTGAAGACTTATTTTTTATTATGATTTACAGTTTGCTATATACTCATATCATCAAACATGCTGATTTTATTTTAGGATTTTTAATAGCTTTATTGAGACATAGTTGATATATAAAAAACTGCACATTTAAATGTATAAAATTTGATGAATTTGGATATATTCATATTCTTGCGATATCATCACCAAAGTAATAGACATATAGTAGTCCCTCCCTATATCACAGTTCACTTATTGAAGCCTCATTGTATCATGGGATTTTAAAAAATATTACATTTAATTATTTACCGTGGATTTTTTGCTATATTGCAGGATTTTGCAGTACTGTATATGTATGTTGTTAAAGTTATGTAGGTTTAAGAGTGTAGAATAAATGTAAGGTTCCTACTTCACAGGGGGGTCTAGAATGCAATACCTGTGATAAGTGAGGGAATACTGTATATCCATTACCTCAAAAGCTTCCTTGTATCACTTTGCTCACCACTTCACCAACATCTTTAAACCATCTTCTGCCAGAGACACTCCTCACTATACAGCCGTAAAAATTATGCCCACCATTTATTAATTGCTCTCTCTCTGTCAGCCACTGTATGAAGTACTTTGCCATGTTTCACCCTCAAAAGGAGATTATAGGTTAGTGTATATACTTACCCTAATTTCACAGGTGAAACCAAAGTGCATTTATTTAGTAGGCCAGAGACTACACAGCAAGTACTTGAAGGATACAGAATTTGAATGGAGATAATTTACTTCTAGAGCTTTTAGTTGTACATCGCTGTAAATGCATAAATTTACAGTCCTTTAAATGTACTTTTTTTCACATCCATATGCTTTTTCATATGCTCTTCCTGATCAGTCTTTACTATAGTTCTACTCATGCAAAAACTTCACAACTGGCTCAAGCATCTTGTCTTTCAAAAAGCTTTTCTTTATTCCTTGAGTTCATATCGAGATCTACGCAGAGCTATATTGCCAACTCTATCAGTCAGTAAATATTCTGATAGTAGGAGTGCTGAACTTTCATCTTGTCATCCAAAAAGCTTTTCTTTGTTCCTTGAGTTCATATCGAGATCTATGCAGAGCTATATTGCCAACTCTATCAGTCAGTAAATATTCTGATAGTAGGAGTGCTGAACTTTCATCTTGTCATCATATAGTAAACTATCATCTCTAAATATAGGTTGAGTTAATTTGGTAAATTATTATAAAAGTTTAATAGAATCGTGGTAATTCATCTGTCCCACATTCTTATTAACCATCTTCTGTGTGTGCTCCTACATCCCTGTCAGTTCTATCTGTGATAAACTAGATCATCCTTATAAAGCATAAGTCAAATCATACCTTCCCATAGCTTAAAAATCTACAAAGGTTTACTGTTAAACTTATAACAAAATCTGAACTCCTTACTTGATCTTTCAAGGTTTAAAGTATGCAGTCTTGGCCACTCCCTGAAGTTCTTACTCTTCATGCCTCTCACTATCCTCTAGACCAGTGATTTTCAACCTTTCACATCTCGTGGAACACATAATTAATCAGTAAAATTTTATGTCACACCAAAAATATATTTGATGACATTGTGATGAAAAATAGGCATAATTTTAATTCATTCACACCAGACAGACAGCTATTGTTGAGTTGGCTGTTGTCATGTTTTTTTTTTTTTTATTTGACATTCTAAGGAAAATGAGGTCAGTGTCTCTGACTAAATAAATAGTCAGTCATTGCATGTTTTAAAAATTTTCACAGCACGTTGATTGAAAATCACTGCTCTACACATTCTACTCTCTCTGTTTTTTTATTATGCCAAGTTTGTTCCCCACCTGGGCTTTTGTGATTTCTATTCTCCTATTAGAAAGGTGGATTCACAGCTTTGTATAACTTCATCTTTACCATTTAGGTTTCAGGACAAAAAACCTTCCAGTAGAAGCTTTCTTTGACCTTCCTGTGACACTAGTTTTGTACTCACCATATCTGTCAAAATCTTTATCTTATTACTCAAATTTAATTTGGTCATAGCATTTGTCACTATCATGATCAGTATCTGAAATCATCTTACCTATAAGTGAAGAGTTGTTGTTATCCCCATTAGACAATAACTTAAACAAAGATAGTGAATTTATCTTCACAGTTCTGTCAGGCGTAGAAGAGTGGCAAGTGTCCAATTAATATTTTCAAATGAGTGATGGAAACACACAATTATGTATGTAGAAAATAATGCAATAGGAATATATAACACTTGATGCAAGTAATGAAAAACAATTGAAAATTAAGTTGTGACATGAAATATGATAATTATTTCTGAAGAGTAATTGAAATAGGACAAGAGAGTAAAATAGATGTGGAACATATTAAATATTTTTAAAGTAATAATGGCTAGAATTTAGTCATCTATTGATATGGAGAAGAGAGTATTAATATCAAAGATTTATTTGCCTTGAGTGACTACATTTTGTTAATAATAAATCTGCTAAAATTTCAAATCTAGAGTTTGTTGATAACAATATTATTTTTGAATAACAGTATTTCATTCTAAGTGCCTATGAAACATTCTTTTAGAGATAGACAATCTAAACTTGGCCAACTTTTTATGGTGTTAAGAAAAGATATTAGAGTGGTAAATATATTTGCAGAATTTAAAGTGAATGAAATTGTCCAAAAATATTTAATGTAAGAACAAAATTAAAATTAGACTTGGGAGAAGTAATAGGAATAAGAGAATAAGTAAGATTTCCCTTTTGTGATAATTGCTGCAATAGTGTTGGGAATGGATCACACATTCCAAAAGGCACGTATAAATAGAATTCAGATGGTGGAGGGAGATAAAGTTCAGGACAGATGCCACATGGCTAAGAATGTACAGGTCTTCAATCCCCTGAGTCCCAAAGAATAAAGGATCAGGAAATCCAAACAGGGTATGAGGTGGGGGGAGGGGGGCAGTTGTCTCTGTCTGCTACCAGAAGCTCTGTCTCCTTTCTCATTGCAATATCCCAGATGCTTGAAAACTTTCAGTAACAACCAGGGAACTATGTTGGCCTTTGTGCAGGAATATCTCCAATGTACTTTCTGTTTGAAAGTTTGATGTTGATTGTGTCTATTTAGGTGCTCATGAACTCAATGACATTTTGGCTCTAGAATATGTGTACAATTTGCCTACAGTCTCACTTGAAGAAGCAGCCAAAGTTTGTAAAATATTACAAATGAATTTTACTCTGTTTTTGTTAAATTAGGGATTGGAATGACAGGAAATATGCAATCATGAAAATGAATGCTGCATGTTTTCTGTTTTTAGGCAAAGCATATATTTAAAAGAGAGGTTAACAATTACTGACAGTACAAAATGTACAAGGAGCTCTAGCTCTCCAATGCTTAAACAAATACTTAAAATAAAGATTGTCGAGAGAAAATATATTCTTCTATTCCTATGTGTTAAAATGTATTGTTTATAAAGAACTTCAGCCAAAAAGTAAACAATTGAAATACGATAAAATGCAGAAAAATATGATATATTATCATCTATAGTGATTTTGTAAGGCCTATAAATTCCAGTAAAAAAAATTAAAATGCAAAAAATATACTTAACAAGAGTAGCAAAAACACTTCCAACTAAATCATTTGAAATAATAGCAGAAATATGTATTATCTATAGACAGTGTCCGTAGTCAAGTATAGAAGTGGGATTCCCACTTGCTAGATAGGGCTGAATTATTTGAGAGGATAGCCATGTTAATTAATTAATGTTTACCTTGTCACTGTGTCTAAAACCAGTCTGTAAGTAGCCTAACTTGTGAATAACCACTTCTAGATCTTGAGGGTAGTTGAGCACTTAAACTGACACAAGTCCTTACTAGTGCTCTTTGGGAGTCAGGGCTCAGACTTTGGTTTCCTTGGTGGGATATGGGAATGCCCTGCCATTCAGCTTTTCATGCTCTGCGGAGGATGAAAGACCAATGTTGAGAAATGAAGTTACAGTATTTTATAATAGATGTAGTGTTTGATCCATAATCAATCTAGTACTTTAGACAGAGTGAATATGTACCTAGAGATGAACTTTGAAATAATCTTTAGGGACATTTGGAAACTAAGTTTAAAACTTTCTGTTTTTAAATTTTATGACCTGCAGTTTTTGTTAATTTTAAGTTTTAAAAATTCTATTCAATATGTTATCAAACATTGCTAGAACATATGGATTTAGAGTTCTTTGGACAACTCTTAATAAATCCCTTATATTAATTGTTGGAAAAATATCAGCACAAGTTGACTAAAAACAGTACTTCATTTCCTGCTTCATCTCAGAATGAACCAAAAGAGTACATAGAACAAAGTTCTTGAAATATATCCTGATATAAAATGTGGAATAATGAAAAACATGATTTTTAGAAGTGCAGTTCCATTATGTTAGAAAGTTCCCAAATAAATAAAACAATACTTCAGAAAAATAAAAATAAATAAGGATAATGATAAATGTTTAATTCAGGCATGTTATTTAAAACATAACATTAATTTTTCAACAAAACTACATTAAAAGTTTACATGTTGTTTTACTTATGATATGTCAAATATGTATACACACATGTATACAAACAAGATTCATAAAAATATTCTTCATGACAGTGAATGAATTTAGTAATTAGCTTTCTGTTAAAAATAACATAAAAACGGGCTTGCTAAAGTTTAGGTTCTTTTCCTTATGAAAACTTTTGACTCATTGTTTACCAATAATTTAAAATCTGAAAAATAATCCTATAAACTTACAGTCTACATAGTGCAATAACATAAACTACAACTACAAAACCAAAGTGTCAATTTAAGCATGCAGACTATGATAAAAAATGCATTATTCTTTGTAATGTAGGTCAGAATTTTCTAAGTCTAGATTAAAACATATAAAATGATTGAAAAATAGAAGCAGAAAGAGGTATAGTTTAATGTAGCCAAATAGATTTTAAAAGTAATAATCATTGTATTAATATCTAGACCAGCAATTTCAACCACTGTGCTGGTGCACACTGGCATGCTGCAAGGATTTTTAAAACATGTAATATCTGACTATTTAGTCAGGGGCTCTGACTTCTTTCCCCTTAGATTGTCAAATAAAAAATAATAATAACAATAGTCAACACAACAACAGCCATCTGGTGTGAATGAATCAAAATTATACCTTTTTTTGGTCAGATCATCGAAAAATATATATTTACTGCTGTGCCACAGAATTTTAGTAATTAGTTTATGTATTCTATGAGATGAAAAAGGTTGAAAATTGCTGTCTTAGACTATAACAGTGATCACTGAGTTAAGAATTTAGTTTATTGTTTAAACTGTCAATTTCTAAGCCTATTGGACCATATGTCTCTCTTTTGTTCATATAAAAACTATTATCATCCTAAAATTTTATTTTGAAAAAGCTGTTGAGAAACAATAGGTCCTCAACTTAAAAATATCATTGAATTTATAGGATTTGTTAATGGATTCCAATTAGAAGTACATTTATGGTTTTGGACTTATTTCATCAACTTTTCATGTGTCTTCATTTCATTACCTCCTATACCTATGACTTCTATTTTATTCTCAATATTATCATCTAAGCCTAGACATTGTCTCCAAATATAAAATTTTAGTAGAAGCCTAATGGGTCCTCTGTCCCACACATAACTGAATAGTTGTGTATATACAATTTTTATTGTAACTTTAAAAAAAAAGTATTGCATTGTTTTCCATTACCATTAGTCCCCTTATAGCCTCTGCCCCACCACAATCATCACACTGCTAAGCATACCCATAGGCCCTTTTTCCTTTTTGCTCAATATATAGCAAAATCTTGATCAAAAGACCTTAGTAGATAACTATTAGTAGTAAGATCAAACGGGAGCAACATTTCCATTACAAACTCAGCTCCCCATTCTTGCCTACACAGATATTTAGAAACCCATAGCAGTCTGTTCCTTATGCCATGAACATGTCAGTTTTTCAGCCCTCCAAGTGTTGATATGTGCCTTCTCCTGCCTTACAACATTCTTATCCCTCTATTTCATACACCCAGGTCCTACTTGCAGAGCTTTTTTTCCAATGTAATTCTGACTCATAGTAGTACCTATGAATTCATTATATTTTTATCTATTCAATGTGTGGCATTTAAGTAGACTTTGACTTGCTCTGTTTACATAACTGTTTCCTTGTAGTGTTCCTTGAATTTTCAAGCACTTGTCTTTTACTAAATCTATTTCCTGGAGTTTACCAATTCAGAGTTTACTTCTTTTAGTTTTTCATTAAACAAACATTACTGAATACATAATCTAGTCTAAAAAGTCTATCAAAAAGTCCCTTGAAAATTCAAAATAAACTCTTTCTTAATTTGAGAGTTCATAGTCTAATAGTGGAAATACAAAAACACAGGTAATGATACTGATTATATTTCTTTTTTACTTAACCATGCATATATGAGGTAATCTATGATTTTATACAGAAAGTGATAAAAATTTATTAGCATCCTTATTTGCAGACAGTGTGTAACTCATTAACAGATAAATAAAATAATATATTCAATTAATAAACAGTGGCAGGAACATGATACACACTCCAAGAAGGTCTCTTAAAATTTGCATTTTAATAATAATTAATGCTATTTTAGTTATTACATTAAACATGACTATAAGATAAAGGACATTTGTATGTTTTAAGATAAGAAAACTGGGCATAGGTGTAGTTAAGTAAAATTCTATAACCCCGTGATCATCTAGCTAGCATTTAACATCTATAGACTTTGAATTCATTCTCATAATTTTAGAATTGGTATTATTTTTTTCTGTAAGTAACCTTGACAATTGACTTTTCTCTCAGTGCCATTTTTTAATGTAAGAATGGGTTTGACTAAGACCATCTTATGTTCATACAATGGAAGGTTTTTATTACTTCCTTGGTTGTATTTCTTTTTTTATGCTATAAAAGAAATGTTTCAACCAAGAGGCAGATAATAAAAATATTTATGTTAGAGTGTGGCTGCATCTTTTTTTTTTCACAGTTTAACCTGATTAAAGGGTTCAGTCATACAGCGGTCCATTTTTGCTTGCTCTGGAAACCAACATTTGAGTAAATTTAACAGATAAGTATAAACCAAGATTGATTTGAATGATAAGAGTATCATCTACCTACAACATTTTAAATTTAAAAAATTATTTGAAACCAGTACTTTTGGTTTTTAAATGCTGAGATTATTGGGTAATTTTCTACATATTTCTGAAAAATATGTGACCTATCAGAACAACTAGGGAGAATCCTAGTTCAAAAGAACCTTGTTTTAAAATAGCGCAACATCATAGCCTCTCTAATGAGATCTGAAATGGTAAAGATCACGTTCTTTGTATAGCATAGCCAATCAGAGTGCCTGAAAGATTTACGATGATCCTTCATTAACCTGAAATTAGTAAAATGTCTTTGTTAGTACCACCCAAAGTTGAGCCTAGAATAGATATTGTCTGTTTGAAATTAATATTATCAATTAATAACTATATAATTAATAACATTTATCAACTATGTATTGCAATTCATGCCATGCATCAAACTGTATTAAATACTTTGCAAATATAGTTTCAATTGTATTAACTCTCTGAGGTAGCCATTTTTATTTTGCACCATTCAGCACATGCAGAAATTGAGCTTTTGTTTAAGATATCTAACCAAATAGTTGGCCAAGTCTAGCTGTGGATGATGTTTGTTGACATTCAGAATCTGAACTCTTAACCAGTTGTATATACTATTTATAAACAGTTAGTTGAGAATGTAGGTAGACATATTAAATCAAAGGAATGTTAAAGAAGAAAATACCTTTATAAAACGGGGTCTCAACTAAAGTCTAAGTTCTTATGTTACTCTTCTAAGTTACTCAACTGCACTAACCCAGATACCAGGTGAATTCTGCTGCTTTCAAAGATCGTTTTTCTCAGAGCATAGCTATACCAGTGAATCTACTAGAGAGCATTTTCCTAGCCGTCTGGTCTTCAGGATTCTGAATCTCTGGTGCAAAGTCAGCTGTATTTTTATTAGAAATATGGAAATTGAGGATTTAATTTTTTATCAAATGGGATCAAAGTTATTGAGAAGCATGTTATGTTACAATATTATGTCTGTCTTATGAGATTTGAGTCATAGATCCAGCATTAAAAAACATTAATTCTATAGAAAGATATATTGGGTTATATATACCACACAAAGCCAAAACAAACTAAAAAAGTACAATTTTGACTTTTTTCTACCTGTTATTATCATACTGAAACCTTTGTCTTTGGGGAAAAACAACAACACATTTTTTTTTTTTTTTTTGTCCCTGGTGCTTATCCAAGATATTGATGTGTGTCCAGGCTTTCCTCACAAACAATGTCTGGCTCAAAATGGCTCTAAAGCAAAATTTGTTACTCAGCCCACTTCAAGAGTTGTGGTATTAATATTACAGGAGGTTTAAAGTAGGCAAGAACAACACTAATTTTATGTATAAATATAAATATTTAAGTTTTCTAAACCACCTAGTCAGGAAGAAACTAACTTCTATCAGTCCTATCTCCAACAAAAATGTTAAATAATAGAACATACTATTCCCAATGCTTTTATCTTCATGAAAACTTTAAAAGCACTACTCTTAAATGAAATGTAATTCTGGAAAGCTCAGTTTCCTGAATGAATATATTACGCATGTTTTTATAGTTTTATGTTTATAAATTGCTTTCATATCCTTTATCTCATTTACTTCACATAACAGCTTGTAAGTAAGACAAGGCACAGATCAAAATTGTTTTATAGTTATTACTTATACTCATGGAAGCTAAGGGACTTGCCTAGTACACATATGTTATAAAAACAAATGTAAGAATCAAGACTCCTGTTTTTCCCACCTCTTTATGACTCCAGGGGCTTTGATTATCTATTACCCATAATTATCCTTCTAAAGAGTCTATGCTCTGTGTAGTGAATCTTCAATAGTCATCTAATTTGGGGTATCAAAATGTATGTTGTAAGCCTAAATCATCTCATAACATTTTGCATATAGTCAGAAGAATACTTTTTGTAGCTACTTTTAATTTTGAAAAAGAAATGTCTATGTCATATCAGAATGACTAATATCACCAGATAATTTGTTCTTAAATATGCCTATAAATCATGCTTTTATTTATAAAAACTCATCTATTTTGTGCTCCACTCAATAATAATAATAAATGACTATTGAGTATACTTAGTTTTATAATAAATATATACATTATTTGCCTAGCTTCTAGAAGTTGGTGGTTGCTTAATAAATGCTTGTCTTATTTTGCATATACTAAGAAAGCAAGCTCATGTTATTTTAAAAAATATGTTATAAGCTAAATAAATCTAAAGTCTCAAAGTTTAAAAATTTCAATATAAAGTTACCACAAATTATGAATAGATGATCCATTAGCAACAAATTTAATTATGGTTGAATAACTACAACTATAGCAATAAGCATAAAAATATAAATGTAATTAAAATAGCTTTATAAAGGAATATAAATATATATTTGAATATCAACAAAAATGTAATTTAATAAATAACAGTTGACTTCTTTTGGATAAATGGAGTAGATCTGGCATAAAAGTGCAACTACTAAGAACACTTATAAGTTTGTATTTTTTTAAATATTTTAAATATTTTTGAAAACTGATGGGCAACAAAGACAAATGGAACTATAATTATATAAAAAAACAAAACTGCAAAAACAAAAATGATTCATGGTTGTTAGCAGCTACTTTTTCACAGTGGACACTTGCTGACTAATGGAAAAGAGAAGACACTGAAATGTTTTCAAATAAAAAAGGTAGTTTTTGGTTAGTAAAACAAAGCTCTGTGTTTGGTAATTTTATAAAGCAGAGTAATAACGCTGGAGGTTTCAGCAACCTTAAATTGCACCATAATTCCCTACAAGAAAAAAATTTTGCTGCAGTGCAGGATGAGAGGGAAAATACTAAGCTCTGAAAAGTAGAGTGGTTTTTTTCTAAAGTTTCACTGATTTCTGTAGACAAATTTTAGAGCTTAGGACCCATCAGTAGAAAGAGGATCTTGGGGAAAAAAAAAAAAGTCTGGACATTTATGCTCTCCAGAAAGGATGAATCAGAATAATATTAAAAGCTAAGAAGGTATATTTCTTTCAGCGAAGATGGAATAATAAGGACTACATTTTTCCTTTTCCTCAAAATAACTAAAAAAATGTTTACAAAATATATGGAAAAAACATGTTCAGATACTGGACATCAGCCAACCACTTCAGTGATCCTAATAAATGAGGAAAGCCCTGTAATCACCAGTGCTCACTGAACAGAGTTTCCAGGACAGGGCTCAATGAAGGGGAAACATAGGGAGCAGCCTAGTTGAATTGAGAAGATTGAATTAGGATTTCAGGAAACTGAAGCAGCTCAAGATCCCAGGGGAAACTATTGGAGAAGATAGAACTGCCCAATCAAAGAGAAGAGTAAGGGGAGGAGCTCCAGATATCTACCAAGGTCCCCTTGAGTCTTCAGCTGAGTACTAAGCAGTGCACATGTATCAGGAGACTACCCAGCATCATCTGAAAGGAAGAGAAAGACCTACTTCTGGAGTTGTATGGGTTTAAGAATAATTTCTGTTCCTACCATTCAGAGCAGACAAATATGGAAATGAGAACATGTTGGTAGAGTACTCAGAAGGACATTGTTTCAATAAAACAAAATTCCACTTGACCTCCAAGGCTGTGCTGGAAATTCTAGCAACATTTACCAGAATTACCTTTCTAGTATGTTTCTATTTAGCATAGACTCCATTGGTAATTCTATTGTGATAGTTGGATTGCTATAAAAAGAGAGCAGCCGTTCTGTTGCAGGCACACTTTTGCTGATTTGCTGACTCACTTCCTTAACCCTGATACCATTTGGACCTCTAGTTGTTCACTCTTCCTCCTGGATTTCCATTCAGTTTCTCTGACTGCTGGGCTAGGAATTTATATGTTTAGTTATATGAAGAGCATTGGCTTGTGCAGGAGACCTTTCTCAATTATGTCAGAGGCAAGATAAAAACATGGATTTTAGTTAATCCTTGTGAACTTCCAGGCTACTCACTCCTAACCCTCTCATCTGACTGCCTATCCTGCATACTTTGAGATCTAGCATTGGATGAAGAAACAGCTTTGTAGAAACCACTTTGCTAGCCCTGGAATTAAAAAGGCTATTCTGCCTATTCCATATGTATTATATATTTTATAATCTTTATCTTAATGGGTCTGCTACTTCTGTGGTTGAACCCTGACTAATATACACTCTAAGAAATCAAACTGAAAGCAAGTAGTTTAACTGTATCAGAGAAAAAACCTAAAGTAAAGTTATAGGAATACAAAAATATCTAGCACCCAATAAGACAAATTCATAATTTTTATCATTAAAAAAAACCAAAACATCAGACATAAAAAGATGCAGAGAAAATTAATAGACAGAAACAAATCAAGAAATAATCAATTATATAATCATTTGATAAAGACATTAAAATAGTTATAGTATGAACTATATAAATAAAAAGCAGGGAAATATTGAGAACAATAAGCAGGGTCATTGATATACATTTAAAAGATCCAAATCAATCATCTAGAAATGAAAAATAGATCCAAGATTTTAAAAATGTATATTTTAAACCTAACAATCTCATAAATTTTTGCATATTGTCTACACAGTTCATTCAGAAAATAAAATAGGTGTTTTTTATTTGAAAAAAACAAATATTTATTATCAGCATGAGAGATATCACTAATTTATTTCATAATATGGCCACAAGGCATATTTTTATTTATAAAAATACATCTATTTTATTCTCTATTCAAGAAGAATAAATAACTCTTTTGAAGCATCAGGGTAATAATACATATATACATTCTTTACTTAGTTTCTAGAATATAGAAGTTGCTTAAATAAATGCAATTTGAAAGCATATTTATAATTTGTTTTCTACTTTTTTATATACCTTATTTGCCCATTTTCATATATCCTTTTTGCCTCAGCTTCCTCATTTGGTAAGTAAGAACACACATGTATTTATTCA
This sequence comes from Furipterus horrens, assembly GCF_987537825.1. Lineage (NCBI taxonomy): Eukaryota > Metazoa > Chordata > Mammalia > Chiroptera > Furipteridae > Furipterus > Furipterus horrens. Next base: position 126,835,168 of record NW_028327174.1, on the reverse strand, counting down.
TGGAAAGTACTTAAAACAGTAAGTAGCAAAAAGTAGTCACTCAATGTGTCGTGTTGGCAGCCGTCCGTCTCGAGAGACGATGGTGTAGCTTCTTAAGAGTCTATCTGCACTGCCGAGAATGGCTGTGCAGTCCGACTCGGGAGTGACACGGTATCTGTCTCCTCCCGTGTTGAATCGACATCTTGCGATGACGCTGGAGTGTCCTCTCCAGTGAAGCTGAAGCTACAGAGCCTGGGCAGGGTGATATGGAGGGTCTGCTGTTGCCCATGCAGCAGACCCCCCCTCTCTTCGCAGCTGAAGGATCCAAGGGAAAGACGGAGTCAATACAGCTTGGCTTCAGGTGCGCCGCAGGAGTTGCCGGTGTTGACTACAATGTCAAACCGCCTTAGGGACTCCGGCTCCGGATTTTCTGTCGGGGTTTACTCCCTTAGCCTTTCCCCTGAAGAGGTATGCCGCAAGGCAGCGGAGGTTTTTTGGAATCAGAGTTTTCCTTCTCTGATGTGCCCTGACTGGAAGATCGAACCAGCGACACTTAGCTCGCAGGCCGACGCTCAATCCACTGGATTGAGAGTCACTCAATATACTGACAATTATTACTAATAACATCACTATCATAGTTAGATCTATTTAAAAACAGAAATTGAGATTTTCTTCACAAAATATATTAGTATGTTATAATACCAACTGAAACTATTTTACTGTTTCCTTTCCAATTCTTCTCCACTTGCATACATAATGATCATAAATATGGGTATGAAAAGATTAAATTAAAATATTAATTTGAAGGCTCTCATTCAAAATGAAAGGTAAAATAATAAGTTTCCCAGAAAAAAAGAAAGCTAAAAGAAACTGAAGGGATGTAAAAAAGTATTTCAAGCAAATGGACATGAAAAAAAAAAAAAGCAGGAATAACAATGCTTACACCAGACAAATAGATTTCACAACAAACGCCATAAAAAGAGACAAAGAAGGACATTTCATAATACTTAAGGAAACAATTAATTAAGAAAATATAACCCTAGTAAACATATATGCCCCCAACATAGGAGCACCCAAATATATAAGGAAAATCTTGGAAGACGACAAGAAGGATATCAACAGCAACACACTCATAGTAGGGACTTTAACACCCCATTGTCAACAATGGACAGATCTGTGAAGCAAAGAAACACCAAAGACATGGAGGTATTGAACAACACTCAAGATAAAATGGACTTAACTGATATATATAGAACTTTTCACCCCAAAGAAGCAAAATATACATCTTTTTCAAGTGTACATGGAACATTTTCAAAGATAGACTACACAATAGGACACAAAACAAGGCTCAACAAATTCAAAAAAAATGAAATTATACCAAGCATCTTCTCAAACACAATGTCCTGAAACTGGAAACCAACCTCAAGAAAAAAACTCAGAAACATTCAAATTCATGGAGAATGAATAACATGCCATTAAATAATGAATGGGTGAACAATAACATTAGGGAAGAAATAAAAATGTTTCTGCAAACAAGTGATAATTAACACACAACAGTCCAAAACCTATGGGATACAGAGAAGGCAATACTGAGAGGGAAGCTCAAGCAATACAAAAAGAGAGAGGACCCAAATTAAACAAAACCAGAAACAAAAGAGGAGAAATCACAACTGACACCATAGAAATACAAAAAAATGTAAGAAATGGCTACAAACAAGTCTATAACAAGAAATTTGACAACCTGGATGAAAGGAACAAATTTCTGGAAACAAAAACTTCCAAAATTGAATCAAGAAGATGCAGGAAGTCTGAACAGACTGATAACCACTAGTGAAACTGAAGCAGTAAAAAAAAAAAAAAAATCCTGGCACACAAAAGCCCTGGACCGGATGGCTTCAAAGGAGAATTTTACAAAAAAAAATTAAGGGAAGAACTAATTCCTATCCTTCTCAAACTGTTTCAAAAAATCCAAGAAGAGAGAAAACTCCCAAAACTCTTTATACAAGGTTAGTATTACCCTAATTCCAAAACCAGGTCAAGACACAACAACAACAAAAAAAACACTACAGGCCAATATCGCCGATGAACATAGATGAAAATCCTCAACAAAACATTGGCAAACACAATCCAGCAACACATTAGAGAGATCATACACCACAATCAAGTGGGATTCATCCCAGGGATGCAAGGATGGTTTGATATTTGCAAATCAATAAACATAATACACCACATAAAATGAAAGACAAAAATCATATGATTATATCAAGAGATGCTGAAAAAGTATTTGATAAAGTACAACACCCACTGATGATTAAAAACACTGAGCAAAATGGTAATAGAGAGAGCATACCTCAACATAATAAAGGCTATATATGAGAAACCTGAAGCCAAAATCATACTCAATGGGCAAAAACTGAAAGCATTCACCCTGAGATCAGGAACAAGACAAGGATGCCCACTCTCTCCACTCCTATTCAACACAGTTTTGGAAGTTTTAGCTACAGCAATCAGACAAGAAAAGGAAATAAAAGGCATCTAAATCAGAAAAGAGGAAGTAAAACTATCATTATTTGCAGATGACATGATAGTGTACATAGAAAACTCAATAGACTCCATGAAAAAACTACTCGACCTAATAAGTGAATTTGGCAAAATAGCAGGGTACAAAGTCAATATTCAGAAATAAAAGGCATTTCTGTACATTGATAATGAAATACCAGAGAAAGAAACAAGAAAAAAATCCCATTTACTATAGCAACAAGAAAAATAAAATACCTAGGAATAAACTTAACCAAAGAGATAAAATACCTGTACTTGGAAAACTATGTAACACTGAAGAAGGAAATTAAGGAAGATACAAATAAATGGAAGCATATACCATGTTCATGGATGGGAATAATCAACATCATTAAAATGTCCATACTACACAATGCAATTTATAGACTGAACACAATCTCTATTAAAATACCAATGGCATATATCACAGACCTAGAACAAATACTTCAAAAATTTATATGGAACCAGAAAAGACCCAGAATAGCCACAGCAATCTTGAGGAAGAAGAACACAGTAAGAGGAATCATAATACCTGATATCAAACTATACTACAAGGCTACTGTAATCAAAACAGTCTGGTACTGGCATAAGAACAGACATATAGATCAATGGAACAGAATAGAGAGCCCAGAAATAAACCCAGGCCTCTATGGACAACTAATATTTGACAAAGGGGGAAGGAGCATAAAATGGGAAGAAAATAGCCTCTTCAACAAAAGGTGCTGGGAGAACTGGACAGGGACATGTGAATAAAAGAAACTAGACCACCAATTTACTTCATATGCCAGAATAAACTTAAGATGGATCAAGGACTTAAATGTAAGCCATGGCACCATAAACGTCCAAGAGGAATACACAGGCAGAATAATCTCAGATATCCCATGTAGGAATATTTTTGCAGATATATCTCCTACAGCAAAGGCAATAAAGGAAACAATAAGAAAACTAAAGAGTTTCTGCTCAGCAAAAGAAAACATCAGCAGATGAAAAGGGAACCAACAATTTGGGAAAACATATTTGCCAATGACACCTCAGACAAGGGTTTGATCTCCAAAATATATAAAGAACTTAGACTCAACACCAAGAAGACAGACAGTCCAACTGAAAAATGGGCAAAGGACCTGAACAAACAGTTCTCCAAAGAGGACATTCAGAGGGTTCATAGGCATATGAAAGAATGCTCAATCAACATCACTAGCCATCAGAGAGATGCAAATTAAAACCACAATTAGACACCACTATACACCAGTCAGAATGGCCATTGTTAAAAATTCTACAAACAACAAGTGCTGGCAAGGATGTGAAGAAAAGAGATCCCTAGTGCATCATTAGTGGTAACGCTGACTGGTGCAGCCACTATTGAAAACATTATGGAATTTCCTCAAAAAACTAAAAATGGAGCTGCTTGATCCAGCAATTCCATTGCTAGGATTATACCGTAGGTATCCTGAAACCCCAATTCAAAAGAACCTATGCACCCCTATGTTTATAGCAGCACTATTTACAATAGCCAAGGGCAGGAAACAGCCTAACTGCCCATCTGTAGATGAGTGGATCAAAAAATGGTGGTACACTTACACAATGGAATACTATGCAGCAGAGAGAAAGAAGGGATTCCTACCATTTGTGATAACATAAATGGAACTGGAGAGTAATATGCTTAGCAAAATAAGCCAGGCAGAGAAAGACAAATACCATATGATAACACCTAACACAGGACACTAGTGAACAACACAAACAAATGAGCAAAATAGAACCAGAGGTATGTAAACAAGGAACCAGTGGGGAACGGGAAGGAGGGAAGGTGGGGAGCAGAAGCGTCTAGTCAAGGAACTAGTATAAATGACCCATGGGCATGGACAAAGGGGTAATGGGGTGGGGATGGACTGTGGGAAAAGGGGTAGGCAGGGTGGGGGTGAGCAATGGGGGAAAAAGTGGGACAACTGTAATAGGAAAAAAACAATAAATAAATTTTTAAAAAGAAGTTTGATTTGGTAGCAACTTAAGATTTTTAAAAATACTTGACATTACTTCCCTAATGTAAGTTCATTTACTCAATTTTTGAGGGAAATCATGTTAAGTCTAGAAGAGGAGAGATTCCATATAAAAATATGGAATTTTTAAAAATGACTTTATAATAATGAGTAAGAAACATGAGTAAGATACTAATATCTCACAATAGATATTGAATTCTTAATTATGATACTTTATACAAGCCCTGTTATAAAAGCAATCAGAGCCACTTACAAACTGTTTTATGTTTTTAAAACAAAAACTGTTCAAACCAGCATGCATTAGGGAGGTAATATTTTGAACTTTACAGTAAAAGGATAAAAAGACTTGACAACAATATGGTGGTTACCAGAGGAAAGGGTGGTGGTGGGTAGTAAAAAGTAAAAGGAATCAAATATATGTGACAGGAGAATATTTGACTTTAGGTGGTAAGCAAACAATGCAATATATAGATGATATATCATAGAATTATACACTTTATACCTATCTGATCTCAGAGAAGGAAAACTCTGACTCCAAAAAACCTCCGCTGCCTTGCGGCATACCTCTTCAGGGGAAAGGCTAAGGGAGTAAACCCCAACAGAAAATCCGGAGCCGGAGTCCCTAAGGCGGTTTGACGTTGTAGTCAACACCGGCAACTCCTGCGGCGCACCTGAAGGCAAGCAGCATTGACTCCGTCTTTCCCTTGGATCCTTCAGCTGCGAAGAGAGGGGGAGTCTGCTGCATGGGCAACAGCAGACCCTCCATATCACCCTGCCCAGGCTCTGTAGCTTCAGCTTCACTGGAGAGGACACTCCAGCGTCATCGCAAGATGTCGATTCAACACGGGAGGAGACAGATACCGTGTCACTCCCGAGTCAAACTGCACAGCCATTCTCGGTGGTGCAGATAAGACTCTTAAGAAGCTACACCATCGTCTCTCGAGATGGTCGGCTGCCAACGACCTATCTGATCTTATTAACCAATGTCACCACAATAAATTTAATTAAAATTAATATTTTTTTAATTGAGAGGGTAGATGAGGATAGAATAAAATTATTTCATGTCAAAATTTGTATCATATATAATAAATCATTAAATAATATTCTTGCTATTTATAATTATAGAAAATATACTCAATTTTATGTCCTATACTTTCAGATTTTTCTGACAATGAAGATATGCTGTTTACAACATTAGGAAAATAAAACAATAACTACAGATTTAAAGAAATTAAGAGAAAAACAAAAAAACAGTTTCTCACACTTTTTACATTAGCCAAGTGAAAACAGCCTATCAGAATTTTTGTATGTCCTCAGATTTTCTTCTTTGCTTCCATATTTTCAAAAAAATGCATGAATAAACTTTTAAAATATTAGGAAAAAAGATTTAAGGGCATATATATGCAGTTAATGAAAACTTTACTTTCTGAACATGAGAGTTGAGATTATTTGATAATTAACAAATAAGCCAAATCAGAAAGATATTCTATTTCATTCTGCTACTGTACCACAACTTTTCTTAGGATATAGTAACTTAGAAACTGATCACTTAGAAAGGCACAGTAATAATAAATTTTTAAAAACGTGAGCAGTATTCGTTTTTTCAGAATGCCTTCCAGTACTTCAATGTACAATCCATTTGTTAACAAATGCATTTTTATTTTTTTAAAATATATTGTATTGATTATGTTACAATAGTTCCAATTTCTTTTCCCCTTTGCTCCTCTCTGCCCAGTACCCGCCTTCCCTCCAGCAATCCCACCCCGCTTAGTTCATGTCCATGGGTCATGCATATAAGTTCTTTGACTTCACCATTTCCTATATTATTCTTAACTTCCCCCTGTCTACTTTGTACCAACCAATTATGCTTCTTAATCCCTGCACCATTTCCCGATTTCTCCCCCTCTCCCCTCCCCCCTCCCAGCTGATAACCCTCCAAATGATCCCCATACCTATGATTCTGTTCCTATTCTGGTTTGCTTAGCTGGATTTTTGTTTCTTATTTTTTAGATCAGTTGTTGATAGTTGTGAATTTGTTGTCATTTTAGTGTTTATAGTTTTGATCTTCTTTTTCTTAAGTAAGTCCCTTTGACATTTCATATAAAAATGGCTTGGTGATGATTAACTCCTTTAGCTTTACCTTGTCTGGGAAGCACTTCATCTGCCCTTTCATTCCAAATGATAACCTTGCTGGATAGAGTAATGCTGTTTGCAGATTACCTTTCATCACATTGAATACTGCTTGCCAGTCTCTTCCTGCCTGCAAAGTGTCCTCTGAGAAATTAGCTGATAGTCCTATAGGCATTCCCCTATAGGCAACTCACCGCCTCTCTCTTGCTGCCCCAAGGACTCCTTTATCTTTCACCTTTGGCATCTCAATCATGATGCGTCCTGGTGTGGTCCCCTCTGGGTCTAGCTTGCCTGAGATCCTACGTGTTTCCCAGACCTGTATGTCCATCTCCTTCACAAATCTGGGAAGTTTTCCTCATTTTTTTCAATTCTTGCTTCCTCATTCTGCACTGGTTGACTGTTTTTTTCTTCCTTATGTTCCAAATCATTGATTTGTTTCCCAGTTTCCTTCCCTTCACCACTGGTTTTGTGTGGATTTTCCTTCATTTCTCTTAGTATAGTCTTCACTTCTTCTCTTATGCGTCTTCCATACTCAAACATATCTGTCAAGCCTGTGAGCATCTTTACCAGTGTTTTGAATTCTGCTTCTGTTAGGTTGTCTCTCTCATCTGTTAGGTTGGCTATCTCCTCATTGCTTAGTTCTCCCACTGGAACCTTGATCCATTCCTCCTTTGAGCCATACTTCTCTGTCTCCTCATTCTGATAGGCTCCTGTGTTTGTTTGCTTCTGCATCCCAGGTAGAGCTGTTTTTTATTGTAAGGGGTAGAGCCTTAGGGATTCATCAGTACAGGGTGACCCGTTTCATCACGTTATGGCACTGTATGTGGGGAAGGGGTCTGAGAGGGAAAAATGCCGCTTGCTCAGCACTCGCCCCTTTTCCAGGCACCTCTCCCACTTCCGCTGCTGCCCTGGCTGTTGTTCCCAAAATGGGTGGGTCTGCAGATGTTCTAGGACCATGGGGGACCTTTAAACAAGTGGACTCTGCTATGAGACCAGCAGTTTCTGCCTCTGCCCCAACTCCCACCGGTCTGCACAATCAGAAGCAATGAAGCTTGATTTTTCCTGGTGCTGGGACCATGAGCTGTGAAGTCCATTGAGGAGCTGGGAATGCTCCCTAGGTGTCCCTCCTGACTTTAAAATACATGACTGCGCTTCCTGCCAGCCTGCCTCTGCCGCCGCCACCACATCGTGTCCTCCCAGCCCCAGCTCCGCCCCTCCTACCTGTCTGGATGAGTATTTCTTCTTTATTTCTTTGTTTGCTGGACTTACATGCAGTTTAATTTTCTGGAACTTCTGGTTGTTTCTAGTTTTGAGGTAGTCGTATTCCTTCTTAGTTGTGGAGAGAGACACAGGGTGTCTGTCTATGCCTCCATCTTGGCAGGAAGTCCAACAAATGCATTTCTTCATTTCCACTGTATTAGTTGTTTGCAAGTTATATATAGCCCCTTTCAAAGTAGAGGAACAAATTTTCATGGTACAATAAAGTCTTGAGTTAAAATTATTCATGCAGTCTAAAGATCAGGACCTGAAATAGAAGTAGAAATTAACAATATTTGAGGATATTGATAAGCAGTACCTCTTACAGAATTTGAATGTTACATCACTACCTACATATAGTTTGAATGTATTAATATTCTGATTTGGTAATAGTTCAAAAGTTTTTTCCCAACATTATATTAAAATTTTTTCCTATGTTTAAAGTAAAATTTTCAATTAATAAAAACTACATAATAGTGTCTGAAAAATTTATTATTGTTCATTGAGGCATTTGCATCAATTTTAACTTAATATACTTTCTCTATATTCTCTATATATTGCAAAGAATATACCACTATTAGTAACTAAAGAACTCACAGGATTCCACAGAGCAAACACATGGCGCCCTTAAAAGAGTGGGGAATCCAAGAAGCACCCAGGTGCTAGATCCTGAAATTGGTTTTTATTCACACAAGAACCAAATTTGCCTCCAAATTGAGCCACCAAGATTTGTGTGATAAATCCTGGCTTCAGAGAGTTTATAGTTTGCCATGTGGTCTTCTCTGCTCCTCTACTCAGCTGGTAAATACAAATCTCAAACTGGATATGACTCAAATTGAAAGTTATCAAAAAACAAACTAGCCCTGGGTACCACCAGGAAATTTTCAGGTTTAAAGAGCTATTAAAGTTATTATTTATCATAGTCAGTTACCCCTATTTATCCAAAAGTCAATGTGTGATTGCTCTAGTCCAGCTTCAATGAACTATCCCATATAATAAATAATACACATATTTTCAGTTATGAATAATTGTACAACCATTCATACTTGTGTAGTTTTCCTTTTGAATTATTTTGCTAAGTTAAATTAATAAATGTAGAGGATATCAAATATTAAGCTTAATGAATACTGGTACATATAATAAACACAAATGAATATGCTAATTTTGGCATAACTGTATCAGTCTTAGCTCGTATTTTATAATATATTTTTATTTTAAAAATTTCTTGATTAGTAATGATATTTAAGTTTTTCACATTTGGCTTATGTGGGCTAGTAAAAGAAGCAGTTTCAAAGAAAGTAAAAGTTAATCTAACTAATGGTTGTACCAAATTTAAAATAATGTAGATATTAATAAAATGGTAAGCCATGTAGGTTCTAACATTTTTGAGTAGTGGTGAGTTCTTTGCTTTACTTAACCCATATTCTGACTTCAAAATTATTTATGACCATTGCCATATTCATAAATGCATAATGTTTCTTGCAAAGTCCATAACTTGAGACCTTGATCTCATTAGCAGAGTTTTAAGAGGAATAGTGCTAAATAATTATGTGCTTAATAACCTATGTTACACATATAAAAATATGTGACATTAATGTGATTATCTTTATAGACCTCTTGCAAATTTCACACTTCTATTCATTTCAAAATGTTGCCTGATTACTTTTCAATAAAATTATTTATATGACTATTTCTATTTTCTACCAATTTCTGTATTCCTGTTTAGTCTTCTATCTTACATAAATCTGCCTTCCCATCTTTTGCCTTATACCTGTCTCACCTAATCATTTAACCATTTAAACTCTATTTTTCTAAACCTTTAAGTTTGAATTCTCCAAACTATTTTGTTTGTCTCTATAATCCTCTTTATAGTGCCATGGTATGCCAAACAATTTATATCTATTTTATTTATTTACTTTTTTAGCTTTTTTGCATTATTTTCTAAATTGTATTAGGGTAACATTTGTACACAAAACCATACAGATTTCAAGTGTACAACTCAATAAAACATCATATGCACACTGCATCATGTGCTGATAGCCCCAAGCAAAGTCTCTTCCTGTCCCCATTTTCTCTCCATTTGACCACCTCTAACAATCCCCTACCCCTTTCCCTTTGGCTATCATCACACTGTTTTCAGTGTCTATGTGTTATGTATATATGTTTCTTTGTTAATCCCTTCATCTTCTTTCACCCATTTCCCCAACCCCCTTCCTCCCTGACAACTGTCAGTCTGTGTTATGCATTCATGCTCCTGTTTCTAATATGTTCATTAGATGCCACAGATACGTGAGATCATATAGTATTTGTCTTTCACTGACTGGCTTGTTACACTTAGCATAATAATCTCCAGGGCCACACATGCTGTCACAAAAAGTACAATTTCCTTTTTTTGTTCAGCCTAATAATATCCCATTGTGTAAATGTACCACAGATTTTTTTATTCATTCATCTACTAATGGACACTTGGCTGTTTCCAAATCTTGACTATTGTAAATAATGCTGTAATAAACATAGAGGTACAACTATTTTTTTGAATTAGGGTTTTGGTTTTCTTAGGCTATATTCCCAGAAGAGGATTGGGTCAAAAAGCATGTTCCTAGAAGAAAACATATGCAATAAAATCACAGGCATCTCTTGTAGCAATATTTTTGCTCATTTATCTCCTCAGGCAAGAAAAACAAAAGAGAAAATAAACAGATAGGACTACATCAAACTAAAAAGCTTCTGCACAACAAAAGAAACCATCAACAAAATGAAAAAAACCCACTGTGTGGGAGAATATATACACCAATGATATGTCTGATAAGGGGTTAATTTCCAAAATATATAAAGAACTTATACAACTCAACACCAAGAAGGCAAACAACCAAATTAAAAAACTGGCAAAGGACCTGAATACGCAAATAATCTAAATCTATATAACTATTAAATAAACAATTATTTTTCTTTTCACTAAACTCTGGTATTGAGAGTTATAATTCTGGTGGCGGGCAATCAGGCCCCTAACTAAACAGCCTGTGGGTTTTGTTTTAATCGGAGAGCCCAGGGGTTCTGTTACAGTAACATGTTTAAATTGTGTGTTAAGCAGAACTGGAATTCACTGAATGGTTTTGTTTTAAACTATATTCATCATTACACTAGCGCCTTATTTGTCTTTATTAATTTATTGGTTGATTTCAGAGAGAGGGAAGGAGAGAGAGAACAACATCGATTTGTTGCTCCATTTATTTATGCATTTGTTGGTTGATTCTTTTATGTGCCATGACTGAGAATCCAACCTGCAAACTTGGTGTATTAAGAGGACACTAACAAACTGAGCTACCCAAGAGGGCTTCACCAGATGATTATTAAAGGCAGGAACATGCCATGGTATTATAGATGCTTCTAAAAGACAACCTGGGATTTCTTCTTCCACCTATTATGTAGGAAGCTGGAAAGTGAAGTGTTTCTGAAATAACAAAAAAAGACAATCTACAAAATCATAGTTGTAGTGAGCCCATCAAAGAAGAAATCTGAATTCCAAGGAGGATGTGATTTTTAACTTTATGTGTCCAATTGACGAGGCCACTGAGTGCCTAGCTATTTGGCAAAACATTATTTCTGATTGTGTCTCTGAGTACAAGCTGTATCCTATCGGTTCCTTTTCCTCTGAAGAACCCTGACAAATAGAAAGAAACAGTCTCCTGCAAAGAGAGATTAGATGTGTGAACTGCCAGAACTTTGGTAGAGTGTAAAAGGCAAAAACAGTCACTATAAAATGGGTAAGAAGAAATCAGCTAAACTATTATTGAATCGTTGAGGGTCAAGTATGGGCTGATGTGTCATTTGAAATGAGTGGAGTACCCAAACACAGAAGGATTTTGCATGAACTCACAGTCTTTTCCACAGGCTGCCTTGGGTATTCACAAGAAAGAGCCCATGAGAAAGAACGAGAGAGTGCCTCTCTGTGGTGCAGGTATACAAATGCATGTCTCCACTTTAGAAAAGCTCTCTAAACTCAAACTTTCTCTTAACTCTTCTCCCATGTGAAACAAAAGTATCAAGCTAGCAGAGAAGAGTAAGGAAACCCTGCAACCACTAGAATATTGGAAGAGTCATTATGACTTGCAAAGGGTGAGAAAAAGAAAGAATTTAATACTGGAAAGAGAGAAAAGGGAAAGCATCCTGGGCCAGTTCAGTTTCATAACACTGAGAGAAGAGCAGGAAGGTCCATACCAACAACAAGTAGAGACACAGGAACAGTTGGGCTGCTACTGACGGACAGACAGAAACATTGATAAAATCCCACCCTGAGACCAAAGCACAAAGAACCCAGTTAAGACTGATGCCATCCTAGTGCAGAGCCCACTTTCATTGCTGCACCTGGAGATTAGCACCAAGTAACAAGCAGCAGTGAGTAGCTTACTGCAGGGCATGGAAGAAGACCCACTGCTGGCATAGGCATGCAACAACAGGTGAAGCCCATGGGGAAGCATTAATATGCAGATTTGCCATAAATGCAAGAGCATGGTAGTATACCATGGCAGAGGTGTTAAGTCTATGATGTATCAAATGTACCCATAACAGTAAGTCAAAATCCATTACTATTTAGTCTGACCGCATTCTCTCTAACTGCCTCAGGAAAATAAATGGAGTCCTGAAAAGCTAGAATGGAAATGTGTGGGAAGACCCTGATAGAGCTGGGAATATCAAATTCCTAAATTCTGCTGTCGTCTTTGCCAGTGGGAGTGGACTCTTCCATCTGAGGAGACTAATAATCCCTCATTGCCTGAGGAAACTGTAATGATCTTCCCTGAGGTAGCTGTCCTGAAAGACAATGACTCTTCCCTGGACCCACCTATACCACCTCTTTGCTTGTACCCCTTACTAGACTCAAGTGTAAGCAGACCCCTAAAAATGTGACATGAAATGTGACACATGAGGAGGTAGAGCACACTCCAAAAGAATCGCTTGAGGTTTTAAATTTATACAGACAGAAATCTGGAGAACGGGTAGGGATGGATACTAGGGTTAGGATAAGGGTTGAAGGAACATAAAATTAGACCAGGCTGATTTATTGATATTGACTCACTAAGCAGAGATTGTGCATTTTAATGTTGTAACTCTTAGAGTTGGAAAATGCTCTAATCATTTGTTAGGTTGATTGAAACACCATCTAAAACAAAAGTAATCCACATAAAGTAAGTTAAAATGCCAGACCTGCCTGGGTTTAAAGTATAAGAAGGGATTGAAAGGTTTAGGGAAATGGGGATGCTAGAATGGGTTTGACATTTAAGACTTACACACACTGGCAGGATCCAGAAGACATATTTCATCAATACTGTATGAAATAAATTTCTAATGGGAACCCCATCTTCCTTGAAGAGTTCTGTGATTGCTCTTCTCTGTAGTACAGGCCTTATAGTGCAGTCACTCAACTGAGAAACCTAAATACAACAGGAATAATTGGATTCTGGAGTGACAGGGGCCAAGTGGCATCACTTGATCACCAAATAATAAACAGATGATGCTACCTGTAATTGTGTGAATGGTAGATTGTATGAGGTATGAACTGGCAGGAAAGGAGCAACAGAGAGGCACTAATTCAGTGGGAAGATGACGGCAGCTTTTGAAAACTGGATTGTGTAGTTATGCAACTAGAATAGTGTATGGAGGAGAGAGAGAGAGAGAGAGAGAGAGAGAGAGAGAGAGAGAGAGAATGAGAGTATCTGCAGGTATAGCTATAGAGATATAGATATATCTTGCAGAATAGAGAAAACTTACAATCCTAAGTTTCTAACCTGAAAAACAGTAGTTGACTGCCATTTACTGCACAAGAGCAGGTTGAAGAAAAGAAGCCTTGGGGGATAATTAAAAGTTCAATTTTGGCCCTGGCTAATACAGTTCAGTACATTGAACACTGGTCTGCAAACCTAAAGGTCACTGTTTTGATTATTGGTCAAGGGCACATGACTGGGTTGTGGCCAGCCCCCAGTTGGGGGCATGGGAGAGGCAACCGGTGGATGTTTCTCTCCCTTTTTCTTTTACAATTGACTAACTATAAAATATGATATGATATATATATATACACATATATATGTGTATATATATATATGGAGAGAGAGAGAGAGAAGACACATAGTAAAAGGTATACAAACCAAACTGGTAGGTGTTAGGTTTTCTCACTCCATTCCCCTCTAATAATTTTTTTAATGTTCAATTTTAGATATCAGTGGAATGTCTCAAGAAAAATTCAAAATAGTAACACCTTAAATAATCTTTGCTCTGTGACAGGTCCACTCTTAAGTGTTTTATAAATGGAAAAACTATGTAAAATCATTTCACCATCCATACAGCCATGTGAGGTAAGTCCTATTACTATCACAATATTATATGAGAAAAAACTAGGACACTAAGTGGTTAAGTGACATGCCCCAAATCACACATTTCTTTAAGTGTCAGAGATGAGTAGGTTGCATAATCTGTTTTATTTTTTTGTACTATATCATACTGACTTTTTTTCAGTAAGAACTTAAACATATAAATCTTGAACTAAAAGGATAAGACTGGAAATGTAATTTAAACAATTGCCATAAACAGTGGTATTTAGATTCATAAATATGAATGAGATATTTTTAGACTAGATTGTGGAAAAGATAAGGAAGCCAAGTTGTCAGCTCTGGGCTTGGAATTTAAGTAGAGAAGGTGGCATTAGCAAAGGAGACAAAGAAGCAGTGGCTACTTATGTAGGGGACAATTGGAAAGTGTAGTGTCATGAAGTAAAGTTAAAGATGTTTCAATGAGAGGATAGTCAACAAGGTAAAAATATTGAAAGGCTAAAACAGGTGTTATTACAGTATTATACTGAGGCAGGCTACTGTAACCAAAAAAAAAAGCCAATAACACGATTGTTTTATTGTTATTGTTGCTTATTTGTATGGATTTTTTCCCTCTGTCATGTCTAACTCTGGCTATGAGTGTTCTAGGTTTGAAAGCAGCTGTGTTATTTGCATAGCTCTGTCATCACCTAGGGCACTGTATGTTCCATGTGGGGTCATCATTATCTTTAGGTTGTAGTATGGAAGGGACAGAATGAAGATGTCACACGAGTAACCTTGGGGCCTAAGTTTTGCTTCCACTGGATCTAAATTACATAGCCTTATACAGGTATTACAGTAAGAAAAATTTGAAAATAAAGTACAGTCATGTTGCCAGGAAGAAAAGAGAAAAGATTTTTGTGTGTGTGTGTGCACTTAACAGATAATCTTAATCACGGCAACATATTAATATATTTTGGTAGAAATATTCAGTTATCTAATTATTCATTTAATTACATCATCAAACATTATTTTCCATACATCATGTTCCAGGCATCCCCCAAATTTTATTATTTGAATCAGTAATGCTTGAGGAATTTTTCTCTAAATTAATTATTAAAAAGGAATTGAGATTTCAAGTAATTATATTCCCTCCCTTTTTTCCTTAAAAATTCCTGAATTATGTTTATATGTAGCAATTTTATGTAATCAAAAGATAAATAAAAACTCAGAAAGAAAAATATGCTGGCTAAAATGATATGGGCAATAATATTTGTAGTATAACAGTTGTTAACTGCACTTATGATAAAATGAAATATCCACAGCAAGATTTAACCTATAATAAAAAATAATTAAACAATGTGATTTCACAGTATTTTGTATTAAGCTAAAAATAAATGTGCAAGATATTTATAAGAAAACTAATAATTTCTGTAGGACATTGAGAAGAATATATAAAGAAATAAAAGTTATCTGGATAAGACAATATAATTTTACATTTAGTGCAATCTCAATCATTATTAATATAAATAAACTCACAGATAATTTGGTGTCACAATTATACTTCCGGGATCATATATTATAAAAAGTCTTACATAAAACATGTATATGTTTGTGTGTATGTGTATCATTTGACTTATTATAGAAATGGTCAAACACATTATATTACTTCCACTACACTGAATAAGATGCCTATTTAAATAATTGAATAAATATAAAACATGTAAATATATATTTATATATAGAAGGATGCGTAGTAAAAGGTATACAAACCAAACTGGTAGGTGTTAAATTTTCTCTGAAGGGCAAAGTAAAATTGCAATAGGCCAAAGGAGCAGAAATCTAACTTTTTGATTTACACAGCTGAAATCTTTTAAACAAGCATGTATAGCCCTTGAAATTAAAAGCAAACTGTTTGAAATGGGACAGTTAAAGTCAATCTTCTTGTGCACTTATTTGAGGAATTCTTTAGTTTCTTCAACAGTAATACATTGGATAAGAACTCATGACAGCTTAAAACTTAAGATAATATTTTTATGACAGATATAAAGAATTAGATACACTTTTCTATTGGATCTATAGAACTTATTTGAGGAAGGTTATAGCAACGGAAAAAATTTAATTGCAGAGCAGTGCAGAACATTTTTTCACTTTGTCTTTGGAATTAATGCTGACAGCCAAGGGTGGGAGCTCTGATCTTGAGATGCATCAATCCTATTGATCACTAGGTCACAGAGCAAAATTTAAAAGCAGGAAGAATATTTAAGAGCACTTTGTTGAGTAGTTAAGATTTTTTGTACCCCTTATATATAATAGATGGATCGCACAATAGGGTCATTACCAGAGCTTTGTTAGGTGAAGCTTCTGCTTGCTGCCTAAAGGCTTCTTTTCTTCAGCTTCACACAGTGTTTAATGTCTCTTGAGAAACTTCAATTTGCCTGTGCACCACTGCAACAAGTGCTGTAAATACAAACTGAGACAGGGACAGGGAGAAAATAAAAAATAAAATTCCTATGGAAGGAGGAAATTTATCTATACATATAAATCAAGTACTTGAATAAATAGGACACATTACATAGTTTTTTAAAATTTATTTATTCTTTTTTCTAGTAGAATTGTCCAACTTTTTCCCCCATTGCTGCCACCCACCCTACCCACCCATTCTCCCACAGTCCATCTCCCCGCAGTTATGCTTTTGTCCATGTCCGTGGGTCATTTATACTAGTTCCTTGACTAGACCCTTCTCCTTCTTCTCTCCCTTATCCCCTTCCCCTTGCCCCGTGGTCACTATCAGTCTAATATTGACTCATTAAAATAGTAGATACAGAAAATGGTCAAATGAAATTATATTCTTCAGTGGATTGATTTACTCTTAAAAGTCTTTCTGTAAGTATACAGTAATTCATTTAAACTTTGGACAAACCAAAAGCACTTTTCCAGAAGGTATGATTTCTTCAACTTAATGCTGTCTGTGTTAGGGCTGTTATTATAGCTAAGTGAAACAATACATTGTTTCCAGCATGATTATTATAGAAACAAGCTTGTGTAATGGACTGGTCTGGATCCTGGAAATATAAAGGGAATTAAGCAATTGGCTTTCAAATAGTTTCTCGTATACATGTTTAATGTTACAAATGCCTATCTAAGAATTGTTTGTGTGTGTCTTTTTTATCTGCATCTCGCAAATTTAACTGATTTTCAGTTAAGTGAAATGTTTAACTTCAGACAGCATTGACTCATGGCTTATTTATTTATTATGAGGGTATATTTATTAAAACTGGGAACAGTGAAGCAAGGAAGAGCTTAGCATAGAAGAAGCAGCAAGAGAGCCTAGTTGCTTTGGTTCTCTAAAAACTTTAGGAAAAAAAATGAATCATGGAGGGGATGCTTTAGCTCTATGGAAAGTCAGAGAAAAGGGGGCCTTGGGGATAGTTCAGTGGATTAGCAAGGGACAAGATGGCATTGCTCATTGCTCCCCTGGTTGCTAGTCTTGTGGGGATCATTAGAGTTGGAGACTCATGCTTGTGGGGGAAGGGGAGGGAATGGCATGTTCCCTAAAGGGAAAGCATGTTGACCCATGAGTCATTTATAAGTACAATGTATAATTTCCAAATATTTGGGGAGTTTTCCAGCTACCTTTCAGTAATTAATATTATTTTCTGAGAAGATACATTTCATGATTTTTTAAAAACTTCTTTGATGTATATTGCATTTTTCATCACCATTTGTTCTCCTTAAACCCTCTTTCCTATACCTCCACCCATGTAATCACCACACTGTTGTCCTTGTCCATGAGTTCTTTGTCCTTTTTTCTTTTTTTCCTGATTCCCTCCACACCATGCAAAAAAAAAAAAAAAAAAAATCCGCAAGAGCTGTCAGTCTGTGCTCTATTTATGAGTCTTTCTCTGTTTTGCTTGTTAGTTCAGTTTGTTCATTAGATTCCACATATGAGTGAAATCATATGGTATTTGTCTTTCTCTGACTCATTTATTTCACTTAGCATAATGTTCTCCAGGTCCATCCATACTGTCACAAATGGTAACATTTTCTCCTTTTTTATGGATGAGTAGTATTCCATTGTGTAAATGTCCCATAGTTATCTTATCCACTCATTTACTGACAGGCACTTGAGCTGCTTCCCTATCTTGGCGATTGTAAATAATGCTGCAATGAACATAGGAGTGCTTATATTATTTCAAATTAATATTTTGGATTTCTTTGGATATATTCCCAGAAGTGGGGTTGCTGTCCACTCCTCTACTGATGAACACTTGAGCTGCTTCCAAATCTTGGCCATTCTATTCTTTTAAAATCTGTTATTAAAATTTTTTAAGGTGTGTTTTATGGCTCAGTATATGTCCTCTCTTGGTTAATGGATATTCCACGAGAGTTTGAGAAGAATTCACATTCTTTTGCTATTTAATAAAACAGTCTATAAGTGGAAATTAGGTCACATTGATTGATACTGCTGTTCAGGTAAACTATATATGTACTGGTTGATTTTCTACCTGCTTCATCCCTCAGTTACTAATGTGGGACAGGTTTGCTGTCTTGACTATAATAGAAGATCTATCTATTTCTCTATGATGTATTACTTTCTACCTCACATACTTTGATGTTCTCTTGTTAAGTGTATTTGCATTTTAAAATTATAATGCCTTTGTTGAGAATTGACCCCTTTATCATTCATTATGAGGTTCTCCTCTTTATCACAATATAGTATCTATTATGAATACCCCAAATCTGAAATTATTGTAGCTAATTATTTTTGTCTAGAAGTTTTCAGATGGTATGTTATTTTTATTCTTTTAATTTTAATCTCTCAGAAACATTATATTTTGAGTGAGTTTTATGTTAGACAGCACATAGTTGAATCTTGAATTTTTTTATTTATTTTCTGTTAAATTTAAATGGGGACATTGGTTAATACAATTATATAAAACTTAAGTGTACAGTTTTATGATACATTATCTGCATATTGCAATATGTGTTTACCACCCAAAGTGAAATATTTTCCATCACAATATATTTGACCCTCTTTACCCTTTACCAGCCTCCCACTGACCTTTCTCTGGTAACCACCATGCTATTGTCTATATCTATAATGTTTTTCTTTCATTTGTTCTTCTTGTTTGTTCAATTCGTTGCTTTCAGTTTTATATTCCACATGAGTGCAATCATATGGTTATTGACTTTTTCTGTTTCACTTATTTCATTTAGCATGATATTCACTAGATCCATCCATGTTGTCACAAATGGTAGTATTTCATCTTTTTTACAGTTGACTGGTATTCCATTATATACATACCACATCTTTTTATTCAATCATCTATCAAAAGACACTTTGATTATTCCCATGTCTTTGTCACCATGAATAATGCTGTAAGGAAAATAGCAGTGCATATACCATTGTGAATATGTGCCTTCAAATTTTTTGTGTAGATACCCAGAAGAGGGGTTTCTGAGTCATGTGGGAATTCTATTCTTACTTTTTTGAGGAACCTCCACACTGTTTTCCATTATGATTGTACCATTTTACATTCCTACCAACAGTGAATGAGGGTTTCTTTTTGGCCACAACTTCTTTAACATTTGTTATTACTTGTCTTGTTGATAACAGCCATACAAACAGGTGTGAGGTGTTATCTCATTGTAGCTTTGATTTGCATTTCCTTAATAGCTATTGAATTTGAGACTTTTTTTCCTGTATCTGTTGGTCATTTGTATGTCTTCTTGGGAGAAGTGGCTGTTCAGTTCCTTTGCCAGTTTTTTAAATTGGGTTATTTATTTTTATTGTATTGAGCTGTATAATTTCTTTATGTATGTTGAATAATAAGTAAACCACCAAAAACTATTAGAAACAATAAACAAATTCAGTAATGTTGAAGGATACAAAATCAATATACACATATTCACTGCATTCCTGTATACTAACAATGAAATTTCAAAAAAGTAAATGAAAAAGTTTTCTGTTGCAATTGCAACTAAATACATAAAATGCCAAAGAATGAACTTAACAAAGGGTGTGAAGGACCTATACTATGAAATCTAAAAAGCATTATTAAAAGATTGAAAAAGACATGATGGAATAAACATATTTCATGTTCCTGGATTGGAAGAATTAACATAGTTAAAACACCCATATTACCCAAAGCAATATACAGATTTAATGCAATCCCCCTCATAATCTCAATAATACTTTTTAAAGAAATAGAACAAGGAATCATCAGATTTATCTGGAACCATAAAAGACCTTGAATAGCCAAAGCAATCCTCAGAAAAAGGAATGAAGCCAGAGGTATCACACTTACTAGTTCAAATTATACTACCAAGCAACAATAATCAAAACAGCATGGCACTGACAGAAAAACACACACATACACACAGAACGATGGAACAGAACTAAAAGCCCAGAAATAAATCCACATGTATATCAGCAAATCATTTTCAACAAAAGAGCCAAAAACATACAATGAAAAAAAGAAAGACTCTTCAATAAATGATGCTAGGAAAATTGGAAAGCCACATAGAATAGAATGAAACTAGATTACTGCTTATTCCTATACAAAAAGAAAAAAAAATTAACTCAAAATGTATCAAAGACCTAAATACAAGACCTGAAACAATAAATTACATAGAAGAAAATATGGATTTTATGTTTGTCCCCAAAAGTAAGTGAAATAATAACTAAAATAAACAAATGGAACTATATCAAACAAAAATGTTCTACACAGCAAAAAAAAAAAAAAAAAAAAAGGCAACCAACCAAATGGGATCCTTAATTTAATAATAAACTCATTCTAACAATCTATTTTTTCTTGTTATTTTTCAGTTAAATGTACTGGGGTGACATTGATTAATAAGATTATATAGTTCTCAAGTATATAATTCTATAATACATGACCTACTAGTCTTTGTTTTTTAATTGGTATATTTAGGAACTTTACATTTAATGTAAGAATGAATAAACTTAACTAAAATCTACTATATTTGTAACTGTTTTCTGTCTATTCCCAGAGATTTTTCTGCCTTATTTTGCTTAAGTTGAACATTTTTATGATTCCATTTTATCTGTTTTTAAAGCAGATCAGTTATAATTCTTTGTAATAACTTAGTGATTGTCCTAGAGTTCACAATATAAAATTTTAATTAGTCCAAGTCCACCTTCAGATAACACTTTTCTGCTTCACCTCTAGTGTATTCCCAATTCCTTTTTTCTATTTTGTGACTTTAGTACCATTTAAACCATTTATCTATGTGCTATAATTATCCAGTTAATTGCCACCTATTATGTAAACAAATTAATTTTTAAGTCAATTAGGAATAAAAAAGTTCAACTATTTTACCTTCATTTATTCTTTTGGGAATTCTCTTTGTTTCTTTATGTAGATTCGTGTTTTTACCTATATTATTTCTTTTCATCTGAAACAACCTTCTAAACTATCCTTTGAAGGACAAGGGCCCTATATAGGGACTGCCTCATTTATTGTTGAGAAAGCTTTTATTTCTCTTTCAATTTTGAAAGATAATTTCACTGGATACAGAATTCTAGTTTGGTGTGTGTTTTTTCTTCTCTCATCACTTTAAACAACCCACTCCACTTTCTTCATACTCTAATATTTTTAAAATAATTTTGCAAAGTCTGAAGTAATTCCTATTATCGCTCTTTAGATAATGTTACCTAGCTCCCCACAACACCCCAGATTTTTTCAATTTTTTTCTTTCTTCTTTTCTATTTGCTGCAATTTGACTATAATATGAAGAGGTACAGTTTTTTGTGTTTATATTATTTTATGTTCTCTGAGCCTCCTGAATATGTGGCTTAGTGTCCATCATTTATTTTGGAAAGTTCTCAGCCTTATGACTTCAAATACTTTGTTCTATTTTCTTTTATTTTTCTTCTTCTGATATTTCAGTTATAAATGTTACACAATTTGAAACTATCCCACAGTTTTTAGAAATTATATTTATTTTTGGAAGTTTACATTGTTGCTATTTATTTCTTCAGTCATATTCCATGTACTGATGAACCCATCAAAGACATTCTGTATTTCTGTTTTAGTGTTTTATTTCTAGCATTTCCTTTTGATTATTTCTTAGAATTACCATCCTCTGCTTATATTTCCATTTATCCATACCTGTTATTTTTATTTTCCATTGAAGCCGATAGCATATTAATCATAGTGTTTTTAAATTTTGTGTTTGATTATTCCAACATAGGTGTCATATTTAACTGTGGTTTGATTCTTGTTTTTGTCTCCTTGGACTGTGTTTTACTTACCTTTTAACATGTAATTTCTTTCATGAAAGCTGGACATGTATTCGATAATAAAAACTGAAGCAAATAGCCCTATAATGGGGAAATTTATATTCATCTCACTCGGAATTGACTGTGCTTAGTATTTTCTGTAGCTATATAGAAGCTAAAAATTCCTTTAGTGTCTTTCATATCTTCCTCTTACACATGGGCTTCCCTAAATACTCTTCTATTTTTTTCCCCAGAGAGTATGTATTAAGCTCTTTCAATCGTAACCCACTATTATAAATATATTGGAGTCTTGGTGATGCGGTCGTAAGATGAGTGTAAAGAGCCTCTGGACTTCCGGCCAAGGTGGAGGACTAGACAGATGTTTGTGTCTCCCTCCATAACTAAGAAGGAATACAACTATGTACCTCAAACCTAGAGAAAACCAGAAGCTCCAGAAAACTGAGCTGCATGGAAGTCCAACAAACAAAGATACAAAGAAGAAATACTCGTCCAGACAGGTAGGAGGGGTGGAGCCAGGGCAGAGAGGATGCCGTGTGGTGGTGGCAGCAGCCCCTGCAGCAGCAGGCTGGTGGAAAGTGCGATTACACATTTTAAAAAGTTGGAAGGGACACCTGGGAGTGCTCTCAGCACCAGACCTCACAGCTCATGGTCACAGTGCTGGGGAAAAGCATGCCTCATTGCTTCTGACTGTGTAAACCAGTGGGGGTTGGGTCAGAGGAAAAAACTGCGGGTCTCTCAGCAGAGCCTGCTTGTTTAAAGGGCCCCACAGGTCTGAAGATGGCAGTGGAGTAGGTAGCAGTGTTGTCTCCTTGCTCCCATCGCAGAAAGGCTTGGAGTACAAATACGGAGAGGAGTGAGTGAGAGTGGATTTCAGATAGTTCCAGCAGGGAAGGGAGTGTGGGAGTGCTATGGAAAAGGGCAGAAGGCTTGCCCACACTCTCAAGGAAAGTCGCTGGGCCCCTCAGCTCAGTCACTGGGACCCCAGCCCGGCACCACTGGCACACCACACCTCAAAGGGGCAGCTGCAGACTGGCTCATTGACTGAGATATGCTTGGAAACTGGCACTTGCCATAGACACTGAGACCAGCGAAGTCCCTGAGGAAGACAATAAGGTTTCCTTGAAACAGCCAGAGGTGTGGGAGGACAGCGAGCTGTCTGGACTGCAGGAAGCTATATGAACTGAGTCTAGGTGGGGATCCCCTGGGCTGACAACCCTGTGTCCCGGGCGCATGCATCAGGGCACCACTAAACAAAAAGGAGCGGAACTAAGCTGGGGAGAGGGGCCCATACAGGAGAGCAGAGGCGGAAATGCAGACTCAGTGGAGGCCCCAGGCAGGCAAGCAGTGCACACAGGCCAACAGTGAGATGCTGCCACCCAGGGACAGATGCAGCCTGGTGCTGCAGCTTGGAGCACAGAGACTTCTTGGGAGGAGAACTGAAGGCAGGACCTAAGGCTGGGTGGGGACTAGGGACATGCACACTGGCTTGCCAGCAGAACAACATTGCTAGAAAAGCCTGAAGGTTGCTGGAGGGTGCTGCAGGACAAGTGGGGAGAGATCCAACTCAGTGCAGCTCACAGCAGAAAGTTGGAGCAGGCCCATGAGTGAGAGAAAAGGAGCCACAGAAACCAACCAGGTCTCCTCACAGCCAGCCAGCCAGAAAATATTGGAAACTCATGGAATTTTGACCAGGTGTGGATTCAGAAAAAGAAGACTGTGCACAAAGTTTGAACTGAGTAAGAAACTCTTCCTTTTTTTTTCTTTTTCTTTTTTTTCTTCCCCCTTTTTTCCCAATTCCCTTTTGTTTTGTTTTTTTCCCCTTTTTTCTCTTCCCTTCCTTCTCTTCCTTTTTATTTTATTTTATTTTTCTTCCTTTCTTAAAAAACTCTTTCTTTAATCTGTTTCCTACCTTTTCTCCCTCCTATCCTTCATCTTTAATTTCTGTTTGTTTGTTTGTTTTGTTTAGCCTCCCTTTCACACTAAACATATAGCATATAACTGCTATTTAAACCTAATACTATACACTTCCACTTTCTCACTTTATTCTGTATTCTTCCCTCTCTCTTTTGACATACAAT
Organism: Furipterus horrens; assembly: GCF_987537825.1. Lineage (NCBI taxonomy): Eukaryota > Metazoa > Chordata > Mammalia > Chiroptera > Furipteridae > Furipterus > Furipterus horrens. The sequence goes on along the minus strand of NW_028327174.1, from coordinate 126,810,606 downwards.
GTAAATATTACTTACTGTCTCACATAGCCTTGACCCTACTTGCTACTATTATTATTTTATCATCTTCCCTCTCAAAAATCATCTTTCTTTCATTTAAAACAACTGTTATCTGTTTCTCCTATAGTATAATAGTCTTAACCTTTCTACATTTATATTAATACTGGCTCATTTGCTGCTGATAGTGGGATAGTGGGTGGGAGATATTTTTGAGGGTGTGGGTTTCTTGCCTGGGTTGTGTGTTTATGTTATAAAAGCATCTCCACAAAAGAACTCAAGACAAGGTGGGCAGAGTGACCCTCAATCAACTAGCCAGAGGGAAGGATGCACCAAAGAGTAACTGAAATACAACCAGACAGCATAAACAAATGGCATAAAGGGCATCCCAAGAGTGTCAGGCTTAGGAGATCAAAGAGGCTGCACTGCTGAATCTGCCAGGTCTCCTATAAAGAATCTCATACCACAAAGGAGAAAATCAAAGCAGACAAATCTAGTAAATAAAAACAAACAATAAGAATCCAACATGGGAAGACACAGGAACAACCTCCCAATGAAAGAAAAAGAGGAATCCTCTGAAAAAGAGATAGATGGAATAGATATGACAACTATCAGAAATGGAATTCAAAAGAATGATAATAAAGAAGCTCTCGGTACTTGACAATCTCAAAGAAAACTATGACAAACTCCAGGGAAATTACAAGGAACTCCAAGAAAACTGCAAAGAATTGCAGGGAAGCTACAAGGAACTTACAGAGAACTACACCAGCACAAAAAAGGACATAGAAACTATTAATAAGAACCAGGAAGAAATGAAGAATACAATTTCTGAACTGAAGAACACAGCAGAATCAATCAAAAGCAGGCTAAATGAAGCAGAGGATTGGATCAGTGAGTTAGAGGACAATGTTGAAAAAATTCCCAGACAACACAACAGAATGAAAACATACTGAACAAGAATGAAGAGGGTTTAAGAGAACTGAAGGACAACATGAGACTAAACAACATTAGAATCATAGGAATACAAGAAGGAGAAGAGGAGTGGCAAGGGATAGAAAACCTGATAGGAAACGTAATGATGGAAATTTTTCCTAATTTGATGAGAGAAAAAGTTATGCAAGTCCCAGAAGCACAGAGGGTTCCAATGAAGATGAACCCAAAAAGGCCCACTCCAAGGCACATCATAATTAAAATAGAAACATTAAAAAACAAAGAGAGAATCCTAAAAGCAGCAAGAGAAAAACAGCAAATAACATACAAGGGAGCTCCGATAAGACTATCAACCAATTTCTCAACAGAAACACTATGAGCCAGAAGGGAACGGCAAAAAAATATTACAAGCAATGAAAAACAAAGGCCTACAACCAATAATACTCCACCCAGCAAGAATCTCAATCAAAATGGAAGGTAAAATAAGGAGTTTTTGAGACAAAGGAAGATAAAAGAATACATCTCCACCAAACCAGCATTGCAAGAGATGCTAAAGGGAATGCTGTAAAAAGAAAAAAAAAGGAAAAAAAGGGGGAGAGTAACACAGGTACAAAGGGAAGTGAATAAATACCTGTCAGTAATAACCTTAAATGTAAATGGATTAAATGCTCCAATTAAAAGACATAGGATAGTGGAATGGATATAAAAATATGACCCACATATATGCTGTCTACAAGAAACACACCTCAAAACAAAAGATTTACACAGACTGAAAGTTAAGGGATAGAAAAAAGTATTCCAGACAAACAGACATGAAAAAAAAGGTGGGGTAGCAATACTTATATCAGACAAAATAGATTTCACAGCAAGGGACATAAAAAGAGACAAAGAAGGACATTTCATAATACTTAAGGGAAAAATCCATCAAGAAGATGTAACCCTGGTAAACATATATGCACACAATACAGGTACACCCAAATATATAAGGAAAATACTAGAAGACTACAAGAAGGATATCAACAGCAGCACACTCATAGTAAGGGACATTAACATTCCATTGTCAACAATAGACAGATCTTCAGAGCAAAGAAACACTAAAGATATCGAGACACTGAACAAAACACTAAACTGAATGGACTTAACTGATTATATATATATATATATATATATATATATATATATATATATATAGAGAGAGAGAGAGAGAGAGAGAGAGAGAGAGAGAGAGAGAAAGAGAGAGAGAAGTTTTCACCCAAAAGAAGTGAAATATACATTCTTTTCAAATGCACATGGGACATTTTCAAAGATAGACCACATGAAAAGACATAAAACAAGTGTCAACAAATTCAAGAAAATTGAAATTATATCAAGCATCTTTTCAGACCACAATGCCTTGAAACTAGAAATCAATCACAAGGAAAAAAATTAAAAACGTCCAAACTCATGGAGAATGAATAACATGATATTAAATAATGAATGGGTTAACAATGACATCAAGGAAGAAATCAAGGAATTTCTGAAAACTAATGATAATGAACACACAACAGCCCAAAACCTATGGTACACAGCAAAGGCAGTCCTGAGAGGGAAGTTCATAGCAATACAGGCCTACCTGAAAAGGATAGAAGAATCCAAAATTAAATATCTAACCCTACAGCTACAAGAACTAAAACAACAACAACAAACAAAGCCCAGAATGAGTAGAAGGAAGGAAATCATCAAGATCAGAGAAGAATTAAGTGACATAAAGAATAAACTAACAATTCAAAAGATCAACAAATGTAGGAGCTGGTTCTTTGAAAAAATAAACAAAATCAACAACCTTTAACCAGGCTCATCAAGAAAAAAAGAGAGAGGACCCAAATAAACAAAACCAGAAACAAAAGAAGAGCAATCATGACTGACATCACAGAAATACAAAGTACTGTAAGAAATACTACAAACAACTGTATGGCAAGAAATTTCACAACCTAGAAGAAATGGACAAATTTCTAGAAACATACAATCTTCCAAAACTGAATCAAGAAGAAGTAGAAAGCCTGAACTAACGAATAACAAAGAGTGAAATTGAAACAATAATAAAAAATTTCCTTGCACACAAAAAGCCCTGGACCAGATGACTACATGAGCAAATTTTACAAAATATTTAGGGAAGAACTAACTACTACCCTTCTCAAATTATTCCAAAGAACCCAAGAAGAGGGGAAAATACCAACTCTTTCTATGAAGCCAGTATTACCCTAATCCCAAAACCATGTCAAGACACAACAAAGAAAGAAAACTACAGGCCAATATCACTGATGAACATAGATGCTAAAATCCTCAACAAAATATTGGCAAACAGGATCCAGCAACATATAAAAAAGATCATACACTACGATTAAGTGGGATTTATCCCAGGAAGGCAAGGATGGTTTAATAGTCACAAATCAATAAATATAATACACCATCTAAACAAAACTGAAAGACAAAAATCACATGATCTATCAATAGATGCATAGAAAGCATTTGATAAAGTACAACACCCATTTATGATGAAAACACTCAGCAAAATAAAAATAGAGGGAGCATACCTCAACATAATTAAGGCTATATACGAGAAACCCGAAGCCAACATCATACTCAATGGACAAAAATTGAAAGCATTCACCCTGAGATCAGGAACAGGACAAGGATTTCCACTAACTCCACTCCAATACAACATAGTGTTGTAAGTCCTAGCCTCAGCAATCAGATAAGAAAAAGAAATAAAAGGCATCCAAATTGGGAAAGAGGAAGTAAAACTGTCATTATTTGCAGATGACATGATACATAGAAAACCGTATAGACTCCATAAAAAAACGACTCGACATAATAAGCAATTTTGGCAAAATAGGGTACAAAGTAAATATACAGAAATCTAAGGCATTTCAGTACACCAACAATAAAATATCAAAGATATAAAAATTTTTAAAAATCCTGTTTACTATAGCAACAACAAAAAAATAAAGTACCTAGGCATAAACTTAACCAAAGAGATAAAATACCTGTACTCGGAAAACTACATAACACTGAAAAAGGAAATTAAGGAAGATACAAATAAATGGAAGCATATACCATGTTCATGGATGGGAAGAATCAACATCATTAAAATGTCTATACTACCCAAAGCAATTTACAGATTCAATGCAATCCTTATTAAAACACCAATGACATATTTCACTGACCTAGAACAAATACTTAAAAAATTTATATGGAACCAAAAAAGACTCCATATATCCACATCAATCTTGAGATAGAAGAACACAATAGGAGGACTCACAACACCCGATATCAAACAATACTACAATGCCATTGTGATCAAAACAGTCTGGCACTGGCATAAGAACAGACATATAGATCTATGGGACAGAATAGAGAGCCCAGAAATAAACCCAGGTCTACGTGGTCAACTAATATTTGACAAAGGGGGAAGGAGCATAAAATGGAGTGAAAAGAGCCTTTTCAACAAATGGTGCTGGGAGAACTGGAAAGGGACGTGCAAGAAAATGAAACTAGACCACCAACTTATACCACACTCTGGAATAAACTCAAGATGGACCAAACACTTAAATGTAAGCCATGACACCATAAAAGTCCCAGAGAGAAACATAGGGAGGAAAATTTCAGATATCCCACATAGCAATATTTTCACCTATACATCTCGTAACGCAACGGAATAAAAAAAAAATGGAACTACATCAACTAAAGAGTTTCTGCTCAGCAAAAGAAAACATTAGCAAGATGAAAAGGAAACCAACTGTATGGGAAAACATATTTGCCAATGATACATCAGACAAGGGATTGATCTCCAAAATATATAAAGAACTTACACATCTCAACACCAAGAAGAAAGATAGTCAAATAAAAAATGGGGAAAAGACCAGAATAAACACTTCTCCAAGGAGGATGCACAGAGAGTCCATAGACAAATAAAAGAATGCTCAATTTCACTAACCATCAGACAGATGCAAATAAAAGCCACAATGAGATACCACTTTCAGAATGGCCATCATCAACAAATCAACAAAAACTTGTGCTGATGAGAATGTGGAGAAACAGGAACCCTACTGCACTGTTGGTGGGAATGCAGACTGGTGCAGCCACTATGGAAAACAATATGGAATTACCACATAAAACTAAAAATGGAACTGTCTTTTGAACCAGTGAATCCACTGCTAGGATTATATCCAAAAAATCTTAAAACCCCAATTCAAAAGAACTCATGGACCCCTATGTTCACAGCAGTGCAATTTACAATAGCCAAGTGCTGGAAACAGCCTAAGTGCCCATCTGTAGATGAGTGGATCAAAAAACTGTGGTACATTTATGCAGTGGAGTACTATGGAGCAGAGAGAAAGAAGGAACTCCTGCCATTTGCAACAACATGGATGGAACTAGAGAAAATTATGCTTAGTGAAGTAAGCCAGACAATGAAAGAAAAATACCATATGGTATCACCTAATATAGGAGACTAAGGAACAACACAGACAAATGAACTAAATTGAACAGGGAACACAAAAACATTTATCAGGGGGAAGGGGGGAGGGAGAGAATGGGGATAAATAAGAGAAGGGTTTAGTCAAATAACATGTATAAATGACTCATGGACATGGACAACGAGGGGGGATATGACTGTGGGAGAAGGGGTGGATTGGGTTTGGGGGAGCAATGGGGGGAAAATGGGACAACTGTAATTGAAAAACAATAATAAAAAAATTTTTTTAAAGTTCAAAAAATAAAAGGCCCTACAGTCCTAGAACCTCGACAGACACATCCACTCTGGAAATCATGGCAAGAGCAACAGCTAGAGAGGCAACTGGCCCTTATGGAAGTGGGAGAACTGCTTGGAAAAGGGGCAAGTGCTGAGAAGGTAGCATTGTTCCCTCTCAGACCCCTCCCCCACATACAGGGCCACAACATGGTGAAACGGGTAGCCTGAACTGACAAATATCTAAGGCTCTGCCCCTTACAACATAACAGGAGTGACAGTTCTACTTAAGACACAGAGACAAATAAACACAGGAGCCTGTCACGATGAAGAGACAGAGAAGTATGCCCTAAAAGAGGGAATAAATCAAGGTTCCAGTGGGAGAACTAAGTGATGGGGAGATAGCCAACCTAACAGATGTAGAGGTCAAAACCCTGGTGATAAAGATGCTCACAGGCTTGACAGATATGCTTGAGTACAGCAAATGTACAAGGAAAGAGCTGAAGGCTATGCTAAGTGAAACGAAGAAAAATCCACATAAATCAATGGTGAAGAAAAGGAAACCAGCATTCAAATCAATGATTTGGAACATAAGAAAGAAAAAAAAGTCACCCAGTACAGAATGAGGAAACAAGAATTGAAAAATTGAGGAGAGGCTTAGGAACCTCTGGGACAACTTTACACTTGCCAACATCTGAATCATAGGGGTGCCAGAAGGAGAAGAAGAACAGCAAGAAATTGAAAGCTTATGTGAAAAAATAATGAAGGAAAACTCCCCAAATTTGGTGAAGGAAATAGACATACAAGTCCAGGACGCACAGAGTCCCAAACAAGTTAGACCCAAAGATGACCATAACAAGACATATCATAATTAAAATGCCAATGCTGAAAGATAAAGAGAGAATCTTAAAGGCAGCAAGAGAAAAGCAGAGAATTACCTACAAAGGGTGCCTATAAGACTATCAGCTGATTTTTCAGAAGAAACTTTGCAGGCCAGAAGGGACTGGCAAGAAGTATTCAAGGTGATGAAAAACAAGGACCTACAACTAATACTTCTCTATCTAGCAAAGCTATCATTTAGAATGAATGGGCAGATAAAGTGCCTCCCAGGGAAGGTAAAGCTAAAAGAGTTAATCATCACCAAGCCATTTTTATATGAAATGTTAAAGGGACTTATTTAAGAAAAAGAAGATCAAAACTATGAACACTAAAATGACAACAAACTCACAGCTGTCAACAACTGAATCTAAGAAATAAAAACAAAATCCAACTAAGCAAACAAGAATAGAAACCGAATCATAGGTATGGGGATCATTTCGAAGGTCATCAGCTGGGAGGGGGAAGGGGTAGAAATGGGGAAATGGTACAGGGATTAAGAAGCATAATTGGTTGGTACAAAGTAAACAGGGGGAAGTTAAGAATAATATAGGAAAGAGTGAAGCCAAAGAACTTATATGCACGACACATGGACATGAACTAATAGGGGTGGGATTGCTGGAGGGAAGGTGGGCACTGGGCAGAGGGGAGCAAAGGGGAAAAATTGAGACCAGTGTAACAACAAAATCAATAACATATACTTAAAAAGAAAAGAGCCTCTGAATTTGTTCTAGGAACTTTACAGGTATTTCTTTCCATATATCTTTATTTCCTCTCTCATTTAATTGAGAAAGAAATACCAAAAAGTGCTGGAGTGTGAGCAATATTGTTCCCCTTCCACTTTGGGATAAGCCTCTGGTAAAGTCTTTCCCCCAGAACAGTAGCCCTCTCTAATGGAGAAATATCTGAATGCATTTCACCAAATTACTCTTCCTCCTCTCACTGTCACAGCTTGAAGGGTTCTTTCTCAAAGTTTGACTCTGAGAACATGATGGGGATTCCTGGGAATAAAATGTGACCTCCCTCACCCATCACTCCAGTTCCTAGGAGTTTCTCACTTTCCCAGTGGTCCACCCATCTCCTCCAGCAATTCATCAAAATCACTTTGTAAGTCTTCCCACAAATTTATTTGTCCAGAGTTTTCTATTTTCATTAGTTAAAATCTTAGCTCTGACTTAGCTTGTCTATGCAGAATTTGTGATGATTTTTGCAAGCTTAAAAGTCAATTCTTTCATGAGCTAAAAAAGTCCTTAATTTTTGGACTGTCACGTTTTTTCTTTGTGTAAACTGGGAAATGACAACTTTCAAAATCCACATTTTAAAGCTGAAACAAAAAATTTACCAATTTACTTTTGATGGTCAAGAAAGTCCTATTAAGCAAGTACTATTTAAGAGCTTTATGACAATGCAGTTCTAGCTTTGTGACAATAAAGAGAAAGAGTACTCTATGAAAAGCAAACACCATATCCAATGCCTCTGAAAATGAAGGGCTTAGTAAGTTCAAGTCCAGTGTGGCTGGGACATAAAAAGTGAATTACAAGAGTGTTAGAGAAATAAGTGAATGATGCAGAAGGACAAGAAGATATAGGTTACTCTAGGTCATGATAAGAAATCGGATTCTCTTTAAATGTATTGGAAAGTTACTTGAAGTTTCATCCAAGGGAATGACATAGTTTGATTAAACTTTTAAAAGTGGCTCTGGCTGTTTGTGGGATAGCAATTTTTTTTTCCTGTGGTAAGAATAGGTAAAGGAAGATTAATTGGAAGTCTATTGGAATAACAAGTAAGCTGAGAGTTGAACTAAACTTGTAGCTGTAAAAGAAGTAGAGAAGATAAATTGAGAGATTTTTAAGAGATAGAATGACTTTCTGATATAAATGATTAGGAAGAGTAGGTAGTGGGGGAAAAGGAACTTGTGAACATAATTAGAAATAAAGAATTTAGAGGGTTCCTATTTTAATTAATTCTCACATTAATCAATCAAACAACAAAAAGCTCCAAAGAGATTATAAAAAAATGCCCAAAGATTCAAAGCCAGCATAATCACTGTTCAAAGTTAGACCATTTTCTCAAGTTAGACACTTCAGTCATCATAACAGTTAGCTCCATCTCTTATTTCTAATTATTTTTACTTATGCATAAAAACAATGTATTTTTACCTCAAGCTTATTTATATGTGGTATTCCCTTTTATCATCACTTTTTGAAAAGAGCTGCAAGCTAGATTCTAGTTTCTTTAAAAGTTTGCACGTGTTAGGTAACCCACTCATAACACACTTACTAGCATTTTGCTAAAATTACACCGAAAATAAGACAAAAGTTCAACCAGATAACTTATTTATTGTGACATTATAATAATGGCTCTGCAAGAAGAGAGATTCTGCAGTATGATACCAAGTAACTACCTTAAAATAAATTATAGTGAACATAGCCAATTAGTTCATAAAGGAAAGAACATATCCATAGTTCAATGTAAATTCCAAAGCAGCTAGGTGTTCTAATTGAATAAATTGTGTATGCAAAAGTGAAGTTTTAAGATATATAACTAATTTACAGTGCTTTTGAAAAGTATGTGCCATTAACTTTTCTAAATCTTTATATTTTTATCCTTGTAGTGTTTTAAGTAATTAAGTGCTAGCATAATTTTGCCAATGAAAAAACTCTTAGAATTAGTCTTTAATTTTATAAAGAAATGTAGTGAGTCTATGGAATTGCTGAAGGGTTAATCATTATTATCCAAGTCACCTAATAACCTGTTAACTTTATCTTAATTTTAAACATAATTAAAAGTTTTAAAAAGTAAAAATTAATATTTAAGTTATAAAAAAGTTATTATGGACTGTGTGCTATTGGACAAACACTCTCTTAAGTTCTTTAGTTTAAATATAAACTATGAGTGAATTCCTTTTATCTTCACTTATAAGTTAAGAATCTGAGACAACAGATTGTGTTACTTATATAAGGCCACACTGCCAGTAATTATTGGAGCAGGTCTGAAAGCAAGATACTCTGACTCCAGAATCCATGCTCTAAATAAAGGCCTGTACTGTCATCCTGTTACACCATACTGTCTTATTATGTACTCAATATTCCTGCTTCATTATGCTACTCCTCACATAGGAACTGAAAAAAGGTACTAATTTTAGAAGTAATCATTGAATAAGATAAAAAACAAAGAAAATATATTTTAACTAAGCATTCACCTGTTGCTTTATTCAACTATTATTTAAACAAAATATCTTGAGTGGCTTTTAGGCATTATAACAAGATATGAGAACACTCAGTGTAAAGAAAAAGTCACTGTTCTCAAATATATTAAAGTCCATGAGAAGTTCTCAGAAATTAACATAAGTTCTGCATGGTCTAAAGATGATTAAGGAGACAGAAAGTTAAATATGTAGATAACATAAAGTATTGAGATTTAGAATATTGAATATATAACAAAAGTAAATTTTACTCCAATATGATTGAAGAAGTGATAAGAAATTTGTGTTATCATAATTTCTTCATTTTCATGTGAGGAACAGTTCAGCATATTGTGGTCCTTGGACAAGCAGCATCAGTATCAATTGATAGTTTATTAAAAATACACAATCTTGGGCCCCACTCCAGATCTACTGAATCAAAACTTGCATTTTAACAAGAGCCTGAGTAATTTGTATGCACACCAAAGTTTGAGAAGCAAGTGCCATAAAGTCATCTACCCTGAATGTCTATGTTTTCATAGCTCCCACTTACATATACTTCTTGTTAAAGCTCCCTGCCACTATCTCTCTCTGGGAATACACATGAGTGTATTTCATGGATCTGACTCATACTGAGGGAAGAGATGATATTGCTTGAGAGCAAAATATTAGAGCCAGAATGATTTTGGTCAAGCATTTGGTCTATTTATATTTGGCTTTAATTATTAGGATTTTCTATTATGCAAGATAAACTTTTTTTAAAAAGTTGTTGTGAGGGAGAGATATCTATTTCTAAATGAGATTTGGATTGTTTAGAAAGCCAACAGAAGAAAAGATTAACAACAGAGCTCAGAAAACTATATCCAACAATAAGATAGCACAATATGGCAGATACACAATTAATATGCAGACTCCAACATCCCAGGAAATTCATCCCTCACTCCAAAATAATATGAAATGAATGATTAAGCATGTGTGAAATCATGCAATGAGCCATTTTATTTACTTGATCTGATCATTATAGAATGTAGGCTGCTATGTGATCAAAGATACTAAGATTGAGGGAATTTTAATATTGGTAGTACTTAGATTACACTTGAGTTGACTAGTTACAAGCAGCCATGCTAATTTTTTTGGTCAATCAAATAAAACCAAGTTTCTAAATTAGTCTGACCTTTGCCACTACTGACTGCTTTAAATCTTTAAACTAGGATATATATTTGAAAAGTAAAAACAATCAGACCTATCCAGGATACTTATTGGGAAACTAAACTCGAGAAATATAAACAAACTATAAAGTCACTTCTATGATTCCTAATCCCCAGATAAGCTTCCACTACCTCTCAGGCATTTTTAGGAGACATTATTCTCCTGCTATATAAAATTTCCAAAGAAATATCACATATTTATGATAGCTGAAATGTCCGAAGCTAAGAGAGGAAAGGAATGAAGCAGAGTAAGCTGGAGAAGATTCATGTCATGCAGAGCAGACTCTGACACAAAGTGAAGTGAACAAGAAACCATTTTTTTGTGTGAAATTTGAGTCAAAAATAATTAAAGCCTCATATCCCATTAAAATGAATATCAAATCTCTGCTAAAGCATTAACAACTTAACATTTGAATATATAAAAGTGTATATTTATTTAGCATGTGTCATATCTCAGAGAATGTTTTATTAATAATTTTTTAGGTGATATGGTTAGTATAATTATATAGGTTTCAAATATACACATTTCTATGACACACAATCTGTATATTGCATGAATTATTAATTGGAAGAAATAAGTTATTAGTTTATTCTATTAGTAATTTAACTAAACTTTGGAAATTGCCCATAATTAGAAAGTCAAAGGTTTTGTTGTCAGATGGACCCAGAAGTTAATTTCTTATTCTGTCATTTTCAGGGTGTGAGATTTTATTCATTTATCTGAGTTTCCTAATATATAATCTGGGGATAATATCTACTTCATAGATCAGATATTCAAAATATAAACCAATTCAAATGGTTAAGAGGGAAAAAGAGACCATATATGCAGTGTATTTCCCAGGTGCTATTTCTCATCTCCTAACAAAATAATTCCTATTCTGCTTGCCATATGAATATTCCCCACCAATTACAATTGAATCCATCAGTTGTTATTCCTGCTTTGCTTTTGTGTCAATGTCTTGTGCCTTTACTCCATCCTTCAGTTGCTTCTGAAATGACAACTGATTTTCTTCATCATATAAGTGGCCATTCACCCTTAGGCCAAGGAAATAATGCTCATTAGAACAACATTTAGTCTGAGTAGTACTTTCAAAGAATCCAAAGCATAGCTATCTGTCTGCCACTGAAAAAGTAGATTCTGCAAGAATTCTTACTACTATAAGAGTTGTGTCAGAAAATTATTGATTTATCGTCAACAGCAACAACTCATGATGAAAGCACCTGGAAACCCAATTACATCACCCTTAAATGCAACTTTTTTAAATGAAATGTGCAAATGATACAGACCACACAATATAGAGTTTGAGATATAAGTGCTAATTTGAGAATACATTCTTTGTCCCAAATATTATACTTTTGTATTTATTAGTACCATGATCCTTTATGTGGTAATTTCTTTGTTAAAAAGCACTTTTTGTAATGTTCTATGTCATGGATAAAATACATTAATAAGGATAATTTTTAGTTTAGCTCTAAAATGTGAGCTTTTGCATATTCATATTCATACATAAGTATATCCATATGTGTACACACATATGGATATACATATATACAGACATATACATTGTATAAAAAACAATGGTGCATTAATATATTACTTATCTAATTGAATTATATTTTATAAAATTAGAAGTATGAAAATAAAAATAAAATAGACAATTTTGTTTTATAACAATAAGAGCTCAATTTTTCTGTTGCCCAGTATGAGGAGTAAGATCCTCTACTTTTCAGAACTGTCTCAGAATGACTCTCTGTGAGTTAGCAAGAGAGTTGCTGAAGAGAATAATTTCAGGTGTGTTAATTACTGAAGTATATAAAGTATATGAAGCACGTGGCGTATCCTTTGGCACTTTCTTTAACAAGAGAAATACTATTGATAACAAGTTTAGACTTCTAGCCAAGATAGAGGCTTAGACTGACACGCTCTGTCTCCCTCCACAACTAAGTAGGATTGCAACTACCTTAAAACCAAAGATAACCAGAAATTCCAGAAAATAAAACTACATAGAAGCCCAACGTATGAAGTTATAAACCAGCAGTGCTCATCAGGATGGGTAGGAGGGGCGAAATCAGGATTGGGATGAAAAGGCTGGGCTGTGCTGTCTGCAGTAGCAGTGGGGATAGCAGTGGGACTGCGAGAAATGCCAGGGGAGCAATCCCAGCTGCAGTCGAGACCCAGCAGCTTGCGATTCCAACACTGGGGAAGGCAGACCCCCCATTGCCTTGGACAGTGAGGCCATGAGGAAGGAACCTCCTGGTCTCTCAGCGGAGAGTAACAGCAGGAATCCATCTTGGACCCCCGCCCCCACACAAAGCACCACAGAGTGATGAAAAAGGTCACCGGTTGCCTGATAGTGACGAGTGCACAGGGTGCCACTTCCTACAGCCCGCCCAGGAAACAAAGGTAAACAGAAAACTGACAGGATGAAACAGACCATGATTGAAATCCCGGTGATGCAGCTCACCAGACAGCAAATGAGGGAGCAAATAAGAAATCTTTCTTAGGCTCAGTTCAGAGCTATAGTCATAAGGTGGCTTACAGAATTAACAAAAGATTTGGAACAAGATGGGGAAGGAATGAAAGCTGGTCACACTGAAATGAACAAAAACACACATGAAACAAGTGATGAGGAAATGAAAACCAGAGATAAAAATCAACAAATCAGAACATAGGGAAGGAACAAACAGTCAACCAGTGCAGAAAGAGGAAATGAAAAGGGAGGAACACGAGGAGAGGCTCAGAAACCTCTGGGAGAGCTATAAGCTAACGAACATTCAAATAATAAGATTGCCAGAGGGCAAAGAAGAACTAGAAATTGAAAAATTATGTGAAAAAATAATGAAGCAGAACTTCCCTAACTTGGGGAAGGAAATAGACTTACAGGTCCAGGAAGCACAGAGAGTTCCAGAAAAACTGGACCCAGGGAGAACCACTCCAAGACACATAATAATCAAATTGTCAAAAATTAAACATAAAGAGAGAATCTTAAAAGCAGCAAGAGAGAAGAAGAGAATTATGTACAAAGGGGTCCCAATAAGACTACCAGCTGATTTCTCAAAGGAGACCCTGCAGGCAAGAAGGGACTGGCAAGAAATATTCAAAGTAATGAAAATCCAAAACTTACAGCCACAAATACTCTATCCAGGGAAACTGTCATTCAGAATAGAAGGGCAGAGAAAGTGCTTCCAGGACAAAGTAAAACTGCAGGAGTTCATTAGATCCAAACCACTATTATATGAGATGTTAAAGGGACTGGTTTAGAAGAAGGAGGATCAAAATTATGAACATTAAAATGAAAACTGCATCACAGCAACCAACAGAAGCTAGGGAATCGAAACAAAGGCAAACTAAGTAGGCAACGAGAGTGGAAAAAGAATTATAGGTATGGGGAACATATTGGGGGGAGGTCAGCAGGGAGGGGGAAGGGAGCAAGGGAGGGGGATGATACAGGAATTAAGAAGCATAGTAGGAATGAATGGAGTAGACAGGAAGAGGTTGAGAAGAACTATATGCACAACCAATGAGCATGGACTAAGGAGGGGGACAACTGGAGAGAGGGGGGTCACTGGATGGAGGGGCACAGAGGGAAAAGAAATCAGGACAGCTGTAACAGTATAATAAAAGATATTAAAAAAACAAGTTTAATGTAGTTATTTTGCTTATCTCACTATTAAGAACTATTCACAGTCACATTCTCTATTAGAGAAATCACACATTCTCTATTAAAGTCACCAATTCCAGGAATACTCTTGCATATATGTGTGGTAATTTGCCTTATTTACTATTAAAAAGATCTTTGCTGCCAGAAATGCCAAGTATCAGCTCGGGTAATAAACATACTTAAATATTTGTCAGAAATGTAATATTTTTAAGGAGGCTACCTAATGAATATTAACTGATAGCCAAATGCATGTTGAAGTAAGAACATAGAAATATCTGTGAGAGAAGATGACTGGTAAGAAGTGGCACAAATCCTTGTTTTAAATATCTTTATAATATTGCAGGGGATATTTTGATAGAAATGACCTGGGAAAATTGTTATGGAAAATATTTATGATCTGTGATGTGTTAATTCAGGTAAAATATTGGTAGATAAAGCTGGAAGTAGATTCTCATTTTAGCAGATTAAAAGAAAAACTAGATAATGGTATGATGTTGGTCAATATGTGTATGTAATCTCACAGTCTAATACTCTGTAGAGCTCTGTACTCTTTTAAGTTTTCTATTAATATAAAAATAACAGAGGGAAAAATAATGATTAGATAACAGGGAGAACCAATAAATGACAATAACTTTATGGCTTGCTTAAGAAGTATAGCATGATGGATAAAACAGAGAATCCCAAGTAAAGTAAAATTAGCAATATGGATGGTAACTAACATTAGTCCCATCATATTCACCAAGAGAGCGAGATACCTGGCCTCATGCCTTCCATTGAATCCGCCTTTCCAATGTTCTCCTTTTCCAGAGTCATATGTCCTTTATTTATATTTTAAAATTATAAATAGAGAAATTGGGCATATAAGGCATCTCTCAAATTTTATAAATAGCATTATAGAGTAAGTTTAGGCAACTGTACAGAGAAATCTCATGGTCTGGGCTGAAGATAAGATAAAAAAAAAATGCTATGGAGGCCTACCCCCGAGTCTCCACAGGAAGGGAGGGCCCTGCCTGCCTGAGTATGTGCATGTATGGTTGTACATGCCTGTAGGGAAGATGTGTGCACAGGTGATTTAAGAAGAAAAAGAATAAGGAGAGACTAATGGGGTTATGCTTTTTTGTCTTGGACCAAAATATCTTGAACATGGATATATCTTTATCACTTAAAGATCTGGTGTGAAAGAAAAAGAAATTGTTAAGTACTTACTAATGGAACTAGAGTAACATTAATTAAAGCAGCATTGAAAAACTCAGTGCGGAAGCAGAGGGTAATTTAGAATATCATGACTTCATATCATAGATCACATGATATTGATACAAATTTTATCCGTTTTTAATGCAATTATAGTTAAATCATGATGGGCTGTCTTTGGGTACTAAAACCACGAGTTAATAATTCTACAGATTTACTACCACACAGGAACAATTCTAAGACTTTGTTTATACCAACCAATATAATCCTTTACCACAATTCTATAAAATACAAACTCACTAAAAAATTCAAGTGCCTATGGCAAATAAGAGATTTGTATCTAGCCTAAAGTTGAACAGCTAAATAGTGGCAGGAGCCACAGGCGAGCACAGGTAATGTGTTTCAGGTTGAAGTAGAGTGCATTTGGGTCCCAGGCCCTTAAATACCATGCTTCACTGTAATGGCCAGTGCAGTTTCTGTTCCCTCACCAGCCCCGCTACTGATAAAATATTGCATTGATATATTTTGTCATAGATTTCTCTAAGTAATCAAAGGTAAATATTATGAAAGATACAAAAATTATAAGATAAAATTTAGTTTAAATCATTACACAACACACACACACATATACATATTATTTTAAATGAGACACAATTCAATTAACAAAGTTCATCATTTTAACCATTTTAAAGTTGTACAATTTGGTAGTTTTTAGTACATCCACAGTGTTTGCAAACATCTCCATGACCTACTTCTAGAACATTTTGTCACCCTAAAAGAAAACTTCCTACCCATTAATGTTAGTCCCTGTTTATCCCTCCCTCCATCCCTAACAACCATTAATCTGCTTTCTACATCTATGTATTTACTATTCTGGATAGTTCATATAAATTGAATCACACCATAAATGATCTTTTGTCTCATCCTTTCCACTTAGCATAATGTTTTCCAGGTTCATACACTTTTTAACATGTGTCAGTACTTCATTCCTTTTTATCATTGATTAACATCCATCATACGGATATAGCCTTTTTGTTTACTAATTTGTTACTTGATAGCGATTAGATTGTTCTCCTTCTGGCTGTTATAAATAGTGCTGCTATAAATATTTTTGTGCAAAGTTTTATTTGAACATAAGTTTTTAAATTTTTTGGAGTATATACCTAGGAGTGAAATTGCAGAATAATATGGTACTTCTATGTTTAGCTTTTTGAGAAATTGTCAGTTTTCTACAGTGCTTTACCATTTTACATCCTTACCAACAACATATAAGGGTTCTGACTTTTTCATATAATCTCCAACATTTGTTATTTTCCAAGTGTTTTATTATACCCATCCTAGAAGATAGGAAGTGTTATCACATTGTGACAGTGATTTGTATTTTACTAATGACTAATGGCATGAAACATCTTTTCACATGCTTGTTGGTCATGTATATATTTTTTGAAAAACATTTTTATGTCCCTTACTCATATTTTAATTGTTTAGTTTTGCCATTTTTGAGTTGTAAGAGTTCTCTACATATTTTAGACTCTCATTCTATATGTTGCAAATATTTTCTCTCATTTTATAGGTTGTATTTTTACTTTTTTATCATGCCCTTTAATATACAAAAGTTTTAAAATTTTAATGAAGTGCATTTTATTTATTTTTTCTTTTGTTTGTGCGGTGGATGTCAAATCAAGTAATCTGTTGCCAAATCAAAGGTCATATGACCATTTACTGCTGGGTTTTCCCTAAGTATTTTCGAGTTTTAGCCTTTATATTTAAGTCTTTGATCTATTTTGACATATTCTAAAAAATATTTTGTGTGAGGTAGAAGTCCAACTTGTTTCCTTTAAATGTGGATATTCAGTTGTGCCAGCCCATATGTTGAAGAGACTATTTTCTCCTTTATTGAATGGTCTTGGGACCTTATTTAAAATTAATTAGTCATATAGGTATGGGTTTTTTTATGGATTATCAATTACATTTCTTTGCTCTATTTATGTCTATTATTAGACAATACTGTACTATTTTGACTCCTATAGGTTTGTAGTGATTTTTGAAATCAAGAAATATGAGTCTTTCAATTCTCTTTGTTGTTCAAGTTTGTTTTCAGGGTCTCTTGCATTTTTATATAAATTTTAGGATCAGGTTTTCTACCTCTTCAGAAAAGAACTGCAGTGAATCTATAAGTACCTTGGGGAGCACTGCCATATTAGCAATATTATTTTCCCATCTGAACCAGAATATCTTTCAATTTATTTAGATGCTCTTTTCTTTCAACAATGTTTTGTAATTTTATTTATTTTATTTTATTTATTTTTTTACTATGTTTTATTGATTATACTGTTACAGTTGTCCCAATTTCCCTTCCCTCTGCTCCCCTCCACCCGGTGTCCCCCCTCCCTCCACTTGTCCCCCACTTTTAGTCCATGTCCATTGGTTGTGCATGTAGTTCTTCTCAACTTCTTCCTGTCTACTCCATTCCCTCCTACTATGCGTCTTAATTCCTGTATTATCTCCCTCCCTCTCCCCCTTCCCCCTCCCTGCTGACCTCCCCCCAGTATGTTCCCCATACCTATAGTTCTTCTTCTGCTCTCCTTGCCTACTTAGTTTGCCTTTGTTTTGATTCCCTAGCTTCTGTTGTTGATTGCTGTGATGCAGTTTTCATTTTAATGTTCATAATTTTGATCCTCCTTTTTCTAAACCAGTCCCTTTAACATTTCATATAATAGTGGTTTGGATCTAATGAACTCTTTCAGTTTTATTTTGTCCTAGAAGCACTTTCTCTGCCCTAATTTTAGATGTATATTTCCTAAACTTTTTAATTTAAATTTATTCCTAATCATTTTGATGTTATTACAAGTGGTATTGCTTTTAAATATTTTTAGATTGTTTATTGCTAATGTATAAAATACATTTGATTTTGCATATAGATCTGATATTCTGTAACACTGAAGTAGTCATTTAATAGTATAGTTATATATGTGTTTGTGTTCTGCAAATTGAAATAGTTCTACCTCTTTCTTTACAATGTTAATGTATCTTAATTCTTTTTTATTGCCTCATTGCTCTGGCTAGCACTTCTATTATAGTGTTTAATAGAGTGGTAAAAGCAGGCATCCTTATCTTGTTCTTTATTTTGAGGGAAAGCTTTTAGTCATTTACCATTAAGTATGATATTACCTGTAGGTATTTCATAAAATCCTTTATAATGTTACAAAGTTACTTTCAATTCCTATCTTATATGGTATTTCTGTCATCAAAATGTGCTGAATTTTGTCAAATACCTTTTCTGCATCCACTGAAATGATCATTTTTTTTCATTATTCTACTAAAGTGGCTTATTACATTAACTGACTTGTATGTTCAAGGTCCATATCCATACCTGTCCCCTCAGGTCCCAGCACCTTCAGGAAGATAGGGACTGCCCTCTGCAAGGCCCCTTTCAAGCTTGAGGGTGGGAGATGGTCACAGGATAAACTAAAGCACCAGAAAGTTATCGCATCAAATTTTTGCAGTTATTTTCTTCATTAAGCATTCTTTTATTGTTACAAGCTCTTTTTATAACAGATCCCATGGTTCAGAAAACTCTGATTCTGGCAGTTTGTGGCAATTTACGCATTGATTTTGTAAAAAAATATAGTGCTCAAATATCAATACATAGGGTTGATTATAACATGGTCTGTAAAACTATGCATTCTATAAGTGGGCCTGTGATCTGGGGGAAATAGCACTGGTGAACATATAAAACAAATAGCCTATATTTGCAACTGGATGCTATTCTTTTCACTATTACTGGTTTTCTATTCAAATTCCTTCATGTTATCTAATTGTTTATGTGCCTAAAAAGTAATTAAGAAAATCTATAAATCTTTATAGATAGATCTAGAGCATATGAAATAATATAAAAAGTAGAAAAGTGTATAATTAAGCTCAATTCATTCAAGACAGTGACTAATATTTGCTGGTAACTTGGAATAATGTTGTCTCCCAATTCTACTTAGACTCTTCATGAAGTCAAAATAATTAAAAGCCAAAAAAAAAAAAAAAAAAAGAGAGAGAGAGAGAGAGAGAGAGAGAGAGAGACTTTTTATTTTCAAGTAGAAATCATCATTAAAATCTCAATTTTGGAGGGCATAAGTGTCAGTCAGACCATTAATAATATTAATATTCATAGCTACCTTTAAGTTATATATTAATGCACATAATCCTTTTCATATTTTTTTCATTATTTATCAAATTAGGCAAAATCCATTCTCTCAAAGTGCCAAAGTTTAAATAAGCCAAGGGTATTTATAAAATAGATAACAGTATTTCATAATTCATAAGTAAGTATCTTCAACTTTGTGCTTGTTAGCCACAGTAGGTATCTAGAATGATCACACTAGCACAGCACGTGCTCTGGGTTTATTTAGCACTAATTACACAAGTGACCTTCTAGCTCACGAAGTCAGAATGTCACATTAACACTGGTATTTCCTTTGATGTGCTTGCCAGATTTGGAAATGCACGATGCTATAAATTATGGATCAATATTCTCGATATATACCTTTTTTCCAGTGGCAGAATAGGGAAAATTTTCTAACATATTTGTAAAGTCAAGTAATAAAAACACTAACACACATGTTTAAAATGTAAGACAAAGCCTACTAAAATCAAAATAACACATTTGAAAATATCTCCCCTTCCAAAAGAACAGCTTTTCAGAGTTTATATCGGAAATAACTTATAGTAGTACTATAACTATGAAAATTGCTAACTTCTAAATACATAGAACTTAATAAAAAGGACTGACCCTAAAATGAAGGCATTGACTTCTGTATAGAAACTGAGACTACAACTTGCTGGGAAACTCCATTTCTTTATAATCACAGCTCTAAGCATGGTGCCAATTTTAATGGCAACAGACAGCTGCCAGGGGACATTTTGCTGAAAGAACAAAAGACGTATTCTTTGGTTGGAGTGAGTTTGCTATTTTGCTTTAATTGTAAGGTGATGACTAAATATGTACAACCCATTTAAGTCAGAAATGCTGAAAAAATTCAAAGGCAATTTCATTTCAAACCATTTGTGGAGGATTGAGATGGTGAGGTGGGTGAGAATTTTAGTCATCACGACATTCAAAATGAGACAAGATCTCCCAGTGGAATTCTAAGAAATGATGGCTCAAACATTAATGCAAGTCATTTTAAAGTTAAAGTGTTTCCTAGAATCTTAGAGTTTCAAAATTTGAACTTTGTACTTCTTACTCCCCTATAAACCTGAAAAGTGCCTGCAGACAGATTTTTTAATTTATTTTTTAAAGCTATAAACTGGACTCCCCAAATATTATCCCTAAATATGTACAATTTACATTATATCAATATACTCCAAATATCAAGGCAGAATTTCCTTCTCTGTTTTTGACTTCAATGGAACCAACTCCACCAGCTATTAGGAAATCACTTAATTACAGCCTATAATGAAAACTGTGGAAAGGTAAGAACATCAAAGAGAATCAAGGTGGGGTAATTCATGTTGAATGCATTTTTCAGTGGAATCTCCATGCCTAACATTTTGTACTAAGATAAAAGATCAGAGTAGACTGAAATAGTTTTGGGGATACAACAGCATGTGTCTTTTGGAGCTTGGGGACATATATGAACATGGAAACTGATGCCTGCCTTTTTGGTAAAGATTTATGTACATTGAAGACTAATAAGCATAGCACCTGCCAGTAAAGCAGACATCAAACACAGCATATATAGCCTAGGTCCAACACTATTACAATCTGCCCCAATCTTAGTCTCTAAGGCTTTTTGAGAACTATAGGTTTCTTCAGTAGTGCTTGTGATTCTGTGTGTAGGATCTTAGAAGCATGGAAGAGCGCTTGTAAGGCTCATCAGTTGCCTGCTGATATTATACATAGTATAAAATTGACTCTCTTTTTAAAACTTCAAACAATAATGTGTGTGAATGCACATTTTTATAATAGAGAAATTAAATTGTGAGCTCTAGATATGATTTATCATGGTGATTGCCCCTGGGAGGGAAAAGACAGGACTGAAGAGAAAGGCAACATGGAAGACTTAATGTTTGTCCCCAATGTATTATTTTTAAATAATTAGTATCTGGATCTATTGTAATACAATTATAACATTTGTTTTGGGTGATTTCAGAATGAGTGTTTGTAACTTTATTGTTGATACATATTGTTTTGTTTAAATATAAAAGATTAGGTATACTTTCATTTCTATTATTCCACTCCAAATATAGTTAAGTGCTCTGAGAAAAATTAAATAGTCATAGCGTCTGTAAAGCTGAAAATAATGTGAAAGTTGTAAAGAAAGATGTAGACTGGGCAGGGATATTATATTTTGAAGAACAAATCTTTTTTTTAAATCTTCCATATAGCTCAAACTGAGTAACAGTGAGAGCTGCAAACATGAATGTCAAATTAGATAGGCAGAAAATAAAAAGGAGAGTGGGAGAGAGGAAGGGAAGAAGAGAGGAATAAAGGGAGAAGGAAGGGAGGAGAGGAAGAAGGCAGGGAGGGCCAAAATAATAGGAGAGAGGAACTGAGGAGGTGCCTGATGGGAATACCTATACCCGTGTCAGTAGTGTCTTGAAACTGCCTGAAGAACAAGGGCCAACCTAGGTTTCAAGTGTCCCTGTAGCAGCAACAGTGGAATGGGGCAGGTTCACTCAAACCATGTCTCACATCCACAGGCAGAAGAAGAGATCTTACAGCACTGAAGGTGATATCATGCCCAGTAGCTCCTGGCCGTCCACCCAAGGGCAGAAGGCAACCTCAGACCAATGCCTTCAAATCCACTATGTAAAAGCAGTATTCACACAAACACAGTGACTCCTGCTCTCCACCCAGTAGCAAATGATGATTCAGGCCAGGCACCATCAATCCACCACTCAATGGCAGAAACTGACTAATTCTTTCTAGCATTTCCTGTACCTCCACCAAGTAATAGAAAACCACTCAATCCCACAGCTCCTGCTCCTCCACTCAGTGTGAGAGGCTGTCCATCCAGGTGCTTCCTTCCTCAGTATTACTGGTAAAGATAGAAACAGAAGACCATTGCCACCTGGTGGCCAGGACAAAGGTAAGGGGAAAAACCCACTGTCATGCAGTTGTGACATTGAATGCCATTCATTCAGGGACACTGAGAACGAGGAGAGTGCCTTCTTTCCCACCGGCTAAACCAGCAGAAATATCACCTGAGCTCAAATGAAATGAGATAATTATAGCATTACAAGGGCTCAGTAAACTTAATTGTCATTGGAACTGCAGCCCACAAATTAGGTCAAAACCGATATGTAATTGTCTGCTAAAAATTAAACATTTAAATAGAACCAAGAGTCTCCTTGCATAATAAATAAAATGTCTAGGATATTTGAAAAACCACTACACCAAGAACCAGGTAAATCACATTAACGAGAAAATACAATCAACTAGTACCAACACAAAGATGAAATTGATATTGGAATTATCAGACTATGACTTCAAAGCAACTATCACAAGTACTGTTCGGCAATCAATCAATCACATATTTGTCTGAAACGAAGAGAAAAAAAAAAGCCCTCTCAATGAAAAAATAGGTATTTAAAAAAAAAACAAATTGATAACCACATAATTTAAAAATAATGAATAGTACAATCACCAAAATTAAAATCTTGTTGGGTTGGTTCAATAGTAGAGATGACAGAAGAATCAATGAACTTTATAACAGATCAATATAAATTACTTAACCTGAAAATAGAAAGAAAGTATAATGAAAATACAATAAAAATAGCCTTAAGTCCTGTGGAACATAAGAGTATTTATACATTGGAATTCCAGAAAGAGATGTTAAAAAAAGAAAGTATTTCAAGAAATAATAGCTAAAAAATTCCAAATTTGAAGAAGACATAAAAGTACAGATATAGCAATCTGATATTAAACAGAAAATTCCAGAAATAAGGAGGGATTTTTTTTTACCTATTTTGACTGTTATATTAAAATTCATATTTATATTATCCTATTTCAGTTTCTCTTTATAACAATAAAATATATGCTGCTCCTGCCAAAATTCAAAATCTCAAAGGACTTTTAAATTTTTCTTTTCTTTAATTAAATGTATTGGGTTGACATTGGTTAATAAAATTATATATGTTTCAAGTGTATGATACATCATCTGTATATTAAATACTGTGCTTATCACCCAAAGTCAAATCTTCCTTCACCATATATTTGACCCCGTTACCATTTACTATACCCCTATCTTTTCTTCTGTCTGGTAACCACCATACCATTGTGCATTTCTTTGAGTTTTTGTTTCTTTTTTGTGTTTGTTTATTTGTTGCTTTCAGTTTTATACCCACACATTAATGAAATCATATGGTTCCTCTTTTCTTTCTGACTTATTTTGCTTACCATGATATTCTCGAGATTCATTCATGTTGTTGCAAATAACAGTATTTCATCTTTTCTAATGGCTGAGTAGTATTTCATTAGACATTGTTTTAACATGTGCACTGTCTGGAGTAGTGTGAAGAAATCCCATGCCTAACACTATGTCACAAGGCCTGCGTCACTCACCTCACTTCATCTCATCACGTAAGCACTGTGTTGTCTCACATCATCACAAGAAGTAAGATGAGTGCAGTACAATAAGATGTTCAGTGAGAGAAAGAATCACATCCACATAACTTTTATTAGAGTATATTGTTTTAATTCTTCTCTTTTATTACTAGTTGTTCATCTTTTATTTTGGTAAATTTTTAAATTAAACTTCATCCTAGGTATGTATTTTAGAAAAAACTATAGTATATATAGGGTTTGGTACCACCTGTGGTTTCAGGCATTCCCTGTGGGTGTTGAACTGTATCCCCTGCAGATAAAGGTGAACTAATGTACAAATCATAATTAAACTTCTGGATTAAATGCAAAGAAGGATAATGTTAAAAGCCAATGGAAAGAAGTGTTATATTACTTATAAGAAGTGACATATTACTTGTAAGAACACACCAATATGCATAAAAGCAGATTTCTCATCTGAAACCATGAAGATAAATGGGAGGTGGTAAAATAATTTTAAAGTGCTGAACAAAAAGAACAGACAGCCAAAAATTATTTACTTGGCAAAAACACCCTTCAGTAATAAAGGAGAAATAAAGACACCATCAGAAGGGCAAAAAATATTATAATTTGTCACTAGCAGCCCTACACTTGTAGAATGGCTAGAGGAAACTGTCCAATTTGAAAGGTAATGATAAATAGCCTTATATGACAGAAATAAAATAAGAGCAAAAAAAATAGGAGACTAGAAGAGTAAATAAAACAGATTGTCATTCACATAAGTTTATTAAATCATATTTGATAGTTGAAGCAAATAATAATGACATATAATGTAGTGTTTAATGTATATATGATATATAGACAACTGTATTTAAGAAACTGGGAGAATAAAGGAAACTAAATGAAAATAAGATTTCAATATTTACTAAAATAAAAAAGAGTAGACTGTGTTATAAGTTATAAATATTGTACCCTGAGAGCAGCCACTAAAAAAAATTATACAAAGATATGTATTCAAAAACACCATAAACTAAATAGATGAAATTCTGCAAAATATTTCATGTAACCCCTAAACAAAGGAATAAAAAATAAGCAAACAAACATGATTATAAAATGTGAGACTTAAACCTATCAATTATTACTTTAAATGTGTTTCATGTACAGCATATAAAAGACAGAGATGGAAAGAATATATTCAGCACACCACTCATAGCAATTAATATAATGAAGAGGCAAATGATTACCCATTATATAGAAGAACTGAACCATATCATCAACCAATAGATTCAATGATGTTTTTGGAATATTCTGGCTAAAAACATAATATATGTACATATAATTTTCCCTAAGCATTCATGGGACACCAAAACAGGTTATTTAAAGATTTAAATTATATAAGGCAATCATATAAGATCAATAAGGGAAAAAACAGGAAAATTTTAAAACACCTGAAAATTAAATGGTATATCAGCAATCAATGAGTCAAAGAGGAATTTCCAGAGATAATTTTAAATACACATAGAACTTAATGTAAGTGATAATAAAACACATTATTATGTGTGCCATGAAGCTTAAGTGGTTTTCACATAGAAACTTACAGTGTTAAATGTTTACATTATAAAAGAGGGAACATATCAAATTAATACCTCTGTATCTTTTTAAAAGATAGAAGAATAAATACAAAGCAATTAGAAGGAAGAAAATATAAAAATAAGAGATAAAGTATGTAATCTGTATCCATAACATGTAATATTTCATGATGTATACACATTTTTATCAAACATTAAAAATTAGAAAAATAAGAAAAAAATTCATGTATTTTCTTAGAGAGGAAATCAAATATGCAGCTTAGAATTATTTATTTAATAAACTGTTTATTCATTTTATTTTGATTGACTATAAAAGAAGCACTGATGAATATTTTGAAATTGTTGCTATGGAGTGATCTTTAAATTGAAATTATGTTTTGAAACTGTAGAAAAAATATTATGCCTTCTAGACTAAAGTGTTTTGGAATTCTCCCTACTAAAATAATTTTAAAGGAAAAGTAAATCTTCCTGAAAATGTTTGAAGTATTATACATTTTAGCAAAAACTTTCAAAGTGAGTGCTGAATGGATTAACAGCTGGAAAGAGATCACAGAAGAGAGCTTTGAACAGAAAGCCCATCTCTGTCACTTTAATCAAATGTTTTTTTTAATGTTTTTAAATTAAATTTATGGGGCTGACATTGGTTAAAATGATATAGTTTTCAAGTGTACAATTCTATGATACTTCATCTGTACACTGCATTGTGTGCTCACCACCCAAAGTTAAATCATATTGTACAGCAATGTGGTGGTTACCAGAGGGAACGAGGTGGGGAGGCGAGCAGTAAATGATAAAAGGGTACAAATACAAGGTGACAGAAAATTGGTCAGATATTCTATCTCTTCTAGGTATATAAAACATATTAAGTTTCCTTTTCTTCATCACCTAATGTGCTACTAAATTAATCCCTTCTTCCTTTGAAAGACGTGTAAACTAGATTTATTCATTAAATTGTTCCTTTCCCTCACTCTGCTCCATCAAGATCACAGTCTTTGGTTTTATCACTTTAACTTTGGATTGAAAAAATAATACTAATTATCCTCTGTAACTCCTGTCTTGTCCTGTACCCTAAAATAGTCATACGGGCAGCAAACCAATCTTAAATGCCACTCCTCTCCTGTTGTTCCCCCTTTCTCCTTGATAACAGATAACATCAAACAATTCTATCCCGTTCAATGTAATTGTTTAGCATTACCTTCATCACACAAAATGCACTTGCCCATTCTTTATTTTTGCTCCTCCTCTCAGTACCACCTTCAGTATCATTCTTCATCCACTATGCCTTCCTATCCCAAATGAGAACCTGCATTCATTGTTTTCTATTGTCTCTGTAATCCACAAGGTTATATACCTCATCTGTGAGGTAGTAGCTGGCATGGAGCTTTTTTTTTTTTTTTTTTTAATTTTTTTATTTTGGTTTTTCAATTACAGTTGTCCCCTTTTCCCCCAATTTCTCTCCCCCACCCAACCCACCCCCTCTCCCACAATTATATCCCTCCCCGTTGTCCATGTCCATGAGTCTTTCATACAGGCTCTTTAATTAATCCCTTCCCTTACTTATCCCCCTTCTCTCCCTCTCCCCTCCCCCCTATTGACTGCTATTCTGCTCTTTGTTCTATTTAGTTCCTTTGTTTGTGTTGTTCTTTAGTTTCCTGTATTAGGTGATATCATATGGTATTTTTCTTTCTTTGCCTGGCTTATTTCACTAAGCATAATTCTCTCTAGTTCCATCCATGTTGTTGCAAATGGCAGGAGTTCCTTCTTTCTTTCTGCTACATAGTATTCCATTGTGTAAATGTACCACAGTTTTTTGATCCACTCATCTACAGGTGGGCACTTAGGTTGTTTCCAGCACTTAGCTATTGTAAACAGTGCTGCAATGAACATAGGGGTGCATAAGTTCTTTTGAATTGGGGTTTCAAGATTCTTCGGGTATAATCCTAGTAGTGGAGTCATTGGTTCAAAAGGCAGTTCCATTTTTAATCTTTTGAGGTAATTCCATACTGTTCTCCATAGTGGCTGCACCAGTCTGCATTGGCATGGAGCTTTTACTTCAAGTCTTTCTGCTTCAAATATCATGATCTTCATTTATAAACTCCAGCTAATAAAACATAATAATAAAGTTTTGGTAAATAATTTCATTAACATAAAAATTTAAGTTATATTTACATAATCTTTTATTATATGTTAATATCAAATTAAAATCTATCTAATTGTGAAAGTTTGAAGTTTCTATCAAAAACTTCTCTCTCTGGAAATGAAAGAATACATTTCAGAGGATTCAGACTATCCTCTCCTACATCATTTACTTCCTTTAACTCCTAGCCAATAGATTATACATCTAGATTTAACCTACTTTTAAATTGCAAAGCAATTCACATTATAGTACATAAAATGAAAGTGAATTTGAAAATTATAGACCTATTTTGCCTCTCCTAATCTGATGATTTGCTGGTACATAAAGTACAAAATACATAACCATTTATTTCAGATAAAAGATGCTTTATGAACCTCAGTTTATCTCTAAGCAATAATGTATTGAATTTATGTACATTATAGTTTATTTAGAAGTAACATTTTAAATCAGTAATAGTAATATGCTTTTTAAAAATCTTGTAAAGTGATAATTTAATCATTTGACATTTTAAAATATTTTAGTTCTAGATTCGTAATATATGTTTCGTATTGATTTTATTTAATTTTTTCCAATAAGTGATTCATGTTCACTTTATATAAGTGCAAGTTTGTAATCTAGAATGGTTGCTATATTCTCATATGTCAAAAATACTTTTATATCAGTTAAAATACTTTCTTTTGCTTATTTTGCCTATGTGATAGACACATAGCAGTTTCATAT